>NC_050590.1:24470072-24792743 GCF_013368585.1 Megalops cyprinoides | reverse complement strand
TCACTTGATTTGCTGCAGCTTTTGACCTCACTGCAGGACTCAGTGGAATTCTGCACGTGGGGGGGGGACAAACTTTGCACAATAAATAAATACATAAAACCACCTCAAGTTCATGAGTTGTTGTGAAGTTTTCATAATATAAACTCACTGTACTGCATAGTAGTCTAATAAAGAATCATTTCAATATCATTTATTGGTTTTTACACCCCCTCTTACGTATAGGATTAAGGTAGATATAGGTAGGTGTAGGTAGGTATTACCACTACAGTCCACCATATTGTGAGAAGGAGTTACACTGGTCAGGATCTACAGGGAATGCGGGAACACCACCACTGGATTAAACAGGAAACGCTGAGGTCTGAAGTCTAAATTGGAGCAGTGTGTCTTGCAAGGAGGACATGTTATTCCACACTCGTGATGTGAAAATGACAATGAATGCACTGAGCATCAACAGGTTTGTACTTAATATTTAGTATTGAGTATAACAGTATATTTGTCTCCTGTATAGCTTAAACTCTACAGAATTGTGTGGACTGCATTCAGTATCAATTTCAATTCTCAAGTGTGAAATATCAGTCATGAAAACATTCCACACAATTCTGTAGAGTTTAATTTAGTCACATCAGAGTAAATCCAGGTAGAATTTTTTGAAGTCTATATCCATTCCACTAATTCCACAATGTTGTGATTGCAAACTTAACTGAGCTGCTCATCAGTATAGGCAGTGTTATGTGACCCATAAATCCAATACACCTAACTCCTATATTTCCAACAGTTGCACTCTCCACCCTTGTTTTAATTTATTTACTATTTAACTCTTTTTGGCACCTTCTTTTATATCAAGTGAGTGCCATCTGTGTTTGTTCCTCATCCCAGGGCCCAGAGATTGACTGTCACCTATTATAAAACCAGGCCTCACAGTGTAGTGTGCACAATGCACTTTGCAAGGAATATGAGCCCAGCTCTTTGGGCTTGCCAATGAATAACCCAGTGCATTCTTTTTGCACAGCCCATTGTAAATGCACAACCTGGCATTTTATTTGCAGAGCCATCAAAGGTCTTCCCTTTGACATTTCAGCAGGATAGTAAAACTGACACAAAAGAGTTTTCCCAAATGAGTTCTGTAATCAGATTTTTGTACGATGTGGGTTTCAGACTGAAATACATATTCATTTCCAGGAGAACAATTTTCCCAAAGGAAATGAGTTTCCATCTCTTTAATCTTGTCACGTCATCAAAAATGATAACATTGGAAGGACAGTGGAAATTGAAAATGTACTATATTAAAGAGTGCTTCAGAGCAGGTGCTCTGATAAATGCCCGCTCCATCTTTTGAGTCACCATTAAAAGACTTTACAGTGGGAATATACTGCATGTCTTGTTTGTGTTTCCAGTTAATACAGTTCCAGTCATACTTCTTTTTATTGTAGCTTTTAATTTTAGGGGTAAGATTTTCTTCTTCCACAGGAAATCTAATGACAAATTAAATCTACTGAAACATTATTTAGAATCAGTACACATATAGTACCTCAAATTGAAAGAGAGCTTGGTAAGTTTAATCAAAAAGTTATATTGAAATTTTGCTACAAAACCATGGTAACATGACATTTTCTTTCCTAGAATGAATGCATCTCTGTGACACTCCATGGAATCTAAGATGATCACCACATCTCATACATACCTCAAATTATAATTATTTCTTATAAATGCCCAAGCTTCATTATAATATTAGGGGTTATTAGGGGTCAACTTGCCTGCATTAACATGGACAAATAAATGTTAAAATTCTGTAGCAATTATAGCAGCACTCAAATGACAAAAATAGTCAGGATAACTGTGTGTACACCACAGTTGTGCCTAACCTTGCAAATCAACTCATGTTTTAAGTAAATATTTTCCATCTTAACAAACTATGACTATTCATTTATAAGTAACAGCTTGTACTTCAAAACGAATGTACAAACATGTAGCTCAGTATACAGTAACTGCAGTGCTGTAACTTGAGAGGGGTTCTTTCTTCATGATTGACAAAAATACTATAATTAGACTGAGACTCTTTCTCATGACTTTCTTCTGACTTTTTTTTTGGTGTGGTGTAAGACGATTCTCTCTTTATGAATGCAGACTCTGACCTAATGTATGAACTCTGTTTCCAAACATCAAAAATGACTGTGAGACCACCATACAAAGAATCCATCCTCTGGAATGTAACCATGTTCCTCAGATGGTCTTCATATATTGTTCTTTAAGCAAAGAACTGCAGATAATCACAATAAGGGCATAGACTAAAGGCCATCACAACTAAAAGCCACAGTTCTGTGTTAAAATTACATTAAAGCCATTACCTCGAGTTGACAACTACTGCAACAGATTCTGGAACATCCTGGATGTTTCAGACATTCTGAATATGCTGTCTCACAGTGCTTTGTGTGAAGTGAAAGGTTTTTCCTTCCTTTTCAGACTGAATTTGCTCTGCGCATGGAGCTGAATGACATGCACTGTATTTACACTAATATGACTCACCACCTGGGTAATTGAGATGTCCTAGACCTTAAGCAACTGAGAGTGCTAAGTGAACCTACTCTTGGGTCACGGCTGACAAATTCTCAGAGTGCATGTTTAATTGCTTGTGGGTGAGAAGTGGGCTCTGGGTAGCTCTGAAAATTAGCTTTTTCATGTCACTGAACCTCTGAAGCAGAAATGTCTGGAGAGCAAGTACGCTATTCTCCAAGCATGGGTGAGGTATGCAGAACTACAGTGCTTTTTAGATAACCCTTTTACCAAATCTCAAATTTGTCTCTCTCATTTGACAGATTAGAACAAATCTGTGGCGTTAGCTTGCAGAAATGGATGCCCTGGGCTAAGCTAATAAGTGCTGCATTAATGAGCAACATATGAGAAGTATGCATAAAAACACGTGGTGAAAAGTACAAGCAAAATTACTTTTGACAGAATCTCAGAATCATTTATTACCTCCAATTGGCATCTACTATACATGCATGTACGTATGTGTGTATGTATGTATGTATGTACGTATGTATTGAGGAGGGGGCATTCACTGCATATTCAATTAGCCCAAGGTGGCTGATGTATGGGCCAGACAGCTCCAGTGTAGCAGTGGATGACTGGCACTGTTCTGTAGCTTAAAATAGCTGTTCCCAAAGGACAAGAGCCTACTTGGAATTTCTAGTAGACAAGGGGATACAGAAATGAAGGGGGAAGAAATGCTGTGTTAATACAACTGCTTTAAACCTTGCACACTGTCTCCATTCATACTCTCTATGTTCTGCTCTAGACATCTTGTCAAAGAAAGGAAATTTTATTTATTGGGTTTATTTCTTATTTTGGTCACAACTATTTCCCTAGTAGAGTAACTGAATGCCTGAAAACTGTGAGAAGAGAGAGGACAATACACCCTCCCTTATAGTCAGGGATTACAGACTAAGAGGTGTTCCTCTCTAGTCTTCAGGACAGGAGTATTCTCAGTTGCAGCTTTTATTTACATTTAAACAAGTATAACCTACTTATTATTTACACAGCACCATTAGTTGCATGATTGACATCCATATTTCCTTTGCACTAGAATGTTGTGTTGAATTCAAGGTGATCAAAAACTGGGGACAGCTTCTTTGTATACAGTATATTTGTCTCCTGTATAGCTTTGAGGTCATGGGAAGAGTTACTACATAAGCAAATGAAATGAAACAGAAATGCCTGCCTAACATGAGTGAGTCACCAGAAAACCGGTAACATACTGAAAAGAGTGAGGTCAAAGTTGGAGTTGCATGCATGCATTGTGACACTCATGCTTGTTATAACCAGAGTGCGAAATACGGGGGGTATCGCGGGGTCCAAGACCCCTTGATCGCCTTGACCCCTCAACAGCAAAATTTTGGGGGGTCTCTGGAAAAATATTTTAAAAATTATTTGTCACTTGCAATTATCACTAAAAATGTCTTTAAACCCTTAAAGCCCAACAGATGCAGCCTGCGTCCAAATTCACATCCCTTCGTCTGAGTTGCTCACGAAGTATTCATCGCTAACAATGGTAGCTGCTTATCTATGTGATGAAGTGTTGGCCAGAATTTATCATAGTTTTTTAATCATAATTACAATCTGCATACAGCTCTGCGTCCATCTCCACACCCATTACTCTTGTTTGAATTACTCATGAGCTTGTCATTGCATAGATATGGAACACATAGGCTATCACAAGAAAGGACGGAACCGGAGCTTTGTAATGATGCTAGTCACATATTTGTACAGACCGAAGTAATCACGTTATGAAGACAGATAAAACTTCTGCAAAGTAATATCTTTACTAATTTCTTCACCCATTTTCACACTCCTGCTTCTCGGCTGAATAAGTCACAAAGTCTCTATTGCTTCACAACGTACTGCATATCAAAATAAACATCAGAACTTACCCTTTCCAATGACACTAGTTGCGTTGTAATCCGAGTAATCCGGCATTGAAATCACAGCAAATTTCTGCATTGTCTCCAACATAGGGCTGACATTACATCCCACACTACATACAATTATTTATTTACTTATTTATTTACTATCCACCCCCCCTCACCCACTGAAAAAACCTCCCATATTTTGAAAACTAATTGTGGCAGGTATGGGTAGGGGGAACCCACCAATTGCCACCAGGTATTTCGCACACTGGTATATAACCATTCTTTTGGCATCAAAGCTGAGCTTTCAAGTGAATGCAAACATGGAAAGCTGGATGACCCACTGCATCTAATGAAGAAGCACCAAATAAGTTATGGGGCCAGAAATGTGATAACTGGTTCCTGCTCAGCAGGACCACGCAGTAGTGGAAACACATGCAAGACTTTCTGAATTTCACAGAATGGCACATTAATCTAAAATGTGTAGTAAAAATCTAACCCAATTGGAATGTAGCCAAAATTATCATCTACAGTTTTTTTATTTAAAAAATCATAAAACAAGCATATGCTTATTGTAAAAGAAACATTCCAGCAGAGGTGACCACTCAAATGACTGCAATGCCCTGACTGTACCAGTAAAGCTTGTAGTAAATGCATTTCTCAGTTTTTCTATATGGGCTGAAAGGCCATGATTCAAAATAAAAATGGCCAGCAGCCTTGTAGGTTTATATGCCAACGCTTATGGTAGAAGAAATTCTTTTTGCAGCAAAACTACCAAGGCATGTGCAAATACATATGTATACATCTCACTGTGGTGTTGTGTATAAATCATGTAATCTAAAGTAAAAGAGACATTCAGAACACCTTGAAGTATACCTCCATAAGTAATATATTCACCAGACAATGTGAACAAGCCATATCTGATTCATATACAATTAAATGGGATGGTCCACTATTGACCTCCTGCAAGGTTTGAGGCTATTCAGCCACCAGATGAGAAAAAAATTGCTCTGAATTACCCAAATGTTTCATCTATCTGCAATCAGGCCTCCAGAGCATGCCATGTAACCAGCTGTGACTGACACAAATGAAGTCTCTGCCATTGTCAATGCACTTGCATCCCTCAGAGGGTCATGCAAGCTTTACATAAGGAATAAGGCTTTTCACAGACAGGTAGGACTATTCTCCATGCGCAACTCAGGTGCTGTGGCATGTGAGCAAACACATCATAGAACAATGTCACACTGAGGACTCTGCAGCAACAGACCTCATATGTCACTTAATTCATCTTGTCCAATGACTGCCAAAGGGTTAGACATCCACTGCAACAGATACGACACTCTTTGGATACCAATCTCTAGAACAAAAGAGTAAGGTCATCAAATGCAGAATTCTTTGATTTTTTTTTTTTTGTTTGAATGAATTTAATTGGTCTGTAACTTAATTCAGGTTCCCAAGCTGTTAGTCTAGAATATATAAAGTATACAGAAAGACCGCAAGGAGTGAGGGCACAGCTGATGTTTCTCAGTGTGGAACTGACAATGAATGTATAAAACTTCAAACACTGCTGGATGGTGAAAAGGTATTTTTATGATTGCAAACTGGAATATTAACACATGGCAAAGTGCTACTATACCAAAGGTCTTTTGTACTGTAATTAATAAGAATAAAGTTTACAGGAAATAAAATTCTAAACCAATCGGAGGGTGTATATACCATATGAAATCAGATTTAGTAATACATTTCGTTTACCACTATATATGTGTTTATGTGCCTGTGTGTATACGTACATAAGTTATCTGTCACATTTGAATTAATGTATACTAATTTTCTAATTATTCAAGCTCGTAAATATGACAAAAACACATGACTGGATTCAAGCCTGAAAAAGAGAGGTCAAGAAATGTTAAAAAATGTGCTTGCTTTAAATGAAGGGAGTTTGTTGGTTATTCTGTGCACTGTGCCTCTTCAATCACATTCATTTTTGTGAAAGTCCAAGTAATACATTCTCTTTCTTCCCTTTCTTGTGTAAAAACTTGGGATTCCTATTCAACAAATTTAAATATTTGCATTGTATACAAAGTGAATTAGGCATAGAAATCTCTGAATTGTTGCCATGTGTTCAGGACAGAGAGAATTAGCAGTGTGCTCCATGCTAATAGGCCCGGCCTGTTTTATGTGTGAAAGCCTATCTCTTGCACGGATGCCCTACAATAAAAATGAAAGGTAATCAGTCGGCAGTAGAATTCAAACACCAGTAAGCAGACACTCACAGGTCTTACAATAAGCTGTTTTTACAGCAGTTCTAATTGACAGAGACTCACAGAGGTGACTGAAATTGGAAGTGGCTCCCAAACACAGCAGACACTAACATCAATTCATACAATTAACAGGTCCAAGTGCCTTTTATTAAAAGGATAAAGCACATTAATCCAGGAACAAAACAAAGAAAAATAATAAAAACAAGACTTCCTTATATGGCATTAAATGTGATGTGTATGATGTGATGAGTATCATCCATACTGTGGGTTCTTATTGTCATATATCATTCATGCATAACATTTACATATACTTTCAGTGATTCTTTATCATTTGATGCTAAGGCTACAATAAGCATGAGTCTGTTAAATGACAGTGGATATTGGAAGCATGAGAGTAAAGGGTAAGCACAAAAGAACATGTAATAATCGTTGTCAAAGTACTGAAGCGCCAAATCTTGAATTCTGACATAGAATTTGAATAGAAGTACACATAGTGAAATATATTAACAGAAGTTTTAAAAAATCATATAGTTATATCATATTGCAAAGGCAAATGATAGCTTTGCCTTTTATATTTGTTTCGCTTCAAATTTGTAAATTGTTATTTTCCTTGACAGTATTTCATTCAAGAACCTAAGAAGAGGTGCTTGAATTTTTTACTCTTTTCATTTCCCTGTTAGCAGTGTGGGTGTGTTCTAAAAATAGCTGGAAGAGAAGCCCTTCATAAGATCCATTCGTAGAGAAAACATTAGCCTGGCTGACCATGGTACTGTACGCACTTGCACTGCACTTGCAAATTAGACAAAATCCTGCTTTCAGCGCGAACATTCAAAGGATTCATTTTGGATTACAACCATACAACTATAACCCCGGTGTCTTATCTGAAAGCAATCATTACATAATTATGCAAAAATATAAAAGGACTTTCAAGTGCGGCCGGAGACAAAAGCGAAAACGTCACACTATTCCCTGGAGTGGTTTTACATGAATATGGGAATATACATGTAAGTCCCATCCACCCTTTCGAGTGGTGTTGTTGTTCCTTTCCAAGTGACACTCTTTAGACATTCGTATTTTAACGAAAATTACCCGGCCCAATACAAATAAAAAGAGCGGTTGAAAAAAACTGAACAAATAACATTTAGAAAGTCCCTTGTTTAAACTAGCCACCCTGGTGGTTTCCCGTTTGAATGTCACAAAAGAAGAGAAAAAAGAGACCATAAGTCATACAACATAAAATGGTCTGTATCTTTTGATTTTAGCCGCCATCATTTATCATTATAAGTGGGTTTATTTTGTTTCAATTTTTTACTTACCTAGCTCACTTGCTGGCTTAAGTATCAGGTGCTCGCCCGCGTATGCGGCCTTTGCGACTTCACTATTCTTTCATCATTCAAAGCAAACGGGTTAGTAACGTTCCCAGCCTCTCTCCTCCGTATGGCCTGTAATTAACTGCAGTGTCATTCAGTGTTCATTGGCAAGCCATCTATACGGTACAGTCAAATAAACAAATAGGTTATTTATTCTCTAAGGCTCGCTCATGAAACGCAGCTTTTGCTGCAATTTCTTAACACCGTATGTAAGGTAGAGGATGTTCGTGAGCCACAACCGTGAGATTTTAACTTAGTTTGACTTCATTGGACATCCTTACATTTGTTGAACTTTTTAGTTTTTAAATCACTTATTTAAACAATAATGCGTTTTCCCTCATGCAAATATACTCATTCTCAAAGAAAGTCTAAAATATGAAGACCAAACATGTGCCTTATTTTGCAAGGTATTCATTTATCCTGTAAAGTTTAAATGATTCGAATGCATTTATTTTTTGCGCTTTCTTCTCTTATACCAAAGCATTTATGTAATTCTGAGTTTCCAAGATGTGCTCTTCAAAGCTAAATAATAGGCCTACTTGTAAGCTCACCGATTTCTGTTCGTTGACACAAATGATTCAGATATCTCCCACATTTGTTTTAAAGACATAAGTGACAACTTTTTTTCCAAGGAGTGCGTTATTCTGTGATGGAAAAGAAGGTTAAAACAAGCCAAACGAGGTCAAAAAGAACGGGTATCAATAAAAATCAAGTCAAGGTTAAGGTTGTGTTATTCATTCTAGACGCTGCATCCATTTTCGTGCATTTCAGGGCAACACATGCATCCCGGATTGTAGGCTATACCGTGGTGAGGAGCGTAACAAGCAGTCCCCAAACTACACGCATAGCCAGAGTACTGTAGGCTACATATACAGTAATTGATGCGTTTAGTTTAAAAGTTTAGGATTGTTAATCCATTTCATGCAGTCCTTGAATATGTTTCTAGCCATTTGTTGCAGCCATAAAGGTCGTCTTCTCACAAAATCCTTACACTGTCTCTAAAGCATAATATCCTTTGATCCTCATTTTTTAATACGGATTTTGGATTAAACGGCACAGATAACGGAAAGCACCAACCCCATTGTTTTAAAATGGTACATCTGCATTTTCCGTCTTCGGTAATTGGTCGAAAATAACAAGAAGAGCCTACATAGGCGCTTTAGCAAATTTATTTGTGTCATGTTTAGATGAATAGCTTGGGGTAAGGAATTAGGCTGCAACGTCAGTGTTACAGAACACTTTGGTTGTTGATGCTACATCAACACTGCACACACGACGCAGGCTTGATGGAGGAGAGACAGAGAGGAGGAGGAAGAGACAGGAGAGAGAGATGTGGAATAGTCAGCTGGGGTGGTCTACACTGAACAAACTGGCTGGCTCCTGCATACATCACAAAACACCACCTACGCGCATTAGTTAAGAAAATCTGGAGTGTTCGGCGGGCGCTACGATTCTGGGTCGACCGATTTACCGGCCTCTTCCAAATTCGTATTTGCCTCAGTTATTTTCTCCAACTTCCACAAACATGACAACGCTCTAGCATCGCACGAGTCGTCTGAAAGGGGCTTTTTTCTCGTCCCTTTCTCCGTTATTCAGATGGCAGAGGAGGGAATTCAGGGCAGATGCCTCCCGTGGATATTCCTTTTAGAGGAAATGGGACCCAACCTTTGTGAATGGAACTACTGTACTAAACTACCCATCTGCTGTCATTTTACACGATGCTCGACCATCCTTTCTACATAGGTCAAAAGGTAGGCATGTTTGTTAAATTTTAGTCATTGGTGGTAGTCTTTTTTATTTTATGTTATTTTTTTTGAAAAGCCATCTTTGAATGCGGATCAAGTACAGAATATCCTCCATCGTAAAGAATATGCCGGTACGCATACGCCGTTTTTCTACCGTGTCATTCCTTAGCCTTTTTTAATATTCCAGAGTGAAACGGAATTCTGTTGCACAATGGCAAATCAGATTTCGGTATCACCGTTAATTGGTTGTTACCGTATTTCCGTTTGCAATTTGTGAGATAACTGCACTTCACTACAGGTGCGTGATCCCGTTCTAACTTCGATGCATGTGCATACACAAGGGGGATTGTTAGCTAAAGTTCTTTTACAATTAAACTGGGGAATTCATACAGGAGCATCCATGTCAATTCTCTTCGGAATTTATTTTCTTTTTGAAACTACATTTCGGAAAGCTAACCAGGTAAGTTTAACAGTCTGCCAGTATATATTGAAATGCCATACAAATTTGGCCTGCTGTCATTAAGTTCAATTTAACTTAAATAGCAAGCAAGTCACGCATTCAAAAAGGCCAGCGGTACCACAAGCGTCAAAATGAAATTTAATGTAGATATGGGTACCCCCCCCCCCCCCCCCCCCTCCATACTTTTCGTCCCCCCATTTAATATTAACAGTTTAAAATTTTTAAATTCAAATATTTATCAAGCGATAGTGGAAGCTACAATAAGGATATGCATATGGTTTTGCTGGGACTTTGGTGATCATGCATGGCAGATTCCATCTGATACAATGATGCTGAGACCTTGACTAGTATAGCCTATTCCAATACTTAAAATAAATAAATAAATAAATGTATACATTTTAATTCATGCAATGGTACAGAAATTAAGAATACTTTGTTGGACAGATTTCTTCTTTGCTAGGTTCAATCTTTTTAATATAATCATTGTATGTCTACCTAACTCATGGTAAAACACACATGCTGATACATTAAAACTGACCTTAAATGAACCATATAAGTGTATAATTTGTAATTACCACAGATACTATGAATGTTTTTTTTTTCTTTAACTTCTCGTAAAACATATAGCATTTAACTTAAAGCTTTATTGCACATTGCAACATGTGTTTGTACATCTGTATTTATACTCTAAAATGTATTTTGATATCAGGCAGGCTTGGTGCCAGGAGAAATACAGAGGGATGCAATTGGAATCCAAGGGTGTGCACAAAAAGTCACAAGTACTATGTAGACAACTGGGGGTGCACTGAGGTCTGTCTGGGGGTTCAATGCACCCCTAAGCACCCCCATAGCGCTGGGCCTAATATCAGGTCTAATCAGGTTTTAAGTTTTATAACTTTGGCTTCCTGGAACAAATAATGATTTTAATCCTGGAAGCACAGTACAGCTGCTGTGTATTAGTTTGAGACCCTGAGGCAGACAGCAAGTTTATTTGCCTTCCTCAGCCTCTGTGTACTGTAAAGCATAAATAGACATTCAGTGCTGTGTTTAGATATTCACTTGAAGTATTGTAATACTTTTTTTCTTTGATTCACAGATAGGATAAAAACAGACTGCGGCATCTAAATGAAGTTGTTCAGCCATGCAATGTTCCTGGAAGGCTGTGATTCTGCTAGCCTTGGCATC
Source organism: Megalops cyprinoides (assembly GCF_013368585.1). Taxonomy (NCBI): domain Eukaryota; kingdom Metazoa; phylum Chordata; class Actinopteri; order Elopiformes; family Megalopidae; genus Megalops; species Megalops cyprinoides. The sequence goes on along the minus strand of NC_050590.1, from coordinate 24,781,319 downwards.
AATAGCAATCCAGTACACAGCAATTAGAACTTTCACAGCAAAGCCCTTTCAGATCTGCCCTGTGCCAAACCCTCTGAACTGTGGCCTAGGTCAGGAGACAGAGCCCTTTGATCGGATATGCGATGAGTACCCTTACATTGCCTACAACGCCTCCAGGAAGACCCACATTCTTATCCTGGCCACCACGAGGAGTGGCTCCTCCTTTGTGGGTCAGCTGTTTAACCAGCACTCAGATGTGTTCTACCTGTTTGAGCCCCTCTACCACGTGCAGACCACCTTGATTCCTCGACTTTCTCACAGCAAAAACACAGCTGACCGGAGGGTGATGCTGGGGGCTAGCCGGGACCTCCTGAGGAGTTTGTATGACTGTGACCTCTACTTCCTGGAGAGTTACATCAAGCCCCAGCCTGTTAACCACACCACAGACAAACTCTTCCGCCGCGGGGCCAGCAAGGCCCTGTGCTCACCACCAGTGTGTGATGCATTTGGCCCCAGTGAGGTCAACATAGAGGAGGGCGACTGCGTCAAGAAGTGCACCTCCCTTAACATAACCCTGGCTGTCGATTCCTGCAAGGAGCGTCGCTACGTGGCTATCAAGATTGTGCGGGTGCCAGAGATCAGTGACCTCAGGGCCCTTGTGGAGGATCCCCGGTTGAATCTAAAGATCATCCAGCTGGTGCGGGACCCACGTGGCATACTGTCCTCCAGGATTGAGACCTTCCGGGACACCTACCGCCTGTGGAGGATCTGGAGGGCAACAGGCCGTAGACCATACAACCTGGACCTGACCCAGTTGACTGTAGTGTGTGAGGATTTCCTCAACTCAGTCAACACAGGTCTGAGCCGGCCCCACTGGCTGAAGGGGAAGTACATGCTGGTGAGGTATGAGGACCTGGCAAGGAACCCGCTCCAAAAAACCAAGGAGATTTACCAGTACTTGGGCATGTCACTCGACAAGAATGTAGTCAAGTGGATACAGACCAACACTCGAGGAAGTAACGAACTGTCAGCCAAGCATAAGTACGGCACTGTGAGGGACTCAGCAGCCAATGCCGAGAGCTGGAGGCTGAAACTGTCTTACGACATGGTCGACTACACTCAAAATGTCTGTAAACAGATCCTCCACCAGCTGGGCTATAAGATGGTCAAGTCCCCAGAAGAACTTAAAAACATGTCGCTCACGCTCGTTCAAGACAGAACTTTTGTACCATTTTTGTAACAAAGGAGGTTGTGGAGGACTATTTTTGATATATTTATAAATGTTGCCTTAATGTTTCAAATTTGCACTAAACTTTCAAAACCCTGACAGCATCTCGGCAGCACCCTTATTGCTAAAAAAGCAGCACAACACATCTGAACACATAATGCTGCCCTCAAATTTTGGGTTTCATAAGTTCATCGAGGCCATAATGTTTGCTTCAGAAGTATGAGCAAACTTAAAGCACCATCCTTCTTATGGTCATTGTATGCTGGCTGCTGCATTGACAATAGTGAATGTTGCTGTTTGTCCATTTGAAGCAAGTGGACCTACAATATTGTTAGGATATGTACTTAATACCTGTGGCTGACATATTGGACTGTATGAGAACAACTGTGCAATAAAATATGAATATTGCATTCAGTCTGTAACACTATTGCACTTGTGTTGTAGTTGAGAAATATTAATCTACTGAAGTGTAATTACTGTACACTAACAGTGATATACATTTAGGTCTGATACAGTTACAGAAAATGTGCACTTAGAGTTTAAGGGCATCTGTTTGCTGCCCTGAATATATGTTGGGGTACAGAATGTGAAGCAGTCAGCATCAGTAGCAAAAATTTTCAAAGATGGTTTCCAAGGGTTTCTCAACATGTTTCAGGAAGGCTTTCATTCTCCAGCTGAGAGAATGAAAAAATCAATATAACACTCAATGCAAGGTAACACCATTGTATTTACATTTCTACCACAGCATTTGTATATTGTAATAAGGCAGTATAATAATAACACATTAGTTCTTTGATAGTCACACAAGTTGAGCTTTTGTGCTTTCATTGTATATAGGGCTGTTTGGTTTCTTATTTGGGCCAGGGATGATTGTGTGTGTGTGTGTGGCTATTGGCAGCATAGATTGAGTCATGAACTTAATGTATTCACTGCTGAGCTGAAGATAAGAGTCAAGCTGCTTTTTCTTTATCTGCAAGTTAACATCAGGCATTTTAGACACTGAAGCTGTTGCATGGCAACCTGAGTTTAACCCCTGACCTCTTCAGCCTGTAAAACTGAATCTTTTCACCTTTTTGAGTCACTGTAGTGTGTGTGCACAGCATGTTCAAAATACTAGATAATTGTGGCCACTTTCTAAATTCATATACCTTAAACACACTCAAAAACACTATTTTTCAGAGGAGACCTTGGAGCTAGAACAAACATCCAACATTGCAAACCTCCATAAGTCAGTTGTGGGAAATGTTATCTTTGTTCTCTGTTGTCATTTCCTCTCTGTAAAAGTGGTTTTATTTATGGTGTAGACCTCAATGGGAGGGTCATTTTAGGTTTCTCCATGTGTGTTGTGCACTGCGCATATTTAGCAGCCTGTGATGTTTATTGCTTCCCAGGGGCATAACATGTGGCTTGCGCAAAAAAAAAAAAAAAAATCATGCTTTCATTGGAGTCTTGGTCTGTTTATCCAATTCCCATTCAGAATATTAGAGCTGTGTCGCTATTGTTGTTGCTGAAGACACCTATGGAGTGGCCACTATGGCCTACATTTCACAGGGGTAAAAGGAGGTCAAGTGTGCTTTCAATAGGTGGGACCCCCTCACCCTGGGTGTGTGAGTCTCATTTCCATAGCACTCCTGGCATTTCGCCCATGGCATAATGTGGCAGATTGCCCTGTGAAATGCACTGGAGTCCTTTGCCCTTCCCCTGCGCTTTTGCCCGGAGAGTCTACCTGTGCAGCCATAAAGATCAGTTCTGCTGCAGCAATGGCCATGAGACAGGCAGGTGAGCCACAGTGAAAGGCTCATGCCTACATACCTCTGTACCAAGCATGAATGCTTGAGCACACAAGGGAATACTGTCGACTCATTGCACTGTCAGTGCTGGAAATGCAACGCATCCCCTTCAGTCAGACGGAATAATGCAGAAATCCATTCATTGCACACGCTTATCTACTCGACATTAATAAGTAAAAGCTGAAAGACTGAAAAAGCATGTGGTGAATCAAACCAGAGCTCCTTGTTGTTTTTAGAAACATTCCCCGTTTTCTGTGTATCGTCCATCCAAAGCACATCTTGTGCAGTTTGTACTAAAAAATGCTCCTTATGACTGAGAAGTGGAGCTGTAACATGATTGGAAAGGAGCTCTCTGTGCTAGTAATGACAGCTCAGTACAAGTTGGCAGTGGTACACTCCCTTCTTTAGTGTTCTGCTCGGACATTGCTGTTGGCAAACTTGGATAGCCAACTCCTTACTGAGCACGCATTGATGTCGCAGCGCTTGAGGACAACATTTCTGGTTCTGTTTACATTAGTCTCGGTCGGGGCACAACAGTAAAACAGAGGTGAGAGAGTACATCTCACATCGCTAATGCCCAGAACAGCCATTCTATTCAGTCAAGGCTAACCATTTTCTGAATTGCCATTGCTGATTAAAGGAGGAGTGCTTTAGAGGATTAATGATAGTTAATGGATGGTCTTTGTTCATCTGCTGTGTTTTACTAAGCAAAACGGATTTAGATTATAATCCTGAACATTGGTCATGGCCTGTCTGTTTTTGATGGAATGGGTCATGTGATATCCAGAGGCAGACAGCAATGTGATATCCTCTACAAACTCATATGACCTCTGAAAATACATTTAGGTTTCAGCTGTTTTCTGCCTGGACCCACATTTATTTGGTTGAAAATCATTTTATTTTCAATGGTGGAAATGTGTTTATTTATAATTGCATCTTTACATTATAGCCACATCATTGATAATTTTTTTCAATGATAAAATACTACAAGTGCTCATGTTATCACTCAGTAGGCTCTGTCAATGTGGACAGATCTTGGAATTTTTTTCTGTATTTATAATACAAACCAGGTTCCTAAACTTTGAAGTGTACTGGAGATCTATGGTATTTTCTTATACTTTCCTCATCTGGGGGAGTGAAGTTAAATCATTGTGGACAGCATGAGTGATGAGTAAGAAAAATACACCATGTGCCCTGCTTGTTTCTGCCATAGATCTTGTGTGTGTGTGGGAGTCTCTCAAGGTGTACTGTGCATGAGCAATGCCTTCTCTCCTTTCTTTGTGTTCTGCCGGCATCCAATTTGATTCCTGTGGCTGTTGCAGTGTCTAAAAATTTGAGCAGCTGAAAACTGTTGCATTAATGTATGTTATTATAATGCGCCTTCATTGAAGATGTATACCCTGGTGGTAAGAGTTCAGTGTAATGTAAATGTGCCTCCCTATTAGAGGTGACTCCTCCAATGTCAGGTGGGCTAGATACACAAGGGGTCACCAGGAGGTGCCAGCTGCCCATTTCACACTGGCAAGAGGGAACTTGTAAAAGAGAGGCATGGCTCTCCCCTGTAGTTCCAAGCCAAATGCAGTAAAAGGGGTGTGATTTCTCAGATGCTTTACTCTCTAATTCTGCCCAGGAAAGCTTGGACAGAGCAGATCAGAAAAATGGTGGTGCACAGTTTTAACCCTGTTAAGCACCTGATTGATGGGGGATATCTGCTTTTTGGCACCATCAATTTCAGTTCTCTGCCTTTTCGAATCTGTTCAGGGATATTACAGGAGTTGTACCTCAGCAGATGCATGCATGAAAGCTGAATTAGGTCCTGTGTTCTATATGGCTATAGTGCTTCTGAGGCCTGGCGCTGCAGACCTTCAGACTGCCTGCTTTGCAAAGCTATATGGAAAAAGGGGTGGGAGCCTGTGAACATGACGGGAATCCCAGAGCAGAGGAAAACAGAAAAGGGCCATGGATTGTGTGTGTGTGTGTGTGTGTGTGAACAGTGAACTTAAATGTAATTTTCTGTTTCTTTTTTGCTTCATAAAAATGTTTAGAAACCATGGTCGTCTATTGGCAGGAGTAGGGTGATAGTCCCCTATTAGTAACATAGACGTGTGTGTGTGTGTGTGCGTGTGTGTGTGTGTGTGTGCATGTGTGTCTGTGTGTGTGCACATGTTTTGAGGAGGGGTTATGAATACATCTGAGTTGTGGGAACAAAGAAGATGGATGTGAGTGAGTTGGGGGTGGGGCTGCTCTGGGAGCAGGGTACGAAATGAAGAAACCATAGGGACATAAAGCAGTCTGATAGGTAGATATAAAGGAAGAGAAATGTAGATGGACAGGAGCGTTGTGAGTGAGAGGGAAGTGGGTGGCTTTGGAGAGGCATGTATTTCTTAGTCAATGGTCCAGCTGGGCCAAGAGTAGCAAAACAGAATGCATGGGTCTGTTTTCCTTAATGTAAACAAACATTTTTCTCTTGATTATTTCCAATCCATAGAATACTCCAGCCTTAGAATAAACTGTCAATATGAATACAGCAATAATAAAGTACAAGACTCTATATTAAAATACGGGGTTACTTTATTTATAGAATACAGCATCAAGTGTGCAAAAATAGTTCAATAATAGACAAATTCTACACGTCGTCAAAGTCCATTTTACAGTAACAGAGTCTCCAAAACATTAAATATGTGCCAGAAATGAATATGCAGGGAAAAAAGATAAAAAAAATACAAGGAAAATGCAAACAAATCAAAAGTAGAATCATGTTAATAGAACTACACCACATAGTGGACAAGAAAGTATTGCCTGAAGCATGCAATATGCTAATATACACAACTACCTTGCCAACCAGACATTTCATTTAAAGTTCAGATTGGACATTACTGCTCATGGTCCTCAGAAACAAAATAAAAAAAGCAGTATGTCTACATTACAGGAGATTCTTGCCATTCGTGGGAGATACATTCTAGTGATTCCAGGCAAAGGGAAAATACTGCACCACATTGTCCCAATACTAAAAATGTATGCACAAAGGTAGATTTCCTCCCAACACAAATATAACCACATGAAAACATATTAATAATACATTAATATAGCACAATAGATAAGAATGTAATAATAATGATAATAATAAAGAAGTAATTAGTACTTAATAATCAAATGAACATAGGATTCATGTGCATGTTTTATGCATGGCTGGCAGCAGGGAGTGATGCCTGGATTTTACAGACTGTGGCAGTCTGTAAAATCAGTGTTTTATAGTATATATAATATATAACAATATATACCTTGTGGTATATACCTTGTTCCTTAACCAAACCACAACAGCTCTGTTACACTTGATTCACTCTATCCAAGGTAAAACATTTGGAATTTCATGTGAAACATGCAAATAAAGGCTCAAACCAAAACTACCATCTGCCCTGTAAGTTTGGGTCACCCTCATCAGTTTACCTTACTTCAAGTCTGCATTATATAATACTCTTACTTGTACACACATCAAGAAATATTTCAGGTAATACTGTAGGGATACACTGTTCCTTGGATTCAATCAACATTTGTCCTTATCTTGACTTACAAAGAAATGCCTTAGGCTTTATTTTTTGGCAAAAAATGGCTTGTTTCATAAATTTGCTGACTGCTGAACTTGCTCTACTGTTTTGAAAGTAGAAAAAGAACATGTATTTAATGCTGAGACAAAAGTTTACTGGATTCAGGGTCAGTCATAATTTCAAGATAAGGTCCTGTGGATTTCAACTGGAGTAGACCATGCTTTAAAGGAGAGAAAAGCATTTGAGATTTGTTTCATTAGTAAACATTATGGGTCTGTATTAAACCCTAGGCATCAAGTGAGTGACATCTATTAGTCTAAGAGTAGTTGAGTACAGAAACCTATAATTACACAAGAAGAAACATACATTTAGCCAGCTGCGGTCCCTGTGCATTTTCTTGTTCAAGTCAATTTCCTTATCTTTAAATACATACTTTCACAGATCATTTTTGTCCCCAGCTTCGTCAAATCATTTTGATCTTTTGGTAATGCATTACATAGTTGCATCTTCATAATGCATAGTTAACATATTCATAATCACAGCATATGAGTGATATGACATCCCAAAAGTATCTGTTATTTGTAATTCCCCACACAACATTAAAAAATAATGATTAGTGATAAAAAATATTTACAATATGTGTAGTAATGTGACCTGTTAAGCATGGAAAAACTTCCAATAATTTATATGGTTGATATACATATCCTATGCAATACATAAATGTTACACATGCTTCATGAAAGTGCAGTTCATGTAAAGTATTATCCGTTTCATTTATAAATATCACATTACACTGAATTGAATTGTATTACGTTTTGGAGTGTCTGAGGAGTGGAAGGAAAGACAAGACACTACTTTAGTTTTTTATCTTATTAGAATTTATGACAATAGTCAATATTTTGATCTGAACCAAAACTTCAAAATAAAGAGGATATCCAATATTATATATTTACTTCTCTATGCCTTCCATTATATACAGCTGTAGTAGGTACTTGCCATACTAATTGGTAATATTACACGCATGTGTCCTCAAGATCGTCAGGAGATGACAGTTTGTGAAACACTCATACTGATACCACAACCACTCACACAGCAACACAGAACATACAGGATCTTACCAAAGGCCTTTGAATTACAAATTGATACAGTGCCGAAGGTCAGTCTGATGACATTTATCTGGGAGAAAATAGTATTTATTGTATGTAACTTTATATCAGATTCCATAGTAGATATTACTCAAGGTATCTTGGATGCCTTTTCAGTGTTTCCTATGGATGATGTCCATCTCTCTCCAACCCACCCAGACAGTCGTTTGCTAATCATTGTTCCTGCAGAGCAGAAGTAACTTTCTTTCATCTCAACAAGTAAGTAAAGAAACTTGTTGAGATGAAAGAAACGTAAAAGCAAACATAAAGCAACAATGGGCCTAGTCGGATTTGTCCTTTTTCTTTGGTGTGACTTTGTTGGCCACTGCAGATCCCACTGCTTCAAGTCCCCCGGTCACCACAGAGACACTACCTTTGACTAGGCCTACACCTGCTGCTGGTACGCTCGTCACCGCTGTCTTGGTCAGCTCGAAGCTCTTACTGCTCACCCAGGCCACGCCCCCCAGAGTAGCACCCATGGCACCTCTTGTCATGTTTAACAGGCCACCTGTCACCCTCCATATCACTCCCCCTTCCACTTTGGGGTGGTCCTTCTCCAGATCTATGAGAGAACAAAACAGAGTGAGGGTGTACATGTACAGGTGCATGTAGATTCTGACTAAAGGCTAAAACACACAATGTTTTGTAGAAAAATCAGTACAGTAAGTCAACTGCAATATGATAGGAAAGTTTGTCACCCCCTAGCACCTTCTGGTAACAAGCTAATTAACAAGGGACTTCAGTATAGTTTATGAGAGATAGTGTCCCTAGTGTACAAGTGGCATGATGTTTTTCCATCTACATTTTGAGATGGGCAGGTTTGTGATATGGTTTGTGTAACCTAGATTGGACCAAGCTAGCCACCCTATTGAAATGTATACCCATGGGCTTTGGGGTCAGCTATACATCTAACTGACTGTGCTGCCCTTTAATAAAGCCTTAATTGTGTTTGTTTCCAAAAGTTAGAAGTAATACCAATTTTATGAGAAGACTAGCTAGCTTTTGCAGCATGTTTCAACATCCTTTCCATACCACCAATATTACAAGTTTATCTCTCTAGCTATAAATATCATTATCTTTAGGTACCATTTCCTAAATATATTTATTATATATTCCTAAATATATTTCTTATGTCCACTAGAGCCAGTATTACAAGGTTATTTCAGTGGTTATTTCATTCAACTAACTAGATTTCATGTGTGCTAAGGAGATAGCAAGCTTTCCATAAGGTTTAAAATTTGGCCAGCTAGCTTTTTAATGATTGTTGGCGATGAAGTAGAAGCCTGCATTTTTTGTCCCACCTTTACCTTTTCTCAAGTCTTGGGAAAGCTCATAGACTTTCATAGATTTCTCTCTGTATCCTTATTTAAATCCATGGTTAAAATCTGGAATTATCCACTGAATGATTTTAATAGCCAATGGGACTGATTTTCTCTTTGCAGACACTTATTGCCAGGAGGTTGGTGACTGTGACATTCCACCTACTGTATTTAATCTTAAGTCGTTTTCACATATGAACACCGGACAAGGTCCGGAGAATCAGGTCCAGAACTTGGCCGGAATTGCCCTTTCACACATGTAGCACACAATAGGAGATTGTCCGTGACAGACACGTTCACACCTACTGCAAATACTCCGGTTTGGTTTAGGTGAGGGGCAGCGCGTGGGTAGAGCGTGCAGGAGGCAGGACATGACGCAAAAAGTACGCTGCAGAAATCGTAGTGGCTGTATTCGAAACCGCCTACTGCATACCGTGTACTGCGTACCACACAAGTATATACCGTATACTGCATGCTATTTTTCAGTGTAGGACCCAGTATGCAACCATTAATAATTACATTTGTAGTATGTTACATTGTCGCTTGAAATCATTGCGAGTTTAGAAATGTCCAGATTTCATTGTGGTATTTTCCAGTTAGACGCCACTTGCATTCTCATGAGTGAAAAGTGTTGACGAGTTCACGAAAAGCATTCGCGAGTTGAAGTGTTTTCTTTTCAATATCTCACCTTTCCGTGGTATGAGCACATAATGTGGCACAGAAGAGGAGAAGATGAACATAGCTATTGTACTTTTGGGTAGCCTATAAAAAAATCACACATAGCCATCCAAATGGTGCTACTGGTACACATAATTTATTATTAATTATACATTTATTATAACAGGAAGGTAAGTTTTTGTTGTTTGCTATGTAATGTTAGGTCACCAGTTCACCTCTCTCACTATACCTATCACTATGACTTAGCTACAGCATAGCTACCTACTAACCAGATAATAAACTACTAACCAACGTTATTGATCATCGTAAGAGACAAGTTTTGGCAGTATAACTATAGCTAACTATCTCTTTAACGATTATTGGACTCAAAATAGCATGTATTTGGATGTATGTCAGTGAAACAGTGGAAAGCAATATACAGGCATACAGAAAAGACTACGTGGCAGATGTTTGTATTCTTCCGGTTTCGCGCCAGTCGCATGATAGAAAGGTCATCGTCACGTCCACTCGCTCGCGGTGGATCCTCCGGAACATTACCAGCTCTATTCACACATGGGCTCACTCTGACATGAAACGACTTTGTACTAGGGAGCTGGAAGAAAGAAGTCCGTCTCATGTCCGGTCCAACTGATTCGGACATTTGCGTTTTCGCATACAGCTCCTCCGGGTAGGGGCCGGATACGTTCCGGCTTTCAGTGCTTGTCTGAAGGGGGCTTTATTATCAGGGACAACGTAACAGTGATGAACAAATTCAACCTGCCCACTTGTATAATTACATCCTTTATTTTCGTATTGAACAGTGTTATTGTATGGGTGTCACATTTAGGGTGAAGGTTTACAGGTTTACACCCAACCATCTAACAGAAACTAAGTCTTGAGAGGTAACTTAACTGCATACATTAGCTACTACCTCAATGAACATATCTACTTCTATTTTTACTCCTCTCCACACCTGTAAGTACTGAATGCTTTTTGAATGAAAGTCTTAAGGTAAAGTTGACTTTACCCTATCAGCATCTACTGCACATTAAAGTAAATACCTCAGTGTTCAAAGCCTAGTCTCTAGTGTAAAATTATCCAGGTCCTCAATGGCTTGCTTATTATGTTACAGCTCAGTACAGAGTCACTTGTTGTATCTATAACCTTTTGTAATTTTGTGCATTTCAAGTGTTGCAGAGCATATCTGGGCTGAATTTAAAGAAAGAATATCAAATAACATGTGGGTAATAGGATTATACATGATGATTGCCAGTGTGTAGCTGGGTAAAAATACAGAGATTTGAAAATATTTCACATTCCTAAATTAGAAATACTTTAGAGCATGAGCAGACTGGAACCAGGGTGAACAAATAACATTCATGATTTTGCTTGAGATTTCTTGCCACAGTCAACATCTGCTGTCTTTCAAAGCTATTGCACAAGTGACCAAAAATAATTTTGTGTGAGTCACTGCCTGTAAAAAGTGAACGAGATTCAATTTTCAGCCACTGGAAAAAGCTTTTCTACAGTATTATTTCTTCCAACAGTCTATGCAGGAATGGAAGTCCAAACTCAGTAGCTTCAAATTCAGATGAAACATTTATCACAGATTTTTTAAGAGGCCAGCAACCAAAAGAAAACTTCCATTGACAGCTCATATACACTAAAGCCCCATAAGCAGGTCCAAAATGCTGGTTCTGGCTCACCAAAATTCAGTCCATTTATTGTATGGTACATGTAAAAACATTTCTGAATCTATCCTATTGATTCCAGGATGTAAAAGTCCATAGTAACACCCCCCCCCCCCCCCCCCCCCCCGCATATTTGTGCCATCTCGATGATAAAGTGCTGCCCATCACCACCATGCACCACTAATTTGACACAATGATACATGCTCTCTCCCCTCAGGCCTGGAATCACATTGTAGTGACAGTACAGCATGTGTGTCTACCTGTTTTGCCACCCAGTCCCTTTGATTTGATAAACATGGGAATTCAGTAATGGATGGGGGTGAATTGGAGTGTCTCTTCCACTTTCATTTCAGTTTATTCAAACAGGATAGCTTTAATGACCCCAGGAAGTTAAGATCACATATTAACTGGCTCTACTGTGTGTTTCAGAACACATCGTGTTTATGTAAGGTATAATGACACAATAAGTAACAATATAAACCATCTAGGGCATAATACTATGTGGGATCCAAGACATATTTTAAAACATTCTGTAGTATTAGAGTCTTGTTGCTATTTCAAGGTTACTTTTTGATCGAAAAATATGCCTTAAAGCCATGACGTGTCAGTGTCCTTTGTTTGGTGTTTATTTGGTGTCAAAGAGAATGGAGCACACATCACATGTGCAGCCAAAATATCTACATCATAAAGTATTCAACTATGATATGATACTTGGGCACAATATTTTCAAATCAAAGCAATACTTCAACACTTTATAATGTTTGCATCGGCATCTCACAGCATTTCAAAGGCTTGTTTTCTTCCTCATTTTATTTTTTAAAGTAATTTCAACAAAATAATTTAAGACCTATATTGCAATATTCTTCAAGCCAAGGCACTGTAAATATTGCATTAGCAAGTGCAATTCTTCATTTTGCATGAATAGTTCTTAATGAATGATTTCAGATTAATCTGTGGAGGCAGTGTTTTAATGAGCATTGCTTACTGCAAGAATACTTCTGTTTTAATGAAATATTGACAAATGTAGAGAAAGTAGACACTGTCAACTACATGTACTGCTCCTGAGAAAAAGGCATAACCCAAATGAGAATTAATTCCACATATTATAGATTGAGGGTTTCAGCAAACCTGTGAATAATTAATAGATGGTTTCTAATGCAGGTATGCTTATCAAACCAGTCCAAATGTTATTCTGATGTTGTACTGTGCCAAGTGTATCAGTGGTTCAGCTGACACCATATGGTTATACTGTACTTGAGAATATCAGCGCAAGCTGAGAAAAGTGTTGTTTCAAAGGCACTCTGCCAACTTCCTGTCTTCACTACTCTGGGAGCTCCCATGTCTTTGGGTAGGAGCCCCTTCAGAGTAACAGTGGTCCCTCCTTAGAATCAAACCTCATGGCTGAGTCCATAATTTACTATTGTGGCAGACACCAACTGCCAAACCTCAACACATGGAACAGTGTATAAAGTGGTTTCCTCAAAGGTGCTATGTTTAAGTCTGTACATGAGCCTCTTCAGTTACGTAATTACAGTGGACATCAAGCCTTTCACACAGGCATTTTATTATAATGAGAACCTCCTAAGTAATTGATTAAATCCTGTAAGCCATGTCTTCAACACACAGTTCCTGATTTCTCACTAAAATGTGACAATGAAAATTTCAAAAGGCAAATATAACTAGCCAGTTTAAACATATTACGGCAGACAGGTAATTAAAAATTAATATGTTGATTCATTGATACTGTATTTTAATGTTCCTTACATCAGTATATTTAGACAATTACAGTAAACAAAACTGTCAACCCATATCCAGTCTTCTATGTTTTCTTTAACATTGTACACAAATATTAGAAGCAATGTTTTCAGTAGACAATCTCCATATATCTCTCTAAAGCTTTTACTGATATTGTCTTAACAGCAATATGAGCAGAGGCTTTGGTACAGGGTGAGAATGTCTTAATGACATTTAAACTACACAAACCACGCAAGCCAAATATACTGTTCGGTGTAATACCCTGTCTTTAAATATTCTATTCCTAGACAACCACTACTGTATAATATCATTTGTATTTTCTTTTTGGAAGACTTGCTTCCAGATACACAGGTGGGACGTCATCCTTTACATCTGACTCAATTATCATGATTTATTATTATCATTATGATTATCAATTATCATGAAATTTGGTATGTCTGGTGTAGTAGTCTACTAATCATGAAAACATTGTATTTTGATTACTTTGTCCATTATTAATCTTGGAGTGCACGTGAACATACACTGCAAATAACTCTGAATACAAAAGTATATGTAGTTCTTCACTGTGAGAGTAATTGGCAAGCAAAAATGGAGGGATAAAAGTCATGCCAAACACAAATGCATTATGACAACACATCCTGCCATAGTGAGTAGAATGGAAGCCAACCAACAAGTTTACATGTAATTTAGTTTAAAGTAGATAATAAAAAGAAATAAAGCTTGATAATGATGTATCTCTGCTTGCTCTCTACCAATGTGACTTACACAATATTACTGTAACTAACATTATCTTAGCTGGTAAACGCAGCTATCATCTGACTAGCTAGCTAACAAACTACCCTCAATATCAATTGTAAACAAAGATAAACAACCTCACAAGGCACTAAAACCCTAAGCCTCTACTCCACATTATCTCTTGATTATTAGATAATCAGTTTTTTTTAGCACAAACAGCATACAGTCACCACTGAAAGAGCATATAGTCACCATTACAACAGTTCCTTGAAATCAACACTCTAATCAGAAATGAATACTGAACCCAAGCACTTTTGTCAGATGGCTTATTTATACCTGCGCTGCATCACACCATCCATTGTGGTCTATTTTCAGAAATCAACATAGCTCTTTGTGGTTTATTATATGATTAGTGGCAGGGAAGGAATCACAAGCGATTCTAACTAATATGTATGATTCTCTTTTATGCCAGAATAATCATCTAAAAAGGCAATAGTTTTAGCAGTATTTCATAAAAAGCCCTTCTAAAAAATGAGACTGAGTTAATGACTGAGTATAAAATATTTCATGCCATGCCTTTAGTCTTTTCATATGTAGTACCTAGTTACATAAGGGAGGCATGACAGAGTTTTGATAAATGGATTTTATGCATGATACATTAAAAAATCTACATTAATAATTAAATAAATAAAACATGGAAATACATTTTTAAAATGTTTTTACATTCAATTAATCTTGATTAATCTGATTAATTCTTGTACTGTTTTGATAGATGAGGTATACTACTCACAATGATAAAAGCAATCCACTCCACCTGAAAAAAGTGAAAGTTTGGTAGCGCTCTGACAATGTCTCCATTCCAGTACTGTCTCCCTGAGGCATATGACACCAATGTGATTCGATTAGACTTGTCGGTTTTGAGGGAGAAGTGATCTAGAAAGGCCCTTTCTACTGAAATGTCATGGTATCACAAATGTACAGGGCCCTTAAATGGTCTTCTGAGGCTTTGTTGCTTTGACGACCAGTCAGTGGTACGCTTGAATAGTTGTGATTCAATAGGATCCTACACCCTGGTTAAAAGAAAATACAGAGGAAAACCTATTGACTTGATTATACTCAAAATTTAAATAAAAATGTCAGCCTTTAATTCCATGTGAAAGAACAAAAATGACCTATATGAAAAATCAGCATTATCAACAAACTGAAATTGTAAGTAAATTTGCAGAATTGGCACAACACATGAGCATGCATCTATACTTACATATACTGTACATATACACACAAGCACACAAACACACACACATGTATGTTTTCAAGTCGTTTTATTCACATACACACAAAGAAAAAGAGCGGCAGCTTTTTCAGATAAACCTGACAAATGACAACACCTAGGCAACACCCAGAGTGTTTGATGCATTTTACAGGTGTTCTTCCTGGAGGCGAAATCTGTGACTGTAAACCAAGTAAGATTTCTCAGCATGCTTGCTGTTTGCTTCTAGCTGCAAGAGAACAGGGTGAACGAAAATCACTGGTGCTCTCAGGCCATAGCTTCATAACCACAGACAGTGGGGGATACTTACTAATTATAGGTCACCCTGCTCTGTTTACCAGAGTAGAAAAGCTACATACTACATTATGTGGAATCCATTACAACCTTGCATAATTTCTTCATCACTGTCTCCATTCCTCTGAACACCCCGTGGACAAATAATTTGCATCACCTTGATTAAAATCAAGGCAGGACTCTGGAGGTTTGCCACATGCTCCAGATGCTGTTGTGTCTTTACATTGTTGTACAGAGGAGATTACAGCATTCTGAATCGTAAGCGCACTGACAAAAGGAAATTTTCTGTAAGCAGTCAAGCTCCTCTACGTACACATGTCACATGTCACATGTCACGTACACTGTCCCTTGCAGTCTCTTCATCATTTTGGAAATTTATTGGTCAAAATTGATCATTTTGGTGTGAAACTGAAAGCTGGAATATTATGGTAATATTTCCTCAATTGCATTGCATTATTTGTGTCTAATATACATTTTAGATATCAGCTATGTGATTAAGACCAAAATACAATTCCAGTATAAACAGTAACACTAAAATGGTAAGCATGCCTGTCAAATGAAATTCTTGTGGTGCAGACTACAGTCCAAGGGCTGATTTGCTGGACAAATAAGTAATATTAATACAGGGGAGCACAAATTATTTTGTATTTCATCATGAACGAGTACTTTTCCCCACATGATGATTTTTTTTCTAAATTACGTTTTTGAAGGAGTAGCTAATCGACACAAGAATATGTTTTGTATACTTTCCCTCCTTTCTGTTTAGAATTGAAATTTGTATATTTGGCTTGTTATACTGTTGAAGCAAGACCAATGCAATCCTCCCATACATTTGCGAAAACAGTGAATGGCAGCTTTACACACCACAAGTCACACAGTGCACCACAGTGAAGTGGGTACCACCTGGAGCATAGGCACTACTCAGCTGATGTCATTACATTTTGCAGGCACCTGTCGAATTACAGGGTACCTGTGAGCAATGAGACAAGGAAGTGAGCAGTGAGACCCTAGCTGATGGAAGTCAGTTTGTTCATTCTCAGAAGATGATCATGGGTTTGAACTCAGCCTACCCTTAAGACAAGTGTTACATCGACTGAGCCACTCAGGAGCACACTAGCAGACATTTTAATACAAAATATTCATAAAACAAAACAATTTAAAAGGAACTTTCTACATTAGAATCACTTTTATATCATTTCACAGTCTTGGCTATCCAGTTTCCCTCAAAGTATTTTATCACAATACAAACAATTTAGCATAATTGGCTGTTCTTTCTAACAAAGCATTTGCATAGAGTACAGTACCTGCATCACTTCTTGGCTCTCAGCAGGGGGTTGCTTCTGAGCCCTATTCTGTATCTCTTGTAACATTTCACACAAACAGCAGGATTTAAGAACTGAAAAGCTGATCAAACAGTTTGTGATGCATTTGTGGCACACCATTTTAGGCACACCAGATTTTTAAAAGAATACATTTTTAAGTTGATGACCAGTTTGAAAAGGAAGCCTGTTTCTCTTATTTTTCCCAGGATTGTACTAAAGTGGCCTAGACATGCAGTGATAGGGCTACAAGGGCTCACAAAAAAACCCACTTTAAACTGTGAATTCACATTGTTATGGCACCACAAATCAAGATGTGGTGTTGTAAAAGTACACCAAATGTGAAACAAAAAATACTAGGAAGCTGTTTGACTGCATGCAGATATTTCAGTATACAGTAAATCATGGATACCCTGGGATCAGAGAAGGGGAAATAAGAGAGCTGGGGAAATAATGACTGTTTAAATCTCACTATCTTTGCCTCAGTCAGTTACCCTCCTCAAGAGTACATCGTATTGCTTTGCGGGGAATGCTATAGGTTCTAATTACAGATCACAAAACAAAATATGCCCACCAGGGTCATCATTACTCGGTGATAGTTTCAATCAAGCTGGAGATACCTCAGGTCTAATATCCCACCCAGCATGGCATTGCTGCTGACTCCTAGAGAATAGGCAATAAAGAAAGGAGGCATGGTTCTCGTAGGCCTCGGGCAAACACTTGGAGACCGAGTTTAATGCGCTCTGATGAGGTGAAAGGGAGACAGTATCATTTCTCATCCATTATCCGTGATCCTGGGATAATGAGCCTGGGGCTAAACAGATTTAATTGTGGATTTTTAGGTTGGTCTTCCTGCACCATGAGCACCACCTTTCACAAAGTGATTCTTTCCATTAATACCCTTGAATTTTTTTTTCTTTTTTTGAACAAACAACCCAACACTCCTGTAAGGCGATAGGATAACCAAAGATTTCAATCTGAAACGGAGTACATTTCTAATTTGGCTTTGCAAATTAAATATTGATACCAATCTACCTCAGTCTGCAAAATCTGAGGAATGCATAATTCATTTTAACTAAAAGCCTGAAAGTCAACCTGAACATAGGTAAACAGAATTATGCTTTTTCCTTGTGGAGGCAATAAATGAATGCCTTCCTGAGGGCTGGCACTTTCCTGTGTTCTAATCTGTATTACTCTTGAGCAGGATGAGTTTGCACCTGACCAGGCACTGATAAATCAGCAACCCCCGTTTTTTATTTTTTTTCTTCAGATTGAATAATATTTTGTTTTTACCACTGAACTGTAAGTGTTATTTTTACAAAGATGATGCAAACCCACCCACAAAAAATTGTCACATTGTCAACATATTGTCAAGGGTGGGAGAAAATTTAAATGAGCCTTCCATGTAGCTCTTAAGATAAGATGAATGAAATTACACATAGATACATGCTTGCTTTAATTCTCTTAAATCTTGACTTAAATTGTCAAGTCCAGAAAAGCAACTACTGATTCACAACATTTTAGAAAGGACACAGACTTATTGGTAAGAAGCAATATAACATTTTTTTGCTTTTAGGTGAAATATATTTTAAGTATACTCATCATTATCTTGTGGGATGAAAGGTGCTTTACTCATTTGATCTGCACTACAATGAGAGCTGGGCAAAAAGCATACCTAGGCAATGTAATGGAAGTGAGTGCAGTGAAATTACAGGTAGATTAGGAAATAGGTCGGGTCTGAGAGGAAGTGCTGTGAGATGCTTGTGAAAGCATATTTAGGATCATGGGCACAGCATCCTACTGACTGCTCATGCTTATTTTTGTCTGCACAAAGTTCATTCATTTCTTAAATGAATAAATTGTAGACTAAATTATGGAGCTCATCCTTCAGTGTTTTAGGGTTTTTTTTCATAACATTACTCAGACAAAACTCGACCTTTACGGGTTCAATCCTTTTTTACATGTATACGTTCAGTAAGAATATTGTACATGGTGTACAGTGTAATGTGCTATGATGTGGTACAATGTGGAGCACAGGCTTCTTAGCATATAAATCAGAGGAGGAAGAGAAAAGGAGAAAGAAAGGAAGATAATGTATATCTTACATGTTCTTAGTGCTTTTCTGTGTCTCTGCCTCTGTCTCTATACTGAGCTGCTGTTTTACCACTAAGTGTCCTGCACATTTCATAAACATTCTCTCTGTGAGCATTTAATATGGAGCCTCTGTATCTGTCTTTACAATGCATCATCTGGACAACACCCATGGGTGCCCCCATCTGTCACCTGGGCTCAAGCTTCATCTATCTGCCTGATGGGAAACATAGAAAGAAGGACACATCAGAGGGACATACTTCAGCATGGACACAGAGCAGGTCATGGTTATTTGCTCTCCACCAACTTAAACACAATGCTTGTTCAAACAAGCCTTGACTGTGGTAAAGTGAAACGCAAGTGAGTCTGGTTCTTTGGACCTATGAGAGGCAAACTGTCCTATAGTGTGTACATGTGCATGAACAAGCAGAAAACCATACAGAGAGCTGTTTGAGAGCTGTTGTGTGTGTGTGTGTGTGTGTTTGTGTGTGTGTGTATGTGTGCATGAATCCTCATTTGATATACCTGTTGATTCACACTGCAAAGTAAAACAAGGGCCCCAGTTTCATTACTCTTCAGTTACTCAATCTAGTTATTTACAATGCAGATCCCATTTCCCCTCACTTAACAGGCTAATTAACAATAATGCTGGTTCATCAACTCTGTCTCAGTTCATCTACTGGTTGTAATTCACAAAGCCACTGTTTTCAGCATGTTCTTTTCATACTAAAAGGCCTAATTCACTCATTTTAGTGAACAAATTTGCTCCATAAACTGCTCCAGGTTTGCTGCCCAACAGGGTTAGGTTCATAAATCAGCTCCAACAGTACCTGACTGCTCTTTTCTTCATTTTAACACTGTTTCTGATGTTTGCAATGCAAGTCCTCACCCAAACATGTTCTTCACCTCCTAACTCCTCATGGCTTATTTACCCTGCAGGTGCTACTGCACAATTTTGAGCCAGACACAACATCATCGCTCTTTTCTTAATTACACTGCAGTTCCGCTCTGCAGTCCAGGCCCAAGCAGGCCTCACTCCTTCATCCTAAATTAGTGAAGTCATCAGTAAAAGAGGGTACTGCTGAGGTGAGGACTCTTGCCAATCGGAGTGGCATCACAACGCACACAATCTCAACACTACAATTAAAAACTAGCTGGGAGCATTTCAACCAGGAAGGTGGTAATTACCTATTTTTTACTAGATAGCCTCCTAGGGTGCTACACAAAAAGGTGTCTCTTTTTTACAAGCCTTGTGCTTTCAGATAATAACAGTGTATCTCAAAGGCAATGCCGTATCTTGTGTTTCCAAAGGAGCCATTTCTCTTTTTTGGTCTTCCTCCTAACCCAGGCTATGTTTTCATAAGACTGTGCTAAATACTAATCAACAAACACTGATATGGATGGGATCACATGATATTTCAAGGGTATTTTATTATAAGCTTCTATATTAAATGTCACAATTTCAAGCATTTTTTTCTATTTCTGTCTTAGTGGAATATTAAGTTTAAATATGACAACATCTAAAAAAGAATTCTGTTCTATAGGTGCAGATAGATTATCTGTTGATGAGAAGCCATGTTGAACTACTATAGTGACGGCAACACCACAAGCTCACATTGACACATTCCAATGCAATATATACTATATACTATATACTATACTATATACTATAGGAGTAACCTAAATTCCTATTGGTGCCTCTATATATATTTTTTTTAAAGGATTCATGTTTGACCATTGCCTTCCTTCCCAAAACTGAAGGCTTTGTGAAGAGTGTGAGAGAAAGAGAGGGAGAAAGAAAGAGCAGTGAAAGGTAAAAAAAGATTGCAGCACTGTGCGTGTAATTTTACCAAGGCTATCACTGTCTAGTTTTCTCGCAATATATCAAAATAAAAACATGAAGTAGATTATTTTCTGCCCGGCTGCAGCAACATTCATCAATGGCTCTGTTATTCTTCAGCAAGAGGGTTGGGGGTTGGGAGGGGGAGGAGGTGGCTGTTGAAGGGGGGTTGGCTGAAGAGAGAAGAGGCTCCTCACAGCCCCCTGAGAGAGTGTAATTGCAAGAAGCACAAACAAATGTTTGTGGTGTAGGCCCGGTTCATAAGCCAACTGTAATAGCTCTTGACTGGGGGCTCAGTGACAGCTGGCCTGACAAGGCTTCTCCGTGCATGCACTGCTAACAGGTGAGAGGAGACCCAGAGCACTGCACACCAGGCTGACTGCAGACTCGCCCCATACTATAAATATATATGTGTGTGTGTAGGTAGAGAGGGAGAGAGAGTTCTATGGTGTATTGTGCACCTGCAAAAGTCTGTTTTTGATGAATATTTTCACAGATCTCATCACCTTTCCTTTCTGCAGCATCCTGACAGTATTTGAACCCCACACCTCTAGTGGCACTATTCATGCGACTTCATCTCTCTTCCTCTTTTTTCTCATTTATCGCAGCAAGAATATACCAAAAAAATCATTAATATAATTAGTGCCTCCTGGTCACTGAGCCAGTCTTCTAGCAGGACTAAAAGCCTGAACAGCACTGGTTTGGTTCCCCTGAGGGTTGAGCCCTGCTTGTGTCCTGGGCTCGTTAACTCAGAGCAGAGTTTTACTCTGAGAGAGGGGGCAACCTCAGCAGCTGCTGGGTAGAAGAGTATGAAAAAATTCTAGTTGCTTGTTATAAACGACATTAACATTACATAATTGTCATTTAGCAGATGCTCTTATCCAGAGCAACTTACCTAGTTTAGAGTTTTATCCATTCGTACAGTTGGATATTTACTGAGACAATTGTGGGATAAGTACCTTGCCGAAGGTTACAACAGCGAATGGAACCAGCAAACTTTCAGTCATATGCCCTCCTGCTTAATCACTATGCTACATTGCTGTCCATGTACAATGTCCCACTGAAATGTATTTTGACAAATATCTGTTAAGTTAGCACTGTGACATAAACAACTTAAAATAACTGGGGCCAAACAGAAGCAAGCAACAAAAACAATAAAAATATTTACACTTGCATAGTTAAGCTCATTTTAGCAAGTCTCTAAAAGAAACATCACTCATCTGAAGCAGGCGCATGTAATGCATTTGTTAATGTATTTGAAACACAATGGGAGCAGCAGCAATTAGTCCTCTACCACTATCTTCCTGCAGCCAGTTTAAATACTGCACCAAATTCACAAGCAGAAAAAGGCAGGTACAGCGTCAGAGCTCAGACTCAACTGTGAACAAGTGAACACTTGACTTTCACCATGGTAAAATCTGAAAATGGTTGGGCACAGGGTACGCCAAATGCTACAAGTTGAACAGACCTGGCAATTTCTGCCTACATAGGCCTCTCTGCCCAGGCAGTTTGAATACTGAAAATTGTTGAATACTCTGTGCAGTACATGATTTCATAATATCACAACAGTCTGAAGCAAGACATTATGATGGGAAAAATATAGTATTCAAGTGTTAATTAAGTGGCAAGCTCACTGCTCGGCAGCATTTTAGGTACCTTGGTCCTCCTTATATTACTACAATGGTAGATTGAACAGCAAATTGGTCAATGAGTACGCTGCATAAGCATGAAGCTCATTTGAGGGGGAGCTAATCCAATTTTTTTCTGAAAAATATCCTGTACTGGTTTAACATTATGAAGCACTGCTTGGCATAACATTAAATTTCCTTCCAGGTGCCCCATGCTAGCTAACTTCAGTTTGGAGACCATTTGTTACTTATGATAATTAAAACTAAACTCCCCCTACTAACCTGATGAACTGTTGACAAGTTCCTCAGTACAACAGTTCCTTCAGACTCAAAGGACCTGGTGACTACGAAGACTCTAAACTCCCCCTACTGACCTGATGACTGTTGACAATTTCTCAGCACAACAGGTCCTTCAGACTCCAAAGATTCACTGACTATGCTGACAAGTTCCCAGTACACCGGTTCTGTTCCCCTCAAAAGAGTCACTGACTATGAAGATCTGGTGACTACGTGTTGCCAGAATCGCTAGTTCTCAGTATAGCAGGCTTGGGCTACATCCGCCATTGACTGTGATGATGCAAAACTTGTAGAACTTGTAAAATGAAATTTTTCGCTTCCGATATAAGCGTGGCTCTTTTTTCCTCAGTGCTTTTTTTAGTTTTAGCAAATGACATGTACTTAGGCTATTATGTGCGTTAAAATGTGGGGTTCTATTACATTCTTAAAAATGAAGTATACTTTGCGGCTGCATGAGTGTTTGAATAGCATGGTGCAGTTTCACGTAATGAATATTACGATTTAATTATTATTAATTTCATTGACATTTGGTTTCACACATGCTGTTTTGCTGCAGAGCAGGCTAATAATGGACATGATGTTTGGAACAATGTAGAGTAATTTTTAAAATGCAATAAAACTATTTACAGATCCGTGTATGCCGCCCGACCGGATATGGAAATGAACGAATCCGTGAATCAAAGATTCAAATCATTTTATTGAACTGAATGAAAGGATCTGAATCACTAAAAAGAATCATTTTGAACACCACTAGTACAGAGCGATCACACTAGTCAAACGAACTGGACTTTGGGGGTCAAACATGCTTGGGCACGGTACGGATCGCCTAGTGTGAGTACACCCTTAGAGCAAAAAAAAAAAAATAAAAACACTCAATATAAAACATTAAAGGCAATCACATACCAAGAAAAGCCTTGAAGAGAAAGAACATACAAGAAATGGAGGGAGAGAGAGAAAAGGAGAAAGAAGAACAGTGAGAGGGAGCAGCCAGAGAAAGGGAGGGGGGGGGGGTGGGGGGGGGGGGAGAGAGAGAGAGAGAGAGAGAGAGAGAGAGAGAGAGAGAGAAAGCAGACAACCGCTTATTCATAGCATCAACATTTTCCAATAGACTCATCTTCCTTAGCCCTAACAACAGCTTAAATCAGAGAAAGTAAGCATTCCAGCTCTGTGTATTTCCACCATGGATACTCTCCCTGTTTACCTTCTGGATTTTGGGCTTTAGTGCATTCTTTTGGGTATATCAGATACTGGCAGACAGTTATTCAAAGTAAGAATCATATGTAGCTACTAGGTCCCGTCTAGACGCGTTTGAGGGGAATATCGAACACAACTTCGATCTGTAATGGGAACCTAGCCTTAAATAAATGAGCACTCTTTCAGTTAAGCCCAATCGTGTTTATTAAGGGCCCTCCAACTTTTTTTAACTGGCACTAGGCCTGTTGGAGGGGTTACATTTTAGAGTCTGAGTCTGTATACAGGAATACAACTTCAGATTTACAGTGTCCCTCCATTTGCAGAAAAAATACTCCTGTCAGAGGCTTTAGAGCCTTTTAATTATTTATCCTTTTAGGAACTTTAACAGATCTCTCCTTTTTATCTTTTGAGGAAACCCACACCGGGATTTTTACTTCTCCCTCTTGTTTTCTTTTCTTTCTGTGGATGGAGGATGTGTCATTTCTGTAGTATCCACCAAGAACCACTGATAGTCAACCCTACTCCACAATCATAAGCAAGTATCCCTTTTATTTTTGATGCATGCAGGTATCAGAACAAAGGGATTCACTAAAGTTTTCTGTCACTAAAAAAATGCTTTACCTCCCCTACAGCACAGCCCTACTGGCAGAAATACTAAATGCAACTGTATTAATTTATTAATGTGAAATGAACATCAAAGTACCAGATTATTAAAAGATAAAAAGGGTTTCCATGTTAATGGTTTAATGTGAAAAACAAATGCTGTGGGAGAACTAAATAGGTCAATCCTCTGAAGAAAGGATAAAGATCAGTGATCAGAAATTCACTGAAGATGAAAACATAAACAAATGCTCTGTGAATAAAAAACAAATGGAAGAGTGAAACACAGAGCAGAATGTCCTTAGATTCCTGGCAAAAAGTGGCTTCTGGAGATGAGCTGATGAGAGAGCTGCAAACTGGGAGAAAGGCTTTGTGAGATCACATAACGACTGCAGGTCTCTACAGATCCAGTGCTGGTGAAGCTGTTTGTTATAACAGAGTAATAAACTCCAATTTTTTTAATTCATCTGCACAGTGAAAAGTGATGGAGATTGTGGATGGTATTGTATATGGCAATTCAAGTGTGTTTGCATAAATGCTTAAAGAAGAAAGAATTGAAATAAATATGCTAGGTGTAACAACTGCTTACAAGGTCCCATTTGAATGTGCAGATGAAGGACACTATACAGTTGTAACAGTTTTACAGTTCTGCTGTAAACTGCTATGAAATACTGTTTTACAAATGCTTGAAATTACACACTTGGCAGATGCTGAAATAAAACAGTTTAATCTACTACAAATTTATCGGGGCAGAGAAAAACACTTTAACTCTATCATGCTGACTATGGGGTGTTCACACTGCCATTCCATGATTGGCAGTGGTATTGATTACATTTAATCAATATCCCAAATCTGCATACCTTACTAAACAATTTGGATGCTAAGCATATTTAAGCCTTCTTCTTGCCAGCCACTAACCACCATAGTTCACATGAAACAGTTTCTCACCTGAAAAAGTATCAGTTTTAACAAGTGGAACTGAAAGATATTCTTTTGATTTATTATTTTTTAGCATTTCACAGGAAAGTTAAATGTTTAGGATCTTCATATTTCATATTTCTATGATGATGGTATTCTTGCAATGGGCTCTTTGTACACAAAGAACATAATTATATTACACCATTTAGACATTTTGACAGTAAGTAAAGAAGTGATGAAACACTTAATAAAAACAGGTATGTAAATATTCAAAGGAAATGGTGGTTATATCCCAATTGGAGAGGCTCTGGCATCAAGCTCACCGTAAGCTGTTCCCCTTAATCAAATTTTCTGGTGTTTCACAGTCACAAATGGCATCTTTTTTGGAAGGCATATATTAACACATTACATTCTGACAAGATCTTAAGCTCTGAAAATGTAAATAAAATCTGTTTTTATTCTGCTGCACCAAGATGCACCTTGACATTGACCATCCTACAAGACAACTAAGACTGAATTTGTTTTTTTTTTTCATTTCCCACTGGGAATTAACATTAATGTGCCATAGAAGTGCACATCTTATATTAGGACCTTATTTTGTAGTGTATACTATATGCATATAACTGACAGAGAAATGCTTTCCTGAGAGAAAACAAATGAGACTAAAGTATTAGTTTACAAAGATCAGCTGAATGCACTGAAAGTAAGATGTTGAGTAAGATGATCTAAAAGGCTGCATACAGACCTTTACCACACAGAATAATTTAAAACCCTTTTTGATATCTAATATGTAAAACTTTCAAAAACCATTTCACATCGGTGACAGCATAACCCAAAAGCTTTCAATAATATGGTAGTTTGTTCATCACAAAAACAAAATTCTTGAAATCAATTCTCTTGGCATCCTGCCCAAAGTCTCTGCATTGTCCCATTATAACAGGTGAATGTTCTTGTCAGACAGTCAGGCCAGTCAAAATGAGGCAAATATATATATATACACAGAAATGTCCCAAAGGGTTTCACCTGTGGTGAAACAAGTAGTCTCATAAGAATGGAACCCCCACAGATTAAATTATTTGCAAACCCCACCATCCTCTGCTTCTGAAAGTGTTTTTTAGACCTTTATGGAATACATCATATTTCTGCCTGGCATGACAGCTCTAACATTGACTTTATCAGCACAGATGCATTCTTAAACAGAAAGAGAAA
Source organism: Megalops cyprinoides (assembly GCF_013368585.1). Classification (NCBI taxonomy): domain Eukaryota; kingdom Metazoa; phylum Chordata; class Actinopteri; order Elopiformes; family Megalopidae; genus Megalops; species Megalops cyprinoides. The sequence continues at coordinate 24,754,815 of NC_050590.1, read as the reverse complement.
GGAGAGAGAGTGGAACTGGGAATAAATCATTGTTCTCTCTGGGCATTCATATTTGGTAAAACAGAACTGTAGGAATTGCAAATGCTGCAATAGCTAAAGGCAATGCTTGCATTTAAGGGAAAGCAAGAACTTCAAATCATATTGAACAATAAATACCTCTATGTAAAAAGAAACTTCTGTAATAAAACCAACCTTCAACAACAACCATGAGAACCATGAGAATTCACAATTCAAGTCTGCATGTGATCCTTGCTATCTTAACACATTATTTTCTGTGTTTGGGTAGACACTGATTCTGTCTGGCAAGTTTATCATACTTTTCCTGCAGTCAAATGTCTGATATATCCTTCATCTTCTGCAGCCTTGGTAAGAAAGGAAATTCAACACATTCAACACATAGTTTGATGCACTGCAAAACTTACACACATACACAAAAAACAGAATATACAGAGAGTATGCCACGCTCAGCTCATCGAAAGCCATATTTAATGTGCAGCTTGCAGCTGCCTTTGCTTCCTCCTACTGTAATTATAACAACCTACATTTAAACGGAGTGCCAGTTAATTACTCTGGCTAAATGCTGTATATACTGTACCATGCACTCTAAGTATACTCAGCCTTTGATTGCATTTAAAATGCACACTTACTGTTATATTGTACTATACAGTTTCAACTCATCCACAGGGACATTCAGAACAAGCAACACAACATATTACTCCTTTAAATATACCTACTTATCAATGTCTACAAAGAATACAAGAAAATACTTTTTTGGTCCAAAGAAACAGGTTACCTCATAGTTTGTGAGTGGTTTGTATTTATCTAACAGCAGAAGTGCAGTGTGTTCATCTTCTGTTACTAAGCCACAAAAATTCCAGCTAGTCCAGCTTTATGGTTATATTTTTACTTTTGCAGAAACAAGGCACCCTTACATATTAATTAAAACAACTGTCAGAGGAAACTATAGAAAATATGAAATCTAAAGTTGATGAAGCTACTGTTTCTTCAAACACTGAACCCTTTTCTTCTGTGTTTTATTATTCTATATAAAAATCTCATCAAAAAGACAGAATGGATTTGGCAAAAAAGACATTGATTTAAGCCTTCAGCCTATAAACAGTAATCTGCCCCGTAATGGGCAAGCAATCCAGTCTTCACCGCCTTCTTTTATGATACTTGAAATGATCAATGAATGATGATGGTGATGAGTATCCATAAAAGCCCTTCCACATTGTCCCTGTCCCTGTCAATATCAACGCTCTGACGAACACACACAGCCTCACAGCAGTAACCATATTCAATACAACTCCCTCAATCATTCAAAATGCAAACTGTTTTTGTTTCCTACAAACTTGGCTTTATTGTGAGGCTGAAAAAGACTGAGCAACAGCTGCCTTTCACAACACATCCAATAGCATTAACACAGCTGAGCTCACTGTTGTTTTTCTTGGCTGTATTTCCATGAGTACAAAGGATCAATGAGAGGGATTTAGCTGACTGCTATAACTTACAATCTGAGCTCACATGCAATGGTGGACCACAGCTTCTGCCAATATCAGCTGGCAGCAGGACACAGAGGAGCACCTCTGAAGATGCTCAGAGGTGCACATCCTCTGAGATGGCTGCTCAGAAGAATTCAAATAATAGTAAAATAGCCCCAGGAAAGATTCTGTGAAGGAGAGAAAGATCCAGTAGGATATTTCAGTTTCTATGGGTATGCATCCTTATTGTGGTGCAGATGAACAGGCCATAGGAAAGGAACTGCTTTAATCTGTTGCTTTTGTGCCACACATCAAATGCCGTTACACACACACACACACATACATACATATATATATTACTAAGAATTTGTAGGAACTGTGTTGTAATTGTAATCCTTTTCTCTCTGAACCAAATCTTTGGAATCCAAAACTGAGTGCTAAGTTCACCTCACCTCCCGTACCTCACACACAGTCAGGTAATGACACAGCCCAGATTTGACTTAGCGATGTCTGAACTGTAGGGCGCAGTCTGGGCTCAGAGAAAGCTCCTTCACCACCTGAGCCACTCCAGAACCCTCAAAATATATAAAACATAAAACCTTACAGATGAGTCACATTGTCTGCCTGTGAATGGAAGCAGTGTGCCACTTAATAAATGTTTAAAGGGATCCTTGCGCATGAGGTAGATAGCAATGCACACAATCAATAAATTGGGCATGGCAGTCAACCAAGAGCCACACTACAGTTGAGCCCACACAAGTAAGTATAGCAGCATTCATTAATGTTAAAGAGCAGACCATTTATCCCCAACAACTGCCCAGGGATATTTGCTTTTTTCCCTCTCCAGGAACATTTATTCTCCTGTGGGAAACTTACGCAACATGGCAGTCTAAAACTAATCCAATGGCTGCAGAGCAAAACAATGCAATCTGTTCAAAGGAAGCAGGAGGGGACACACTAAAACAAATACTTATAACAGCATTTTAAATCGTTTCAATTTTTCACTTCACAGCCCCCTCAGCTTCAGCCTCTCCCCCAACGTTAGCTTGCCTTGCTATCAGGTATATAATTATCCTGATTTTATATGTGTTTAGGGACTGTTAGGCACAGAGGATCTACAGGACACACCAGTGTGAATCCAAGGACAGCAGGGATGTATCTTAACTATCAACAAGTACATGGTGGCCTCGCTGACAGCATGCAAAGGAGGGTGCCACATAATGTATGCTCATTTCTGCCTCCCTGGTACAGACGCATTGGTGCTCTAAAGTCTATTTTAAGGCAGTTGTGTTTATTCGTCAGCTTGACACATGGCTCCAATGTTTCCCCAAACACCAGTTAATCACCCACCACCTTGGCTTCCTGTCAACATTCTGGGCCCTTTCTCAGGACACACCAGGCTTGAAATCAGAGCAGGCAACAAAATCCTTTGAGTTTGGCTGTAGGCACTATATGATGTTATTTGAGGCAACATAGCTGTAATGGAGTTTATGTCCATAAAACAAAGGTGACAGGCAGCTGACCAAGAGAAAGAGACAACTGGAGAATTATGTCAACTGCAACAAATTACAGAGAAGAAAAAATTCCATCATCTTGTCTTCATTGCCTGAACTCACAATCTGTCATTCTGCTAATTATTTAATGAGTCTGTCTAGTAGCATGGTTAACTGCTGCCTGTGAATTTCATTTTTGCTGCATTTGATTGCTTTGGTTTTCCTTTCTATTTGTGAAGGAGGACATTACAAATTGCTACTCACAAAATGCATTTAAATTTTGCAACCCCTCTCAGTGGACATGATTGGTGTTTCATGAACTCTCAAGCTTTACTTATGGATTGGATAAAATTCTATGTAGTTGCAATTATAAAGCTTTTCCTTGCATACTTAGGTAAATGCAAACTTTATACATTTTGAATCATTGTTGAAATCTCTTAAAAATTGTAATTGCGATGAAGCTTTGAAAATGTCTATATTTGTATGGTTACATTGTTACTGTACTTGCTGACTTTGACTATCAATGATACCTTCACACAGTATTCCACATAATGGCTTTTAACCTGATTACAGTCATATTCTGAATAAGTGGTTTACATGTATTAATATTCCCATACACGTGGTGGTCAGAGGATTCCGAATAAGGCCTGTAAAGAACATGTGTGAACTGTCCCATAAATTATCTTATTTGGGAGAACAGCTCTGAAGATACTCACTTTTGTATTATATTGTGTTATGTTATGTTTCACTCTTACACAATAGCTTAGTGTGGACAATCTTTCATTGCTCAAGAATGCAAGCCTTTTTGTTAGCTGTATCTAGCTAGCAGGGGAATTATGACCCAAGATTCTTTGCAAAGCACTGCACATGTGCAAAAGTAAACTTAAAGTGAGGATATATATATAAGTGAGGAAAAATAAAGTGTTTACATGACTCAATATTCTGTTTAATAGAGGAATATCCCACATGTTTTATTTGTACTTCTCATAACTGGCTTCTTTGGGATACAGTTATCAGAATAAGGTATGTATAAGATTCATGTCATAGTCAGAACACTTGAATTTTCTGGCTGACATCTGAAGTTTAATGTTCATTTAAATGTGGTAAATGTGTGCTTAAATAAAACAGAACCTTTGTGAATTTTGGAAGATTTATAAAAGTTAAATGTAGTCAAAACATGAATGAATCAGCTACAAGATACATTATGCTTAAAAGATCAGGCTATTTCCTCTTTAAATAGCATGTTCTTATGTACAAAAATTGTAATGCTTTCCATTTTGTGTTTTTAAATTATTCTGTGCTAATATAATACCCTGAATGGCAGTGGTTTGAAATCTATTACCAGTATCATTGGCAACATTGTGTCATAATGATCCAGGCAGCATGCGGCTCCATGTTGCACACTGAAACATTTCAGCACCCGAAAAATCATATTGATATTTATATTTTACCTATTACACATTATTCAGATGGCACTTATAACTTCCTGCCAAGACACATACATTTCACACTCTAAGATGATGATTGAGGTCTGGAATTAATGATTAATGACAACAAGGATGTGCTGGAATTCTACATTGACAAGTAATGTTAATTGGCATGGGTGATATATATATATATATGTAGCTATTTAGAATTGACTATGTTATAAATTCTCTAAGAAAGGGTAACCTACTTCAAAAAGGGTGAGGTACAGCCAGATGACGAGGGTATCAAAAACTGCTCTGTTGCTCAGAAGTCCCTTTAGTCCTTGGCAGTGCACACTCCTTTTTGGAAAAAAAAAAAAAAAAAACAGATGAGAGGAGATTATATTATGTTTTCAGCCTTGAAGGAAGAGAACAATGCACTAGATTTAAGAGCCGTTGAAGTAAATCAATGAATACAGTATGCCTAAAAAGGGCAGTAACCATTAACTGTGCAACGATTGTAACCTGTAACCATTAAATGTTTAATGACTGCTGGATATGTAGCGGCTTGGAAAAGGTGTCATAGGAGGTCAAGAATGTGCCAGGTCATAGTGATTACAGAATAGGATTATTTATTAATATATTTATTAATACAAGTAGTACACCTTCAAGTTGTCCTCTGCCTTTTTGCCTCATCAATAGTGAGACATTATAAGGCTTGTGATCTTGTGTCAGCTTCCTGTCTGGAGCCAGGTTTAATGAAGAGATGGTTAGGTGTGTTCATTATTGAGTTGGGGTATTACCAGAGTAAACCATGCCATGAAACTGTAAGACTACAGGATGGCCACAGGTTTGTACTGCATGACATTGTGCCAATGTGTGCTGATTTTGGCTCCTCAAGGAAGAACTGAAGTGTTTAGCTAAACAGTTTGAAGGCAGTGGTATTTCCTACCATGTAGGGTTATTATCACACCCCATTCCTGTTGGATGAAGGCCATTTTGTTACACTTTGTCATAATCATTGTGGGAAGATGACACCATTTTCAACCTAGGGCTCAGCCTACACTCAAGATGGATGTTTCGTTGACTGAGTATACAGCCCCATTATAGCACACACCTCTGACTAGGCTATCCACAGAACAAAAAAGAGAGCTCACTCTCCATTCTGACCTCTGCTCTTCTCGTATAACATGACAGAGAAGCCCCTAGAATCATCTGAACCTCCAGCTAAAACAATCAGATGAGATAAAATGGTTCACCTTAATTCTCTTATCCAAGATCAAAGTGCGTGGAGGAACAGAAGAAGAATCCAGGGTGCACTGGAAATCAGTGCTTCTCATGTGCACTGCAGACTATAGCTAGGAGTAGACCTGGTATATTCAATTAATTTCAGTAAGCACCTGTTTTACCTACTTGACTCCAAGCGAAATAAAACAGACAGAGACAGACTTGGATGGTGTCCACAGCCAGCAACAGAATCTGGCTCCAGAAAGCCATCCATAACGGATCAATAATGTGGCTTGTGTGTGGAGAGAGACAGCCTTCTTTTCAATAAATCAGTCCCATGATTTTAATTTATGAATCTGTCCCTGACTCTTAATCCAATTATGTATCTTTATAGTCTACAAAAAGTAATTGTTAAAATAATGGGGCCCACATTACCCTCTGGGTTTACAGTGTAGATACAAAAGAAAAGCCTAACATGACCTTGGCATACAGTGTTTTAATTTCTACAGCAGAATTAGTAGCAGTCGAGACCTCAGAGGAAGCCATACTCTAAGCTGCCTTGTCTCTTGGTCATCTCTGCAATAGTTGCTCTCTAAGGAGCTATGTCAGCCTGTTTCCTGCTGATGTTCCCATCTATTTTTATTTCCTGAGATGTACGGGAGCAGTTTGAAGCATTGCAAGATTTTAAGAGCCATGGCAAATAAATAACTTGCAGAGAGGCAAAGGGATAGAGCTGAATTATGAAGCCACTTCATGGTTCAAATATTTTATAAATGCACTGCACAGTTGGGGACTTCCATCCTACTGTGTATTTCTTATATAACTTGTAAGAGACCTAAATGTAGATGTTCCTTACCTCACAATATGGATCTATATGATATATCCCAGGTGACTTCTTTATGGGGGGTGGTTCTGAAGGCAGCCAGTCTGCTATTAACTACTGCAGAGGCAAAGACTCTTGGTATCTTCAGCATGACTGTACAGGCATCATTAACAGACTTGCCATAACTGCATGAGAATAATAATCTATGAATACTGAAAGGATATCATATGGAACACTGGAAGCACCATATTTCAGTCTGTAAACCAGTCTGAAGAGTGACTTAAATCTGACATCACCTCCATAAATACCCTCGTTAGCTGATAGGATTCAGCTCTAGTTTTCTATTTGTTACAAGGTTTTATTTGTTGTCATCACTTAAAGACAATATCTAAACAAGTTAACTTCAAGGTCAGTGAAAATAAAACAGGTGAAAACTCTGGTTAAATGCAGGTTACATGAGTCCACCACAAAAACTCATTTACAAGTCTGTGGTTACAGTACATTTCACAATCTGGGGAATTTCAAAATCTTGGGAGAAGCTGAACATCTTCAGATCACAAATATCATCACCACTTATTCACATTTGTTCTTCAGAACATTTTTTTTCTTCAGAATATTCTGATTTCAATATCTTGACATTATTTTTGAAGAATTATATGAAAACATTTCCAATTTACATGCAGTGTTTAGTGAGAGATATTTAGCACTGACCAAAAATGACAAGATTAAGACCAGGTAAAATAAGTTGGAATGATTTTTATCAAAGATTGAGAATCCTAAATGGTTTTCCATATTTCCACACCAGATGAACTGTAAGTGCTTCTGTGTCCTGAGTGACAGGTGTGGATTGGTGTCACAGATGGGTGTTGTTGCTATGGCAACATTGAGCACAGGTGGCTGAGGGGCAGCTGGATACAATGCCATGATTCACTCTCCCAGCAAAATCATCACCTTGGAAGATGGATTCAGAACAGACACTTTAGTCTGTAATTAGAGAACTGCAACTATAATTAAGAGTAATGAGAATAATGGATCAGTGACCATTTCAAGAGTACTTGTTATCCTCCAAAGAGTTGGAGCACAGGTGTTCACTCATCTATATTATTGGTCAGAATTATCTTTGGCTATGGGAATTTCAGAAGTTCTCCGCAATATTTTCTGCATGATAATTAATGAGACAGTTTCCTGAGTAATAGTTGAGATTTCCCTTTCCTTTGCTCAGTTTTTGGACTCATTTCAGTTCAGTTCTTAAAGTAGGCTTGCAATTCATGTCATGGACAGAGCTTTTGATTTACAAACCTGTCAGATCCTATTTAATATGATCATGTAAAGCAACAAAAAATGAAAAATGGATTTCTAAATTTTTCCTTACCTTAAAATTTTGCTGGTGTCTAAATGAAGTGTGAAAAATCATCATTTTTCAGAGTTTACTTGCTCTGAGGTCTTGCTCTATGTTACATTTCTCCTATCTACTGAATACAAATTGAGTGGATAGTTGGAATTAGATGTACTAAAACAATGCAATTAGATCTCAATATCAGCCCTCAAAGTCTATTCAGCTTGTGACCTGGCTCAGGTAAGCTATTTATGTTTTTTTGAGGAAGCTATTATTTCTTAAAATATTAGTTTAAATTAGCAAAGATCACTTCAACTTTCGATCAAGAGAAATGGTACAAGGCATTCTAGGGTTTGTGTAAAACTGGAGTCAGGATATGAAACCATGAAAGAATTTCAAACTAATTTGCTACATTGATCAATAACACAACAACAACAAAAACAACAGTAATAATAATAGGCGCTGATGTAGATTCATAGACTGGCATTGATGAGGTACAACATATATAGTAAATACTTTTGCATATGAATTACACTTTCAGTTACACTCTAAATTCAAGGTTTTTCCAACACAGTCACCCTCATTGCAGTAAGTGATCCCTCCCACTCCACATTTATAAATGTCATTGTAAAAACATCAATGCATGTAGTGTAACCATGCCATTATCACTGTGTATGGCAATCCTTTAATTCATGATGTTCAGTGTCTGTTCTAAAAAAACAAGCTCAGTTGACCTTACAGATAATAGTGTCCTATTACATGCTATTGTATTAACAGCAGCTGCTTCTAAATTGAGCAGGGTACTGAGGAAGCTTCTACAACAATATCTTATGAAATTATAGAATTAGCACCGTGTCACATTTCTAAACACAAAGAAGCTTGTATTTCTTTCCTGAAATAATATTTAATCAGGACATCGTGCAGGTAATAGCTTCCAACAATCACACCCCTTGTAAAGACCAACATTTTTCAGACAGTAAGTCACAAAGGTCAATTTACATAAGAGAAGAAAAAAATATCCTTGGCAATGTCCTTGGCTAGACCTAGATACTGTTATTGACTTTTTTGCTGTCTGCAATATGGATTAAGTAAAATACAAAAAAAAGCATTACAGCGCAAGAGGCAACAATGCGATTATACAGCACAATTTGTTTTGGATACAAAATCTTGGTTAGTAGTTAACGTCTTCTCAGTGTGCAATGTGTCGCAGTATCAACAACTGATCTATCTGTAACAGACGTATATATCATTATGCAGGTAATTATTTGTCCTTATTGCCTAAATAACTGAATCTCTAGGAAAGCTCTTTTCTTTCTTCTCCCATTCTGTTTTTGTTGTTTTTTTCTGTTTACACTGACATACTATATATGTCAGTGTAAACTATATGCGAGTACTATATATGGCAGTGTGAATATAATTAAATGGTGTAAATGTTTTGTTTTTAAATGTTTGGATGTTTGCAGGTTTGGAATTGGGTAATTGGTAAATTATATAATCTGTGAGCCACACCGAGCAGGTAATAAAGGAAGTGGGCTGTAACAAGGAGGAGAGTGAGAAAGCAAGAATAAAACCAAGGAAGGTTGTTAACTCTGTTGTCCTAACCCTTTTACTATTGGATGTTCCCGTTTTGACTGACTTATTGTGCAGATTGCTGTGTTCTGAAACAAAAACTTTTTATTGGCCAGCTTCTTCACACAAACCCTGCCACACAGAAAAGATTCAATGAAAACCAACATACAACATGTGATAAAACCAGACTCAGTTTGTCCTGTAGATACAGAGTTGAGGGTTACATGTGCTCTTTATTTATCAACATCAAATGTATATTAGATTTATATATTTAGATAAAAAGGATGGCTGTCCTCATGTTCATCTTGATTTTTACAAATAATCCAGAAACAAATATGCAACATGCCTTATAGTCCACGGATATATGAAAAATGGTAATATAATGATGGTACCCTAGAGTGTGACAGGGAAATGACACTGGCTTTAACTGGTTCCACTAAATAAGTCACCAATACAAAAACTGTTATTTCTTAGCACTGCTTATTGACACCCAAGTTTAAAATAATGGCTTTGTTGCAATCATTCCACAGGGACACAGTGGTAACAAGGCAGCTTTTGTCTGTCTCAAGCAGACCCATTGTATTCACAGGAAATTTTAGTTTTAACCAAATGCAGGGCATTAGTCTGGGTCACTTCTCAGATCTCCGACATTTCATTTGCAAAGGTCTCCATTACAAATGATAGTAAATAAAGATGCTTGGTGCCTGTTACATGCCTCAATAGGGCTCATTTAAGGCAGAGGAAACAAAGGCGTGCAACACTCGGGTCCCTGGATAAACTTCAAATCTCTGCACTACCCTAGACTACACTTCAAACATTTCTGAGTTTTAAAGAGAACTGATCAGTCCCGATCTGTCCACAGTGCATCATGATCCCAAAGCCATCATGAAGAAACTTCCAGACACCATTTCTGTCATCTATCCAATGCCACAGAATGAACCTGAGGGCACACTGATGGCATCATCATTTGGGGACAAGTAAATAATTGGCTGCCCTTTCCAGGTCAAGCATTCAGCTCATGTCTCCAGGTATGAGACGGTGTCATTTGACCCGCTTGCCAACAGAGTACCACACGTGTGGCTGAACTGAGTTCTGCCTTTCTTAGCCTGTCATAGCTCCCCCGTGTGTATTGGGAATCTCTCCTCAATTATATTCTGGCTGAGACAGACAGCATTCCAGCCGCTGTCACATCATTAAACACTCTTTGTTGCTCAACTGAAGAGCTACTGGGAGATAAAATTTTCAAATCAAGTCCTTCATGTGTTTCCTCTTCCAGTGGGGTACTGTCTCCAGATTCTATTTCTCTCCTTTGTTAAATTTCAATTGGCAAAGTAAATAAGTCATTGAAAAAAAAAAACCATGACTCTTTGAATTCAGCTTCTAATAAACAGATGCTATCAGAAGAAACTGTAGCAGTATAGTCTGCTGTCTTTTAAATAGACTGCAGAAAACCAATGCACTGCTTTCAAAAATAATATTTTTGCTCTAAACTGCAGGTTTTTAAACTATGGATTGGGACCCAGAATAGTCAGTTGTTATTTTTTTTTTGTTTTTTTGTTTTTACTGGGTCACAAAGACATTAAATAAACTCAACATCAATGACCAATAATTACAATAACGAGGGATATATTTTGGCACTCACAGTATTTTGAGGAATTTTTAATATATTTAACATTTTGACAGCTATTCTGTTTAAATAAAAGTTTTTTATTTATTTATTTATAATTTAGTTTAGTTTCCTTTTGCAAGTTGTGAGAAGACAGAGGGGGCCCAGGGTCAGACAGTGCTAAACAAAATGGTCTCAGCCTTGCACTAGTCTCTGTGCTTGGTAAGTAACATGTGTTGAAACTAGAATATTTCTAGATACTAGAATAAAAGATAGTGCAGTAACAATGGCAGGCAGCACACCAGAGGCTCCGAACAGGAAGGATAAAAACTCCTTCAATCATTAATCAATAAAGTGAGAGCTGGGAGTCTCATCAATACATCACTTTTGTGACATCTGCATTATGATTGCATCCAAATCTATAGCTTTCCTCCCATTAGGGCTGTTAACAATTAATCGTCTATCAATTAACTGTTAATAATAATTTAATCGATTAAGATTTAATTAAACAATTAATTGATTTAAACTTCCAGAAGTTTCTCTAGTAATTAGGGCTGTCAACGTTAACGCGTTAACGTGCTAACACGCTAGATCGCAATTAATCTGGAAACTGTAACACGTTAATTTTTTACTGAAATCTATGACGCAAACGAACGAAACGAAACTTAACGCAAATGAAAACATAACGAACCTTATAAGGTAACACGCACGCTACATACCATAACAAATAAGTTACATATTCTCAGCAGCTGGCCTTACTGTGAACAGACTGTGCACAAGACTCACCCCTGACCATATAGATATGCTGATCTTCCTGAATAAAAATGCTTAGGTTTTAGGTTATTTAGGTCTATGTGAGCATAGGAGATCAGACTCTGAAATGTGTATGCCTTCAGTTCAGAAGGCTTAGTTTAGGCTACTGTCGTCTATATCATTCGAGAGGGATATTGTTAGGCTATCGGTTCACTTCAGACAAATGAAACGAAGTTGTTTTAGTTTTTTACACCTTTTTCCTGTTGGCCTTAATAGGAAAACGAAACCTAGGACTACACAACATTTTTTGATGCTATACATGAACGTCCTATATTTTTGATTTACAATAAACATTTAACTGAGGAATATAACATGCATTTGTGTTATGTATATATACAAGGTAACTATCACTTTAGTTAGTTATAGCTAACTAACAATAGCCTAGAGTACAATAAACTTAAACGATCATAGAATTTACGCCTAGCCTACTAAACGGTATTGGGTGGGCTAAGAAAAAACCCAGACAATTAATCGATTATTATTTGATAAGGTTAACAACAATCGATTAAGGACACTTCTTAAAATTCACATGTCTAGCTCCCATGTTTAGAACCGTAATGTTGAGTCTGGCATTGTTTGATTTCCTGTTGCCTGGCTTAATTCTAGGTCCTACCTCCTGACACTGAGTGACAAACAGAGTAGGGTAGGGGTTGCTGCTGATGATGTTCAAGGGATGCTATTCCCCATCTTATCTAAGGGGATTTAAGAAACAAGATCAAGCCTGCTGCTTTTCAGGGTGTGTGTTGGTAGGTATTTTTTTCATTCCAAAGTTTCTCAGTTCTGTAGTCTGATTCTGTTATGCAAGACATACTGACAGAAGAGTAAACAACATGTCCACCAATCTCAAACAAGAAATGATTCAATCAATTAGTCAAATCTCTTTATATCTGCAATCTTTTACTCTGTCTTTGAGGAACACTTGCCTTTTTATAGACCTGAGCTGAGAGGGCTACTGTTTTAATGAGGATGCCAATAATATGATTCTGACATTGCAAAGTTGTAAAGGGGCCTTTTTCTTTCACCCTGTAGGTCCCTTTGTTCATGGGAAAGTGTGTGCCAGTTTATACATAAATTAATGGGTAAGTTTGTATATTCATACTTCATTTCAGTGATGAGAGGCACATTGGGCTGAATAAATGCATTTTAAAATGCCATTAGATTTAGCTAGGACAAAGATACTGCAGATAAGGCATAAATTCAGCAGATAAAAATATCCATGTAAAACCAAGCCACAGCCTACTTACAATTAAACTTCATATACAGATGGTCTTTGACAATAAAGAAAGGGTGTGCTAACTAACAGGGTTATCTAAAACCACTTCTTACCACAAGAGATCTTACCAGTATGTTTGTTATGTAATTCTGTAAACCCAAAACATTAGGATTGTGGAAATACTCCATTTTAAGTGATTTAGCATCTTTATTTTCTCTAAAGCCAGAGATATTGGCTTCAGCTATTAGCTGCTCACTAAAATGGAAATGACGCTTATCCAGCATGCCGGCTGAATAAAGCAACGTCTGCCGTGCTCAATGAAAGATAATCCCCCATTTTTATCACAGATGCCAATGACCAGAGTTTACGCACAAAACTCTACATGCCAAATTAACAGCTTGGACCTCTAGAGAATCCAGAGCACTTTGAAAAGTACTATGAGAAAGGGAGTGTGTGGATAAAAATTTTGAGAACCATCTGGCTTGTGAGTGATATACCTTGCTAAGCAACCTGTTACTGCACATAACCGAGCATGTGTTTTCTCATTCACACTTCCGTTTTGCTGTATAGTGCATCATTTCACATCTGCATATACACATGTTCCTACATTTGACAGCATGTGTCCAAACAAATCCACACATATGTACATTATACAGAAAAAAATGACACTGCATGATGGGAAAGCATGAAGCATACTCAAGAGGTGATAAGAACATTGCTGTCCCCTCAGGGGGTGCCTGGTATATGGTGCTGAGGACTGCCAGCCTCCACACTAAGGGCTGGTTCTACCAATGTCACACATCAACCTGCTCCTCCTTAAACCATTCCACTCTTCCCTTGAGCACAGCATGGCTTGTAGATGGCCCAGAAATCACCCACTGCATTTGGTATTGTAATTTAGTGTGAACGTAGGACTATTCTCCAAACTTAAGTTGATACATTTTAAATTGTAATTTTTAGTGTGTCTCAGACCAGAGAAAGAAAATAATCTGGGGTTTTTAGGAAAAAAGTCAAACATTTGAACATTAACCCTAGGAAAAGGTTTTGTTGCATGTACCAAGTGTGTGTCAGGCTTTCAGACGGAAGGACCCAGGCACAGACCAGAATGCCAAATGTAGGCAAAAGCTGCAAACAGTAGCCAAAAACAGTCCGTGTCAAAACCAGAAGATCCACAAAAACAGGCAGAATATCCAAAAACACGAGGCAAAGACAAATCCAAAAATACAAGCGGAGGTCATTCACAGGAGATCAAAGAGGTAAGCAGGAACATAGGGGCACAGACAAAATCAGGGTCCAAACAGGCAGAGTCAAACTAACCAGGCAGAAAATTGATCCAAGTCGGCAGGTAGGAAGACTGTCCAAGGGGCAAAGCAAAAGTCAAACACAAGCGTGAACAGATAGCTACACCAGACAGGACCAAAACAGGCTAGCAAACTGAGACAAACTGGCAGAGAACAAAGAAAACAGAGCGGTATTTATATAAAGACTAATAATGAGTTAACAGGGAACAGGTGAGCAGGACGGGCTTCAGGTGGTGGGTGTGGCAGAAGGGCACATAGGCAGGACAGGAGGTGGGACGACGGAGCACATGGGGCTGTAAACAAAAACAAAAGCACATGCACACCAGAAACAAAGACACACCCACACTGACAGACAGGAAGACAGAGAAACACAACAAGCAAGACATCAAGTTGAAGTACAAGGGAGCCTGAATAACTCATACTGTCTATTCCAAAAAGTTACAAGAATGACATCCATCTGAGAAAAGGGGGCCAATGAGTAAATATTATTCAATGAGGACAGTTGTGTACCACACATTTTCAGCAAGCACCATTTATAACTGTTTAGTATTGCTGATATTATGAAACAATGAAAAAATAGCCAAGAGATAATGCATTCCAAATTGTATGTCATGACCTTCTATGACATCTTCTAGAATATTTAGCTTTCAGATATTTCCTCTTCATCAAGTTTAAGTGCAACATTCATACACAGCGCTGATCTAATGGACTGTCCTCCATTCTTCTTTTAAGTAAATGGTAATATACATGTATTTCTTGCAAAAAGTGTGAGCATTTTTTGTCTGTAACAAAAATTGAAAACTGTGATAAGACCTATTTGTGATCCAATCAACACGCATGCTTCCAACAGTGAAACAATTCCAGGAGACTCATATAAGTCACTCTGCCTTTTTAATTCCATTTTATGCTTTAATTCTCAGCCACTCTAATGAAGGTCACAAAGCAAGGTATTATTTTGTTATTAATAGCTGATTCAATAATATTAAGTGTCTCCTGATTCAGGACTAATATGTAAATGCCTATTTAAGTGCTCATATTTCTTGTTCATTTAAATCTGCCCTGATTTTGAAATTAAATATGGTGGGCTTTTAGATCAGGCTTTAAAATATTAAATTGAAATGATATAATCCATAATCCTGTGGTTTTAAATATACAGTATGTGGTGGCACTGCATTTAAAAGCTATTACTAGCTATTACTGTACGTCTTTTATTTTTGGGAAATGTTAAGAACAAAAAAATGACATTTCAGTGAATTGTGAAATTGTGTACAGTACTGTAATGTCCCTGTAATTGCTGGGAAAATTGTGCAGTTATTTGTCACAAAAGCACTCTCTGTTTAATGCCTAATTAGGTAAAGGTTATGGTAAGGTTGACAAGAGAGCGAGCTGGAGGCAGACACTCAGCAGAGAGTCCTCCCAGATCTCCAATCACAAACATGACATTTACCATGCTTTATCCCCAGTAAAAGCCCCACCACCGCTCCTCAGATCTCCAGAAGGGACTGCACTCTCTGCTCCTGTTATTTCTCTGGCTAAGTCTGGCCTGCTGCCAGGACAAAGACAGAGACTAACGGCCAACCTTGTGTGTGCACACCTACCCACCTGTCACCAGTGCTTCCCCTTTCTTGTTGAAGTGAGCATCAGCTTCGTTGCAGTGGTCTGAAGGGCAGGGCCAGAAGGACCTTCTGATGGCAGGGCTCTGTGTCCCAGTACTCTTCAGCTGTAGGATTCTGCTTTAAAAAAGGATTTGACCCTGAGGGATGTGTACCTTGCACTGTCTAGCTTTCCTCCAGTCATTGAGCAGGATAGTGAAGGGCCACCAACCGCAAATCAGTCCTCACATCCCACGTCTGTTTCCCCATTGCAGGGCTGTGCTCTGAAAATCCTTCAGGTCTTAGCTGGCAGCTTACTGTGGGCAGAACCCTGATGGGGAAGTGGTACTTGACCTTCTTGTCCCCATTTGCATTCCATTTCAAAATCAGAAAAGACAGGAATTAAATGAGCTTTTTTATATACTGTTCCCCACTACACTATTATACATGATACAGTTCTGATTAAGGCCAGTTTTTGAACCTGATTGGACATATACAGTCACCAAGCTCTCTGATACTTTGGAGGTTAATGGAATGCTATTTGTTCATGTACACTCTAGCCCCCCCGGGGGAGGTTAGCGACTTTGCATGCATTATTATTAAATCCTACAGTTATCACTCCCACTCTGGATGAAGAATGCCTGACAATTACATAAATAAATACATTATTATCAACTCTCCAACAGGAAATTTGGCAAAGCTTCAAGTGTTATCACAAAAACATGGAGATAAGCGATACATTACCATGCTTACTAAATACTATATTCCATAGGAGCAAAAAATGTTCACAACACTGAACTCCAAAGCACAGAACAAACAGGAAAATATTAACAACGCTGCAATGCACACACTATGTACTGAGTGCCCCATGGACTTCATAGGGTATTTATTTAGTTTGTTTTTTACTTTAGAGTTCCATTCAGTAAACTATTTTTGTGATGGAGGTAAAACACAGAGGAGCATGCCTAATTTAACCAAGAAATAACATTTATTGGTGCACAACTTTGAGGGATCAAAAATGGTCACATGGGATACCTTATAGTTGCACTCATATTATAAAATTCAGACACACAGACACATGTGATATTTCAACAGTGCCACAAAAGGAACAAGATAATTCCAATATTTCTGTGTTTCTGTATTGATGCTCCTACTTGTTATTTCCTGTCTTTAAGGAAAGCACTGTGATCATTTCTGTTTTGGAACGTTACCATGTACATGAGATGTATAAGATAATATACATGTATGAGATAATATAATAGTAAGATATGTTAATATGATAGCTAAATGTTTTTTTTTCTGACATACTTTTTCAGATTAAATTAATTAAAAGGGAAATGATGACTAGATAGTAAGTATTAATAATCATAAGCATAATAATGAAAAATAATGACTAATAATAATAAAACAACCAGGCATGAATGGTGTCTAATTAAAAGCATACATAGGTGTGCATAAAAGGCAGTAACTGTTCCACCTTCTGCTTTTTGAGTTTAGTTATTTTAGCCATTGAGAGTTGACAAAACTGTTCATCCTTGGCTGCCTAACGATACTCAAATGACAAATGAGCTGAAAACAGCTGGCCTTGATTCAAATTTATCTTTTGTGTAAAACACATAACTGTTCACATCATCTGTTGCTTTGGTATCGAGACGTTTACCATTCAATCCTCCACCAAATATGATTGCAGGAGTGTCCCCTCCATTGCCTCAAAACACAAAGATGTTGTCAGCCCCACATTTTCATGTGTCCCCTGTGACCTCTTTTAACTTCTGTCAAAATCTCTCTTCAGGGTCCCTGCTCTAGGAAATTCAGGGACATCTGCAGCAATATCTCAAGGAGAGGACTATAAAACTACAAATCTTAGCTCTGTAACCACCTACCCAGCTAAATCATTACAGCATATACAGAGTGTAATAGTCAGCTTTAAAGTGGCACATGAACCCATTCAGGACATATTCTAATGGTTCCTACAGAGTGTAGGAACTCTGTAGATGTAGATGATTAAACCAACCTTATTACATATGCCATGCATTTCATGTCTTTTTTTTCCTCTTGTCTTCAGAAATATACCCCTCTCTTTGCAGGAAGACCTGAGTAGTCATAAGTCAATGATGCTGCAATGATCTGACTCCCACTTTTGACAATCTTTGAAATCACCACATCCGGGTACATTCATTGTCTTCTCTCCAGCCACACAGAGCCACAATACTGCATCACTGTAGAGGTACAGTATGTAACACGGAGATGGCTATATGATTCCCTCCTAGCTGGAGCCTGGATACTTCATTTTTTTTCCTATAATCTGGGCTGAAGTATACATAGCAGAAACCAATTTCAATGAGGGGAAATGTATAATATATATTTTTTAATTCATTATAGAAAAATGGGGAATTTTTACAGAGGGTGTTGAAGACTCAGCCCCTCAGGCCTGCAGTGAAAGCAGGATTCTCAAAAGAGAGAAGATAAATGTGAGAAAGTTCAGAAACAACTGGAATGCCTCAGGACATTCAGTGCTTTCTCATCCTGCAAAAAGCCCTCATGACATCGTCTTGGCTGCCATAATGCTGTTTCTGCAAGTCAAATTTGGATAGAATTGAGTTTGGGTGTAACCTGTTCCATTTGTTCACCATAAAAACGTGCTGATTTCTTTTGACCGGGGATAGTTTGAGATCAACAACGCTGCTGCTGTATCAATCCTGTGTCAAGTTCAAATAACATGTCCAGATGCAATAGCGACAAAAGCTTTTTAAAAAGGCACTTGTTCAGTCTTCCCTACTGCACAAGATTAGTCACTTCTGTACTTTGTTCTGCTATAGTATTCCTCAATTGGCTTCCAAGCCCTCATTTATTTGACCTTACTCACACAATCAACGTGCTTTTTCCTGCTGCAGTACATTTATGAGGCAGAATCAGCTAGCACTGGTTCAGAAAAAGATTGCCTGCCTGTCCCATTTAAAAGAGAAAGGTCTGTCAGTCAACCAAAAATAGGCTGCTTCAAATGAAATTCTTCCCATGTTGTTCTTATTTCTGCCTGCTTAATGAATGATTGAGGAAATTAAAGTGGTGGTCAAAACATGTTTTTTATTTCAGGATGTATAGCATCATAGTAAATAGGCTTTGAGCAGATTTGTTTTAACCTAGCAGTGTAATGTACATTTTCCTTTCTGTTGGCAAAGGGCTACTAGATCTGATTTTGCTACCTTCACACTTGATCTCGTATGAGATGCCTGGAATGAACACACATTTATGCGAGCAACTTACATACATACAGCAGGTTATAATATTATCCATATTACAGTGGGATATTTAAATTTTATATATTTAAAAATACCTCAGTAAAAATAACCCAAGGGTACAACACCAAGAATCAAACCCGCACCAATTTGGTTATGAGCCCTGCTCCATACCACTACACCACACTGTCCACAACATCTTGAGTGCAGACTGAGCCCAACAGCTCAGGTTCAATTCCAGCCATGTCGCTACCTGACAATGGCTGGGAGCCCACAGTGGCAGAACAAATTCACTTTGTTCCATCAGGGTAGGGTGAGGGACAAGGATGTCGGTAGAGTTTCCTCATCTTGATGCCCTCATGCACCCTGCAATTCATAAGGTGATTCAAACTTCTTGGATTAGGTCAGCGGAGCAGCCCCTATCCTCCACTTGCCACCTTCTTCAATATGGTGCACTGTGGAAATGTGGTGTGAAAAACAGTCAGTGGTTGTGTGCACATATATTGGAGGATTGCATTTGTGTCATTTCAGTGCTACCACATGACTGCAGAGGTTTTCACAGTGAAATGATCCAAATATAACAGGTGATTCCTAAAACAGGGTTGTATGAAAGGAAAAAGCATTAAAAATGCCCTTTGAAGACTAGCCATGTAAGTAGCTATTGTTAATGTCTAAATCAATAAAAAATGCGTGAACAAAAAGAAGTGTAGCAGTTTATTGCACATGCTGTGTAAATTCTCCAGCCTTTTTTTCTTTTGATGGCTCATGATTCAGGAATCACAACCATTAGTTTCTTCTCTACTTTGGTATACTTGATCTACTGTTGATTTGCTTTGCTGGTTAATTGGCTTTTGATTTGTGTAGCCTTGTGTAACATTACATATCTAATTTGCTGTTTTTCCATGACAAATAAAACATATTTTACCATAGAGTGAACTGAAAAAAGTGAGATCTGAAAATTTATTCAAGGGAAGCAAAACTAAGTTCAGGTCTGCATACTTTTCCATTGATGCAGTTAATTTTCTGCTCCTTCGAAAAGCAGCTTGGTAGCAAGCCAATTAGCTACCTGGAATATTCATATCACTCATTTTTTATCGGTAATACAAACTTGGGACAAAATGTTTAACCATCCCTAACTATGGATATTTTCCCAATCTTTCAGTGAACTTTCCAGAGGCTGATATAGAGCATGTCTGAACAAATAAATTTGCCTAATTTACAGACAAATGGCCTAGAAAATTAAGTATTTCTCTGCTGGTTATAAAAAATTGGACATAAAAATGCGCTGTGCAGTATTATCTAATTCTCAGGCCTATGATCTCATCTATGCCATGACAGACCTGAAAAATGACTTGGAATTATTTTGTGAGGCAGTTTTGACAACTCTTTGGCATTGTAAAATCAGAAGCAATGCACATAAAATTAAAGCTAAGCCCCCTTGTTATGTTTGCTCATTAGGGGTGCAACGGATCACGAAACTCACAGTTCGGATTGTATCATGGTTTTTGAGTCACGGATCGGATCATTTGTCGGATCAGCAAAAAAAAAGGGAGACAAATATAACTTTGCTTTCCATTTATTACTTAAAGACCTTAAAGAACACTTAAAGCAAGGAACTCTTGCCCATGGTTTTAAATGAAAGCAACATTCAAGATGTCCAATGTTTAAATAAATATTCAATTCTCAATTGTTAAATTAAAGTGCAATATGAGGGCTTGTTCTGCAGTACTTCAGCTGTGTCCAAAATTGCTCCCTATTCACTATATAGTGCATATATATACATTTTACACTTGATCGTTGGACTTAACTGCTAGCTAGCTAGCTAACGTTAGTTTCAGCTAATTTGAATAGATGAAGCTGGGTGCTAGTTCTTTCATTAAATTAGCTAGTGATAGTTAGATAGGTAGCGTCTTATCTAGCTAGCATGTTAATGTCGGTTGCAACTAGCTAGTCACTTAGCTGGCTTGCTGGCACAGTTAGACACAAAGATGTTCATACAAATGGTTGAATAAACTTGCAAACAAAAAAACTATATCCAGAAAATTATTGATTTATTGTATGACTGTGAACAGTGAGTGAGTGAACGAGTGAGTGATTTCAGATGCAGCCTTCGTCTTTGCAATGCTTCTGCTAATTAAGGTTGCTGGTTTTTAAAATGGCACTTGTATCTTCTCACTGCAACTCTGCTTTAGGGAAGATTTAGGGGAAGTATTACCTTAAAAAGTAACAGTGGCAGCAAAACTGTATTTCACACTATTATGGTTAAACTTTGCAATTAATCCATGGTTCACATCCGTGCTGAACCAGTTGTTGTTGGGATGGGGGGTGTTCGTACGAATCACGGATCAACTACGGTCCATTACACCACTCTTGCTCATGCAAACTGTAACCACTGTCAAGACTACAATTTCTGAACAGGCACAAAATTTGTAAGTTCTTCTCATTCTCTGCAGTTCTCCAACTGATATAAAAATCAAACTACAGCTAAATCCTTTTCACGAAATGAGCAAAAACACTAACTGACATGATTTCACTGTTGTTAAAACATACAACAGCCTGAAGACATTTTGTTTTAACTATCAATCAAGAGTCTTTGTACTGAACATTACTTTCACGTCCCATGCTGGAATGAGTAATGTTAGGGTGAAGGAGAGCCTTCACCACCTCTTCCTAGAGACTCTAATTGTCAATTGTCGTCAATAATTTGTTAATTGTGCTCACCTGTTTTGATTTGTAAGGGAACCTGCCTATTGGCTAACGAGTCACAACTGAGTAATTGAAGGTGGATTAAATGCAGGTGTGGCTGGAGAGCAAGAGGGGAGACTCACTTTGTCCCTGCAGGTGGTTTTCATAGGCTGGTTTCTTTGTTTTGTTGTTTGGTTTTAAAAATAATCGATTGTTTCTTTTAACTTTTTGTCCTTTTAGGCTAATTTATGGGAGAAGTGTTCGGCACCTTGTCTACAGTTAGGTACACCTATATCCACAATGCTCAGTAGTGAAGTGGCTGATTGCAGTGCAATTAGGGATCTTGTGAAGCCTGACCTGCTTAATTTTAAGGTTTTTTCCTGCTTGAAAATTCACTTCAGACATCCTTACTTTAATTTCTGCCAAAATAGATGTCATGGCAGTCCTGATCCAGGTGTCTTTCATGAGTATATCTTTTGTTTTTCATAATGTTGTATCGTAACTTTTGTTACGATACAAACAATCTTATCATGCTCACTCCAGCCTTCATAAAGAAACATGACATTCAGAATCAAAAAAGCAAATCATTTCAAACCATTGTAATAAGTCTACCAACAATAATATACCAACTACTCTCCTACCATATTGCATCCGTTGATTTCAGTTCGCAGTGTTCCTATTTTCACAATTTTTTAATGGTTTTGACCACATGTTGTAACTCCTTTCATGTCCAGTCAACAGAGTTCTGACAAATTTGACAAAATAACAAACCTCTGATTCATGTAAGTTGCCTGGACACTACCTTGTCCTATAGAGTCGTGACATTGATTTCAAAGATTTTTCATAAGCTTTGCTGCTAACCACTGAGGTTATTTTGACAGCATGGTGGTAGCTATAACAGCTAATGAGCTAGCTTGGTAACAACTACTGACTGGTAAGGGTTCACTTGCAAAGAGGCTACAATGTGACAGACGGGGCAAGAAGAGCTAAAATACACTGCATAACTGTTTACAGTACTTCAGGCCTTTACTGTACTAAATCAGCCACTTTCAATGTGATTCAAAATACAGTGTGATGTCTTTTTTAGCTGATTTTGTGCTGGATTCAGCAATTCCATTCTTCTCCTTTTTCCACCACATATGGGTCATGTTATGTTTGGTAAAATGTATCTTGATTTATCCTATTTCACAACAGTAGACAAAAACACAGTGGTGTCTTTCCATGGCAACTTCTTTTTCTGACGATATTGTGTTTCACTGGTCACTGAGGGGACATTTATATTGGGATGTTCCAACAGTTCCTCATAACAAGCATATCACTTTCAGAAGGAACTGTAGCTATGTTAGTGAATTGTCATCTGCACCACTCTCATTCAGAGAGCAGTGATGGGGATGAATGGAGGTGAATCCCCTCTGTACATTGTATGGACACATTATACAAAACAGGAAATACTGTAGTACATTGCATGCTACATGAATAGAAAACATAATATCCTTCAACATCTACTCATATCTGTCTCTCAACATCAACTCTATACTTTTTGTAATCCTATCTGTAGTTGTCATTTGAAGTCAGGGTAGTTTCATACACACGTTGAGCTGATTGCCCTCCTTCTTCAAATAACATAATATAATTTTCACAGATGTTATAACAGAGCTCTCTGAAACAGCATAGCCCTTTACTGATACAAACTGATTCTGGAAGAGAGGTTTATCAGTTAAATTGATAGCACTAACTAATGAAGTGATATTGCATAATATCAGCATGCTCACACAAACTGAACACACACACACACACAAAACCCCAGAAGGTTAATTTCAGTAATTGCTTTGACCTCTAGCAGAAGATGCCTTGGGCTCATCCATTTTATGGTAGCCCCAGGGAAACCAAAACTGTTAGCTGGTGTTGACTTTGACTTCTCTTTGAGGCTAAATATTTCAGGATGCAGTAACCAGGAATGGAGATACCAAACTGGGAGCTGCATCTTCCCTGATGTTCTGACAACACGGCTTTGGGAGCTTAGTTGCCATGGAAACCATAAGGAATGTCTTAGTGCTGTGCAGACAACCCTGTACTTTTCACTATGATCTGCAAGACAAACTTCAATGATAGGAATGAGTACATAAGGGGTCACGCAAATGAGAAACCTTTGCATTTTTTATCATTTGTGGTGCCTGCCAGCCATTTGGATACAAATATGGACTCCCAATACATACAAACATACAAAACACTTAACAATGTTACAAATTACCCCTTAGCTTAGCACTGCAAACCTTGGTTGGAGTGGGCCTGGATCTGTAACAGCTTCACTGTAGTTTATGAGACGTAGGAAAGCTGATGTAAGCATGGATGTTTCGTATGAGGCAAGGAAAGGTGAGTTGAGGAAATGCTGAGATGCCAGCGTACAGTATATAGGTGTATATACAGTGTTATTCAGATGAGCTGAAGTAATTTTTCCTCATTCCACAATCATTGCATGACAATAAAGGCATAGCACTGCAAAAAGATGTTGTACCACTGCAGAGCACTGTCTTTATAATTTGCGAATTTTGCATAGACCTTGTAATTGATCACTCATGGTTAACTGAAGGACCAATTTATTAATCATCAACATATTTTAGGTTGCACAACAGTGTTGGAGAACAATCTGCATAGAAACATTTTTCCTGTTAACAAGATTAGAGAAAGTGATTCTGACTGATGCATCTGCTAATCGCTCAGGAAAGTTATATATTACGTGAAGCTACCTGTAATGATTAATTGAATGAATGAGAGAGTCAGCATCTATGCCTTTTTCTCTAGGACTGCTCTTCTTAATGTTACTTGAGTGCGGGGTATGCCTGCCTCCTTTTATGTGTTTTTCGACACAACATGGCTTCACAAGAATAAACGCTCCATTCAATTCAGAACTCTTACTCAGTAAGAAAAGCTGTCGATGGTTTTTACATTTTCTCTCATAAACACAGGGCTCTGCTGAAGCTCAATGAGTTCTATCGACTCTACACCAATACTATAGATGTAGACCCTCACAAGGACAATGAAGGGAATTGCAGTATGCAGTGTTCAGTACTGACAATACCATATCCATATACAGAAAGTTCACTTGCCAATAGGTTTATTCAAGGACAAGGAACCATCCAAACGAAACATGTGGCCTGTATGCAGATGTATGTTTACTTTATTTGAGTGGTAGCACCATTCTGTCACTGGTGAATGATGCTTTATTAAATGCTGCATTAACCAGAGCCTTGCTATTGACTGGGCTTTCGATGTAGAGACTTCTCACTTCACCGAGGTGTGCAGTGCCTTATGGTCATCAGGATGGATGGTTTGCTACACCCTGTGGTTCATTAAAAAGCAATGTCCTGAAGCACAAATGACAGCATACATTGTGCAGCAGGGGGAAGGGAGTGCAATAACAGTATGCAGCTCTATCAGAGCATGTGCTGACATACTCACATCCAGACAGACAGCAAAGTGTGGTTATTTTGGATTGACATCACTGAGCACAACCAAGCTATAAAAGATTAGTTCATTTATTAGTTGCATCTTATGACGGAGTTTGATAAAATATACATTTTTTTGACGGGCCAGAAAAAGTCCATAAGGAAAGGTCACATCCTCACAGCTTCACTCAGTGAGCAACTGTCTGTTCTGAATGTTCAGATGCATAGCTGTCTGCATCTGAAGGTATGGGGCCTGCTATTACTAGCTCGAAAGAAAAATTCACTGGAAAGAAAAATTGCATTTGAATAAAAAGGCCCCCATCCAAAGGAGCCTACCTTCCTTGCAACTCGCCAATTAAGCCCTGCGTAAGACACCTGGCACCTCCAGCAACCTGCATCTCCTGCATTTTTCCTGTTTACTCCATCCACCAACCTTTCCCTCTCTGTTAGACAATCAATACACGTCTCGGAAGCTTCCTTCTCCACAGGAGTTGTCCTAGATGTTAATCTCCAGGTAATGGAGCTCGGCTTGGGACCTCTGGCTTTTAATTCACTCTTCTGGTTTTTTCCCACATCCGACAGCTGATGCGCCACAATCTCTGCCCCTCCTACACCACCCGCAATTTGTTTATTTTCAAGATCATTTTGCTTTTAGCCGTCAACTTGCATGCCCCTTCCCCACCACCCAATCCCATGCAAAACTACAACAGAGCACAGAGTAATGAAGTGTCATAATTTACCAATTTATCCAGATGGCAGCCAGGCCCCCTTGCTGATCCATCATTGTTCTTGCAGAAAACCAATAGAGATAGACTGTCACTGCCTCACAAACACCACCAGTGAGAGGGGAGTCTTTTCAACCTGTCATTTTTTTGCCCGTTATTTATCCTTCTTGATAGAAGATGTGGTTGTTCTGCAATTTTCTGCAGACACCACAATTAGATGTGAAAATCACAGCCAGGTTAGCTTCAGAACACCTTCATTTTCTTATTCGGAACTACTCACTCAACTAATTCAAGACGCAGAACCCTTCCTTCCCTCCATTTCCCTGGCAGATGCTGACATTCCCATTACTTCCTCAGGTCTCCTCTGCCTGCGTGTGACTAAATGCCTACTTGCTTCTATGGTAATTCACTTTTTGATAATAGATTTCATACAGGTATGTATATATAAAAAAATCCTGTTTGCCAGGTATATGTCAATATATGGACAATGAACATATTTTTGCAGTTGAATCACATCAAAGGTGATTCAGTGTATTCAGAGTATACACTGAATCACATCAAAGGTGATTCAGTGTATTCAGAGTATTTTCTGTCTTTTAACCAGTACAGTCTTTAAATATAGGCAAATAGTACAAATGATGAATTAATTATTTGGAAAACTATTCCTCTGCATTGACATTTTCATCTCCACAGATATCTGTGGAAATGAATGTCAAATCACCCAGCACTAATGGGGCTGATTAAGTAAAATTAAAGTGAAAAGCATTTCCTTCTTACCTTGACTCATTCACTACCTACAGAAAAATGTCTTGACTGAATGTGGACCATAATATTATTGATACATAATATAACAGACTACATTGTGTAGCTGTAAAAGTCATTAAATTTGCCTAATTAATTCACACTGTTCTAAACATGCAATGGTCTCCCAAATTTACAAGACAACTAGCTTCTGTTCTTCTTCAATGTGCAATTCAATAAAGCATCAGAAAGTAACTGGGCTGTTATGTTTGGCTAATCATCTCCACTGATTTTCAGGTGGAAGTGAAGTGGCAAAATCTGTACATGAGATTCATGAGGCTAACAGACATGGAAAAGTGACAGCTCTGGGTGGCAACTGAGGCGGAGTTTTAAAGGAGGTTGGGGGCATCTCCTGAAGCCGAGGTGGCGCAGGTGGTGCATTCGCATTCTCCAGGGATTGATTTTAATAATTTAATCATTAAATCATCAAACCTAGCCTTATCTATATTTAATAAACTGGTCCTAGAATACCCTTCATCAGGACTCCTAATCTGGACCTAAATCGGACCTGACAAACTAGTGTCTGCAGGCAAAAGCAATCAGTTCAAGCAAATTACTGTCATACCAACCACATGTTAAACGAAGCTGCACCTTCCTGCAAACACGTTCAGAATGTACTTCTTGGTCTAGCTCTGCTTTTGCGAAAGATCTATTATAAATGACAACCAAGGCTTGCCTCTTAATTAATGAGGAACAGTAATTATTGAGGATGAGTTAATTAGTCATAGTGCTCCTTCTGTAGAATTTTATTGTAAAGCGTGTCCAAAAGATTCTCGTAGTAATTAAAACTCCGTGCAGCCATTTCTGAATGATAATCACATAGCTTGCCATGACATTTAGCCTGGGTGACTTTTTCACCTACATGCATATTTTTGCTTAACATATAAGAAGTAATGATACTACTCTGGTTCCTCACAATCGTTCCTCAAACATTATACACATTTTGAAAAATCCACTCATAACCTGCCTGTTGATAGCAAGCATGAAATACTAAATTTGCAAGGTCAATAGAACTTGCTATATAGTGAAAACATGATGTGCAAGACCAGCTGTAAACATAACCTTGCATTAGATAAATCTTCTTTCTGCATGCTGTGGATCTGATGCCCAAACAAGTTTTGAAATTACCCACAGCCCTGTATCTTAGCCCTCACTACATCATATGATATACTGTATTTCCTATGTACATATATCTAAAGGTTCTTTTTAAAGAACCTAAGAATTTGACATAATATCCAATGGATTGACTCAAACAATTAGTTTCAGAATTTGCTTCACTGTGGTGCACTGTGGGACTTGAGAGAAAAAAACCCTTGGAAGTGTGTGAGAGTATCAGAGGATTCCATTCATTATGCTCCTGCATGAGAGAGGTAAGCTTAATCAACAACTGCCACATCCAAAAGGGTGAGAAAGAAGAAAAAGCATACAGAAATAAAAAGTATTACCAGGTGGGCTAACATCATGTAAAGAATATTATTTTAAAGTCAAAGCAAGCATCTTATCATAGTTACATTATTTTGACATTTGTTTTCTCACCAGTAAAATGCAGCCATGGCTGCTGCTTTCTCTCTATCAGAAAGACAGATAATTCTAAAATGTGTTTGTAACTAGATAAATGCAGGTCATCTGCATTTATTTTGTAATAAACAAATGTTTGTTTTCCTTTTCACTGACTATTTAACACCAGGCTGTGATTGAATACAAAGATGTTTAATAAGTAATGAAACAGATATTAGCAAATCAATATAATTAATTTCGTTGCTTATTAAGTGCAAAGAACAGATATTTTAGGTCATGTGATTTTGCAATAGGAAATAAGATCCTTTTCTGATTGCCTTCTTTGGTTCTTTGCAGTCAACAACATTGTGAATTGTCCAATGAAGCATTTTCTGGTCCCTGCTCTATGGTATGCAACAACATGGCAGAATACCATCACAGGCAGTCTGCATTCGCTTGGGGATTAAAAAAAAAAAAACATCCAATCCAAGAATCCAAAAACATGATTTCCAGACGTGGGGTCATTTCAATTCAGTCAATTCTAGAGACTTAATTGAAAAATCTTCATAGACAATGTTGACCAAGTTTCAATTTACGGATTGCATTTGTTAATTTCTTGAATTGAGTTGAAATGGAACAGACCCCAACTCTGATGATTTCTATTAATAAAAGCCACAGAAATGCAATGTTCAGGCTGGCATGCCATTACCTACCTTTGGGCCACAAAGCATTAATCTATAACTTCTTACCTTGCGTCCAAATGTTCTCATTTCAATATGCTCATTGAGTGGCTCCATTTATCGCACCTTGGACACAATATGTTGTAGGCAATGAAGTTGGACCTTGATGTAAGTACAAACAACACAAGTGTGGCAATTCTTACTAATGTGATTCATCAGCCTACCATTAAAGCTGGCCCTTATTTAATTCATCCAAAACATGGCAGCTCTGTGGGCTTGGAGGTATTCATTACATGCAACAATAGGTCTTTAGAGGGAGAGTTGCTGAAAAACACAAGCCATGGAAAGATCTCAGTCAACCTCTGAACACATAACTATTCTACCAATAGCATTTTTAGATAGTCATTCTTTTCACTGATGAGTGTTGTCCAATAATTTCTTGTTTTATTTTTTGCTCTTGTTTTTTGGGACAACACAGAAGTCTCTTGCCTCTTGTCAGCCAGAACTGCATTGCTGTAATTATAAGAGTGATCTGGGGTTTCATAAAACAAAAACCCTTTCAATTTATGAGAGGCAGTCAGTTCCTTCTATTGGGGTGTGTGTGGGGGTTCTATTCCAGTACAGACAGCTATATCATCATTATACTGCAGTCTTTCATCAGTCACTATTGATCAAAACCGAAAAGAGCAGAATGAACCTATAAAACTACCAAATAAGACACCAGAATACCAGCAATTTTCTGGTAACAAGTTGGCCATAATCTATCCATAATCTCATTTTATTTTCTGATCATTAAAAAAAAAAACATGTTGGATGTTGAGAGTTTGTTCAATACCTCATTGACAATGAATGATAATCATGAAAGTCAACAAGAGGCCTAAGAGATTTTACTTTGGAATGACAATATCATTATAAAGCCAGCAGAGAAGTAAATATAATGGACAAAGCAATTACATCAAAGAAGCCCACCACTGATTAAACCACCTCACCACTTGCACTGAAAATCATTCTTTGAATCCCTTGTGTTATAGACAAAGAGAACTAAAGGAATGGCTTACATCAGCTAAAGCTAAAGCAAGCTAAATTAATGATAGAGAGTATTACTTTATGCAATGTTCCAACACTAGAGTTCCATATTGCTATACAAACCTTAAATTCACAAACAGATTAAAATAATCTCTGATCATTATATATAACAAAGCCCTACCTTGTGGGTTAGCCTCATAATTTCTGCACTTTTTCATTGAGCCCATAAGCCAGAATTTGCAACGATACATTGAAGATACTTCTCCACTGAACTAAAAAAGGAAAATGGTGGGATATGTTACACGGTCAATTTTGATATGGTCATTAAGGTTCAAAAGCTGTAGACCTTTTTTATAGGTTAGACCAGCTGATACTTTTCCAGTCATGAAATTCCTCCTTTGACCAAGAGAATGGATCCTAATGTGTTTAGATACTTACAAGATGAAAGATAAATTGAACAGACAAATAGGAGTCACTGTAGGAAGAGATGGACTGCTATCCTGTCATGATTTAAACAGCACCATCTGAAATATTAAGATTCGTTTCCATTAGCCCCATTGACCTGGGTCAATGGCCCTGGCAAAAATGTGCCAGTAGTAAATACCCTCAGTAGTAAATAACTAACAACAAGTGCAATTTCTACCTACTGTAGCTAGCAAAAAAAAAAAAAAACTAGCACATGGTCACTTACTTGAATGTGGCAAGACGTGGAAAAATTGTCCACCTTGATAGAACTGAATATCCTCCTGCATCATTGGTTTGGTAATGATTTTGATTTACATGTAACCAGTTAACTTAAAACCATTCCTTAGACTTGGGAAACTGGTTTCTTCTATAAGAACATCATCTCACTATCGTACAGTCCCTATGGTATACACACAAAGCACAGTTGTCAAATTGATCCTGTCTATTGATTGAATGTGTAAATGACATCAATGGAATGAAGTTTAAGAAATTAGGAAATTTATTTATCTTACTGGGTCTTAATGGAAGTAAATTTTGAAAAAAATCCCCCTTAGGTCTTCTCTGAACCTCAAAGAGTGAGTTTTAGTGCAAGAGTCTCTTTGATAATCATATTGAATAGTTATATTAGCCATTGACAGGGCCATGTGGCCATTATAGGCTAACCACTACAAAAACATAAAACAATGTAAGCAAGAACTTTGTACCTGCAACTTTAAAATAAAGGTGACTGGTGATCACAAGAGTTTCATTACTGTCTTCGTCATGCCTTTTTTCATGTTTGGGTAACCACGATTAAATTGAAAGGGTGACTGAGCATAAATATGTCATGAAGAGATGAAACATAAATGACCACACAGTTAAAAAAAATCCAAATTGTTCACAGCTGCAATTCTAATTCTTTGACAGTATGAGGTATTGAGCTAACCAAAAGAGAGATTAGAAGAGCGTCAGACACGGATCTTTCCTGCAACAGATTATCTTTCTAATGTGTAATTCTGCGCTCACACCAACAGCGACTTTATCACTGTACATCGCCAAGTCGCTCTGTCGCTGTAACTAGCTGCAACTAGCGGCTGTTTCGCTGTCGCTTGCTGCAGCCAGCTTGTGGGCGTTGCTAACGTAGTTTTGAGGAAGTGGGCTACGAATATATTGACAGGATATATCAATTTTCTAAAAACTGTGTATACTAATAAATATTATATATAAATATATTTTATATTTATTTATATGTTATATTTACATCGTCTTTGCTATATTCATCGTAGAGTTGTATGTTCGTATTTTCGTAAAGGCAGGTATATTAATATATCGCCCAATATATGCGTGAACCCATAAATCAGGTGCATTCCCGCTGAAAAATATGTTTTGGAGGGAATTTATTTTCCTATAAAGAGTGTAATCTTGCTTCAAACCGTTGAACTTTGCTTAACTTTTTTTAGTCTCCAGGTCGCAGCGATCGCATCGCCAGGCAACGAGATTCGCCATGTTGCTCAGCATCACCCAGCGACCATTGGAGATGAATGACTTCCAGCCGCTTTGTCGCTCGTCGTTGCTGCCGGTGTGAGCGCAGCATTAGTCATTTGGAAGCATTTGGAATTTGATACATGAAAGTTGATGTGACTGTGCTGTAAATTGTTTGGTACAATCTATATACTGCATGTTTGTTACACAGGCCAGAGACACCCCAAAAGAAGGGTAAAGAAGGATGACTTAGGTGCAATTTACAATTTACAAAAATTTCAAGCAGCATTTTGCCCAGAATGTTTACTTCTGTTGGTAGAAGTAATTTCAACACTATGTTAACACTACTTTCTTTACATTGGATTCTATATGAAATCATGCCTGTCCTCATCTCAACCTTAAATTTCTTGTTTACTCACAAGTTCCAACTTTTACTTTACTGTTTTTTTCCCCTCACTATCACCTCAAACTATCTACCCCCTTTCTCTCGTTCCCTGTTCCTCTCTATTCCTCTTTGTAATTTAGTTCCTACTTAAGATTCTACATGGGATTTCTCATGGCCATCCTAACAGTGCAGCACACAGCACACACTGGTTAAGAGACAGGGATTTTTCACTCTCATCACTATGCACTCTGCTGCCATCCCCTTGTTAATGGTTCTAATTCGGGTACACTTTGTGTCAAATTACTGTAGTACAGTTCCCAGTAGGTATGATGCACTTAAATAATTAGACTGTCTCACCTGATGGACACCAGATGCATTGTTTTATGATACTGGAGCTCTGCTGCACAACTAATGCATGTAGCACTGTACTTTACCGCTTAAATATGATTTTATCTTATTCCAGAAGGGAACTTTGAGACCTGAGGGTTTCATCACACCGTAATGAATGCTGTTATTTTTGTTCATCTTGCTGAGTTATAATCTAAATGTGGTAATTCCACAAAGGTAATGGTACCCAAGAAAGACCACAAGATATCATAATTCTGAAGCAAATCACCAGAAATAGGTGACTGAGCACAACCATATTTTGATTTTATGTATTCAAACACTGGATATGGCAATGGGATAGCAAATATCCAGCAAGTTAAAGATAACAGTCATATTGCATAACTGTAATCACAGTTAAAGACGAAACACTGTTGAGAATCGAGGAATAACTAGCAGGGGTGCGCCAGCAAAATGAATCCCAAGAGCATGGCTGTAGTAAAATGTGGCTAAGACTAAGGCTGTTGAGGTGAACCACAGACACAGTGATCAGGGATACATAAATTTGGGGAGCCAAAGGCAATATTACATATTTATGTCTGTCTTGAGTGTCCCATTATACTTCCATATTTGTCAAAGTACGTTTTATGGATGTTGACAGATCACCTCCCCCCATTAAATATGACTGTCCGCAGCCTACGTTCTCAGTCTTGGCACCCAAGGCTGACATTGCAGAGAAAGATTTGGAATGATACAACCATATAGACAGAATCAATGCCAAAAACACATCTAAAAAGCCGACCATATATCAATCAACTGGAGGAAAGCATTTCTTATTTAGGAGAAAAACACCCAATAACCAAAAGACCCCAACTCTCCACCACATTCAGATGAGTGTTTGGACCTTGAAGCTTTGCTGCACTCACTCATATCTAACCTTAAGAGCTGGAAAGAGTTTAAGTAGAACTAGTACGTAGATGTAATTAAGTCTGTGGCCTCAACCTACAGGTTGCACCAGGGGGGTGACTCAGCTTTCCATCATAGGAAACATTCCCGATACTGTGAACTTCACCAGAAAACCCCTGACAATGAATACTCCATTTATGTTTAAGCAATTAGGGGGAAAATGTTTTCAGATCCCAAATGCCTCTGGTCAAAAAAGATAAGGCACTGACTGTCCTGGATAATGGAAAGGATTAACAAACTGAATACCCTCGATAAAAAATCAAGGATGTGCCTCATTCCTCAATAGACAGCTCTGCACTGTGACTGTCAGCAGGTATGGAACTATGTGAATACTGAATTAACTATCAAAGGCTAATATATGACCAAAATATATTATTTACATGTGCTTATGGACATTCTCAGGTCACAGCCACTTTAAAGAGCTTGTAGTGATTTTATTTTAGATGATTTTTACTGTAGAAATATTCACATCAGGGGTGTCATCTAATGTTCAGGTGTTTCATTTCAGTAGGGCACTAAATGGTCACCCTATGCATTGATGTACTCATTACGTTTGCATGGAGTCCATTTACAAGGAAATAACATGGTCAGGGACCCTAGCCAACATGATCTTCTCTGATGCCATCCACGTGACATGCAAGCCATGCATTATGGGGGAAAAACGCTCCATTTACTCACCATCAGAGTGATTGTAGATATAAGTGTTATTGGCCTGACATGTAAAATGTAGGACACTTTGAGGCTGCATGATGTAGGATCCTAAAAGTCATTGTCTGAAGATATTAAAGATTTGCAGCCTGCTTCCATTTTCCTACAAGGAATTCTTTAAAGTGATTATGCCATATATATTGACTTGTGTTTACAGCTGCCAAAGGCTCACGTTTTGACCCAAGTCAAGGGGGAAGGACTAAATAAGCCAACATCAGGATGGACAGTCAGCCCTCAGTACAATGAACAGGAAAAACAGCTGGAGTGACAATCACATATATTGATAAGAAGCCAACATAAAATGACAGCCTGTTGACTGGGATTATAAACTACCTATATAATATCAAGACATTCCAAAATGATAAAATGTAGTGTTCCTAATAATTTCAAACAAACATTTTTTTTTTTTCCAGCAGCACTGCTTGGCTTCACTGTAAAATAAAAGACAACCAGCTAAGATGTGAATTGCCTATGTGTCAGTTAGTGATTCTATCTTAGGTTAAATATCTCTGGTAATGCTGGAAAATCTAGCAGGAAACTAGGGATCATGAATCTAGTATTCGTAAAGTAAAACTCAGATGAAAGTTATTGTACAAGCCTATACATTCTTATTGTACAACATGGCATATACGGCATTGCATAAGAAAAATGTCAGTTTTGTACCACTGAATGTCGTTGTTAAGTACTACACATTGATCTTCTTTTATTGATGTATGTTTGACCTCTCATCATTAAAGGTTAATTAAATTTATATCATATCTTTGTGTTTTAGTTTGAGAATGTAATCTTTCAGTTAGCTTAAGGAGGAAAGGGAAAGTAATTACAGAAGAGATTTCTAGGGACAGAGAGTGTGATAATAGAGTGGATTTGTGTGGGAGTGTTGCAGGTTTTGCACAAGTTTTTGTTCTTAATTGCAGACACATATTCAGCAAATTACTTTTATGTACTTGACCATAACCAAAACAATTAATTAAATTTTGCTGTTGCCTAAGACACTTTCCAGGAGTTCCTGTTTATTTAATCTGTACTTACCATTGTTAAGATCAATTTATTGACTTGTAGAGAAACACATGCCCAACTGTTCCATTTTCAGAAAGATTTCAGCTTTTAGGTGCAGGTCCAAATTTGCATGTGCCACATTTACACAGAGACTCAGTTTTCATGGAAAAGAAAATGCACCCAGCAGTCTATTACCCAAGACATATTCAGACACAAAACCTGTTTTTTAAGGAAGGGGAGGCCATAAACTATTATACTTCACAGCACACCATCCAGGCCTTTCTGACTCTAGCTGCCATCCAGCTGGCTGCCCTGACTAAGAGCTCCTGTAAGGCGTATGTTGAGCCTCTGTGGGAGACGCAGTGATTGCAGTGCTTGCTCTGTGGGGCCTTACCAATTCCTGCTGCAGGCAGACCACCTTGGCTTTGTGCACCCTTCCATTAAACCAAGTGCTTCTTCAGGAGAGCATTTTCCCAGCATGCCTCACTAACTGAGTAAGGAGTCTCAGGTGTAGACGGGGTTTATCTGATGATTGTGCCAGGCAAGGACATTGGTCCACTTCTTAAAATGATGCAGAATCTGTAAGGATCCTCAAATGGAAAACAACCTGAGTTAATTTAAACAGACTATGGTGGGTTTACAATTATTCATGTGAAATTTTTGACTAAGGTTACTAACAACACTACAGATAACCATTGTGATAATGCTCTCAAATATAAAAATAAAATAAAAAATAAGGCTATACCTGACCTATCATTGGAGGCCTCACAGATAGCATCCACGGTTACATTTTTGGCAAGGCAAGATTAAATGAAAAAAGCAGGGGTGAGGGTGGGCACAAAGGTGAACAGCATGTTGCCAGAGCATCCCCACTGAGGGTCAGGGGATGACAGTCCATCCATCACAGCTGCACACCACTTCAAACTCCCCCCTGACGTGGACTGGATCTGTCAGTATGATGGAGCAGGCACAGTGTCACCAGCAAGTACAAGTCAGAAAAGTCAATAAAACCTCATTTCTGGTATTAATAACTTATCACCACACACTCTTTTTCATTCTCTTCAATATTCCCTTCTCAACAACTATGGAAACCTGGTTACAGGTAATTTGGGTATTGCTATTTCCCTGGTCTTTATAACACTGCAGACATGCTGAAGTCAGACATGTCATTAGCCTCATTTTACATGTGCGACAACAGGTTGCAACACATTTAGCATCATGTTAAAACATTTTCAGGTGCAATATCACAGCACAAATCTATAGGGTAATGGCAGAGCTTAAGTGTTGAATTTCATTTCAGAGATTCAGTAGAACTAATCTTGGTATTGAGCTGAAAAAGCCAACTAAAGCCCATTAAAGTTTAATCTGATTTTTTTTTTTTTCAAATGGAAAGGTGGAAAAAAACATTCCAAGATAAACTACATGCAAAAAAAAATCATTCACCATCATAGATGTTTATTTCATCACAATGGTTTTCACACCATTTCCAGATCCAATAAGAGATCTTCTCTTTAAGAGATCCTCTAGTGTACAAAATATTAGAGCATTAATATTCAGAATGAACACAGGGATTTTAAAATCACTATTCTCTTCTGACTGCACAACAAAATAAAATATGATCAGAAATACAGAAATAAATGAGAAAAATAACCCCAGCTTGGTCTTGGGGGGATATATTGCATGGTGAATTGCTTCAGCATATGTATTTTTTTTTTTTTTTTTTCAAATTGAAGCATGAACGGGAAAAATAAAAACAGAAACAGGGTTTAGTCTGGGAGCCCATGAGCGGAGGCGATGTCTGAGCACAGAACTGAATGTCCTGCTGAGCGTTTTCTATTTTAATAACCCGGGGTCCAGAGAAAGCAGATTTGCACTGGTTCTTATACCTTTAATCCTCTTTACAGTCTAGTAAATGAGGAGTAACTAAAGCAGAAAATCATTTCTACTCAGTAGTCTTCCAACAAAGACTTACATTTTGCTGTCAGGCTTCCTCTGCGCTCCTCCTAGAATTGATAGCTGGGAACATGAAAGCAACCATTCGACTTTGTAGGTGTAAAACCCACCAAACAGAAAGGCCTCTAAGCAAATATCAATAGAAACTTCCATAGATATTACTTGTATGGACATTCTATGACACCAATGTTTGTTTATTGATTGCTATTCTGTGATTGAATATTTAAAAAAAACAGTTACAGGAAAGATAAGCGTTGTAGTTATTTGGGGGACAAGTCACAAAAACATATCAATACAAAACAACACTTGCATGAAGTGTGTTTGCGCAGTGGCTTTCTTTACTGAAGAGTATTTTTCTGTTGCAAAGTCTGATATTATGCATGTACCCTCCTGATTGCTGCATTCACATGCGGTCCAGAACTGAAATCAATCACAATCAATTATTCAGCACCTCTTTCTCCTTCCAAACATACAGAGTAAAACATCACTCTCAGCCAAACTGTGATTAAGCCGCAAGTCTATTCCATGCAGTATAGCCTAACCACTACTCACATCTTAGGAGAGTGCAACTCATCCACAGCTATCAGTTATTCATGATGATCTGAAACGGTCTGAGCTTGGGCTGGGAATACACTCACATTCAGGAAGGGGCTTTTAAAAATGGTAAGAAGATGTGGTACAACACATATAACCACTCCAAATCCTCCCAGCCTCCTCTCAGATGCATCTGGCTCATCCCCTATCCCCAATCCATACAGCCTCCACTGAACATGAGACTGAGCTTTCACCCACCCCAACCTGTCCTTAAAGTTGTCTCCTTTTAAAAAACCCCTCTTCAGTTTTCTGGTGTTTGCCCCTCCCCCACCCCTCCACCAGGTCAGACTGAGGGTGTGCA
Organism: Megalops cyprinoides; assembly: GCF_013368585.1. Classification (NCBI taxonomy): domain Eukaryota; kingdom Metazoa; phylum Chordata; class Actinopteri; order Elopiformes; family Megalopidae; genus Megalops; species Megalops cyprinoides. The sequence continues at coordinate 24,716,703 of NC_050590.1, read as the reverse complement.
ATTCTCATGAGCAATAGTGGGACCCTGCAGTAGCCTCTTGTGTCACTCTCAGGCACCTGGCAGAACAGCTTTATGAGAAACCTAAAGATTAACCACCCATAGCAATGCAGGAGGACAGCAGCATCCTCCCATCACTATGTGTGTGTGTGTGTGTGTGTGTGTGTGTGTGGGTGCGCATGGAGGGGGTGGGGTCTGGCAGACTCACAGGGGTTGCGGACAAGGACTGATATCGATCTAGTTCAGGGTCTGAGGGAAAGAATATCCCCATGACGAGGAAAATAAACTCCACTAATCTACACTCCCTATCTCTGTTAAAGCAGGGAACAGAGATAACCTTTAGTTGCAAAGACTCTGGGAGCGCTTTTAGAGCACAGCGTTCTAATGAAAATTCTGAGCAGTAATTACACTGAAGGGAAGCTTCAAACTTTTAAGGTAGTGAGCAGAACGATTGACAGAGGCATTTAAAATGAAGACGTGATTTTTGCAACCAAGATGCACAGGCTGCTGTAATGCTTGCTCTGGGAGCAGAAGTTATAATACACTTCTGAGGCAGAAGACTGAGCACTCCACTAACTACAAACACACACACTAACAGGCTTCATCTGACTGCAGCTTGGAGCTATAGCTTTCCATCTGGCTACTACACACACACACAGACACACACACAGACACACACACACACAAAATGGATGTTGTGAGAGAAAACAGCATGACTTACGTGTTGAAAGTTAACATCAAATGCTTATACAAATATTGTTAATTGCAGCCTATGACCCCTTTGGTTCATCCACAACTTATATCCTCCCATTCATGCTAATGCAAAAGGGGTTACATAAATCCAAATTCTAAAGAAGCCGTAGAGATGGTCCCTAATCAAGAATATAACAGTTTGGCTAATGCCCCCTGACAGGTCGAATGTTTTTTTTTTTTGAAGCTGCATGGCACATAGCCTCTCCTGTCAGTCACTGACAGCCCTATTAGAGCCAGTGATGGCTTCTTCCAGCTCGAGGATCCCGGCATCCAGGTCGCGCCACAGAGGAGCAATGAAGCGCTCCTTTCCATCTAGCCTGCAGAGTCACTCCTGCTCCCTTGCAGCGCCTCACAGGTTGCCATTACATGCTCAACGCTACACACATGTTTTAGTAACCTATTAATAAGTGGAATTTGAGGTCACTGTCATCCAGTCCATGATTAATTAATGCAACTGAACACTTATATACTATGTGCACGTGTGTGTGTGTGTGTGTGTGCGCCCATGTGTGTTTATGTGGTATGTGTTTATGTAAAATGCATATGTAAATATGCCATTTTTGTAATGATTTAAAGGCACTGAAATACTGGAATTCAAGAATTCAGGCTGATTCAGGAAAGGTCATATATTCTGACAGTGTAATGATTTAAAGCGAAATGATACATTTTAATACAACACAGCTGATTAAAGCCCAAATTAGAGAACATGTTTCTTTCCATCTACTGCATTAGCATAGCCTAGTTGCTTTGTAGTGTCCAAAATATGGCATCAAAAAGAAGGAGCCAAAAATAACTGTAGACTTTAAAGCAAAGAGGAAAGCAGGGTTTATTTTCATATTCTTTTTTATGTATTCTAAATGTGTTGACAGATACACGTTTCATTTACACCAAGGACTGGCAACTACAAAATTTTACACTTCCCCATAATGAGATAACTGAGTCCCTCTAGAGGAGCTTTTTTTTTTAAAGAAAATTAAGATTAGGAAGCTATGCAATTTATTGCATTCAGGCCATTCAGAAAAGTGGGATATTTTTAGAAAAGAGTGCATTTGAACTACATTTCAACCCTTTCCCTGTCACTTTGAACAAATGAATTAATTGATAAACATTTTAATTCTAATATGTGATATTATTAGTGATCATTTATTATGTAATAATAATAACAAACGTGTTTTTTTTTACCATTTTAAACACTTTTTAACATCTTATTTTCTAGACTCTTAACACAAAATAAAACTGACTTCTAATATGATTCACTTTGCAAAACTCAACTCATTTTATATACAAAAACAACAAAATCATGACATCATAGTTTTACATCTGTAAACAGTAAAAATAATAAATAAAATTACAGTACAGCAAATGGTACTGATATAACAGTAAAATAACTGTAAAGCATAATCAACTAAATTGTGTGGTTACATGTATACAAAATAATTCTGAAGTGAAGCAGTGATGGACCTTTGTAGGTAATATAAAATATAATATATAAAAAAGTCCTCTATGGAGAGTATGGGAACATGGCCATTTCATTGTGTAAAGTTTACTACTGGCATCCTCACTGCCCTCCTTCTTCAAGCAAAGGAAAGATCCACTCATTTTCTACTAGAGCGATGGTAAGCATGACTTCTTTATGCAAAGAGATTTTCTTCCATGTGGTGTGTCACAAATGAGGACGGGTAATGGCTGTGATATAAATGAAAACTTGTGGCTATACATATGTATGTATAACTAAGAGACTCGATGCACATGAACAATCTGGTTTATGTATTATGCTTCATGCATACACTTCACAGAATATTTTATTTCTATATCATTTCTTTATGTTCCTTGTAATTCAGGGAATTAAATGAATCACAAGAGTGATTCTCGTGTTTCAGTAATGAAGTGAATGTTCTAATGGTATTGCACAACCTATTTAATGTTTTGACAAACAAAATATGGGGATTTTGCAAGATGTATTATTGAAACTTAAAACAGAATTTAGAATTTTGGTAATGTGAAGATGGATGCTGGTTTTAATTTTTGTGTAGAATATTATTTACGTTTTTATTTTATAATGGATTGAGCATCAATAAGCATTAACTTAAAAAAACTATAGCAATGATATCAGCAAGAATACACCCTCAAGACACTGAAGTCATGTTATTTAAAGCTAAATTAGCCAACACAAAAGAGGAAACAGGATTGTCAATGGAGAGTCAACTGACAGAACAGACAAAGAGATGTCAAATATCCTTTTTGTCCGCATTAAATATTTTTTTGTGCTATTTAAAAGCACTGTCATTCCAGGCAATGCTTTATTCCCCCTCTACTGGTGCGTGGTGGAAATACCACCTGATAGCAGAACGTTGTAGCACATCACATTAAGAAAGACACCATTTAAGGAAGAGAATACTCTTTTCACTAGGACTCTCTTATCCTACATGCATATGCCATAATGAGAATACTTGTCTTAATCATGCTTAAAGTCATCTCTCAGTTTTGGGTCATTTCAATATATTTTCAGCTCATATGTATGCAGCTACTCAAAAAGAACCACTTGAACAATTGTCAACAACAGGTGGGAAATATATTTGTTACACAACCCCAATCCCAAGAATTATGCATTTGACATACAGGCACCTGTAAGTCAGTGAAACAACAGCACTGCACTTCAGTTTTGCTTGAGCTCTGAATCCTGCAGCTGAATGAGATCAGTAGGCATATCTGATACTAAGACATTTGCTAGAATACCAGCCAACAACTGTTTTGGGGATGAATCAAGAGACAATTTTAAGTTTAGTGAACCATACACAGCACATAATGTAACCACAATGCATCTTGTCCTTAATTTAAAGTTTGACTAAAATATAAGAGAATATATTTAGTGCAATTCAGAAACCACCCAAGGTATAGTTTTATGTATGTAATGGTGTAAGCATTAATAGCACTCTCTGAAATTCATCATTGAAAGATATGGACAAAGAATATTGTGGTTAGGTTGAAACTAGGCCAAGAAATTTCAGAGGAACACATGATTTTATTTAATGTGGAGTGCATAGTCTGGTCATAAATTAGTCAATAGTGCCCTCTTCAGGTGAGTCACATCTTCAGATATCCTCAGATAGTATTTATCCTCCGTTGAAACAGAATGTGCTCCAAAAAGGATTGAGCACCAACACGATTCACATTGAAGTCACAGACTCTTGTCTATTCCTTGAAATAACAAGCATCCATTGCACTGCAGTTTCAGAAGGCCATTGCCTCACTTTGCCATGCAAATGGTGAGAGCTATTCAGAACCAAAAAATGACATGCACTGACCAGTGTAATAGACCTCTTTAATACATATGATGAATTCATGTGATTTTCCAGAGGACATTAGGCCTACTCATAGAACCAAAGAAGTCACTCAGAGATGAAAGATAATGCATGACTAAATTTCCTTTTTATCCAGTAAACCTCTATGAAATGTAGAGGTTGGAACCACAGACTATAGAACATGTTAATGGAAATGTCTCAGTCTAATCACTGATGACCATGCCTGACAGGAGCTGCCCAAGTGCACCATTTCCTCCTCCAAGCAGGCGAAACAGACCCAGTCCAAAACACTGTGCCCTACCTTCTGGAGGGTCCTCTCGCAGGTATGGTGGTATCTCTTCCTGGCTTGTGTCGTCTGGTGATAAACTGGCTACTTCCACTTGTTCTGTTTCTGTGCTGGGTCCCTTGAACAAAAAGAAACACAAACAAAAATATATGTGTGTGTGTGTGTGTGTGTGTAATTAAACAGGTGTAGACTGATTTCCTCTTTTATTGCATGTTTCTCTCACTGAATAGTTTCATATCATCAAATAAAGTTTCATATTAGACAAGAGAACCTAACCTGAGAAAACACAAAACATAGTTTTTAGATCATTATTTCATTCATTTAATGGAAAGGTAACCAAATACCCATATTGCCCATAGTTTTGAAACAAAGAAATCAATAAAATTTTAGTTGATAGCCGTGTTGAGTTTAAATGGCATATATACACTCAGTGACCACTTTATTAGGTACACCTGTACACCTGCTCGTTGCAGCAACTCAATGCAGAAATTCACAAAGACACAGTCAAGAGGTTCAGTTGCTGTTCAGACCAAACATCAGAACAGGTAGGAAATCTGATTTAAATGATTTTGACTGTGGGATGATTGTTGGTGCCAGGCGGGACAGTTTGAGTATCTCAGAAACTGCTGATCCCCTGGGATTTTCACACACAACAGTCTCTAGAGTGTATAGAGAAAGGTGTGAAAAACAAAAAACATCCAGCGAGCAGCAGTTCTGTGGGTGAAAATGCCTTGTTAATGACAGAGGTCAGAGGAGAATGGCCAGACTGGTCCAAGCTGACAGGAAGGTGACAGTAACCCAAATAACCACACGTTACAACAGTGCTATGCAGAAAAGCATTTCTGAACATACAACACGTTGAACATTGAGGTGGATGGGCTACAGCAGCAGAAGACCCCTCCGAGAAGACCTCCCACTCTTGTCAGCTAAGAACAGGAAACTGAGGCTACAGTGGGCACAGGCTCACCAAAGCTGGACAGTAGATGATTGGGAAAAACATTGTTTGGTCTGAAGAATCTCGACTTCTGCTGCGACATGCAGATGGTAAGGTCAGAATATGGAGTAAACAACATGAATCCATAGATCCATCCTGCCTTGTGTCAACAGTTCAGGCTGGAGGTGGTGGTGCAATGGTGTGGGGAACATTTTCTTGGCACATATTAGGCACCTTAATACCAATTGAGCATTGTTTAAATGCTACAGCCTACCTGAGTATTGTTGCTGACTATGTGCATCCCTTTATGACCACAGTCTACCCATCTTCTAATGGCTACTTCCAGCAGTATAACGAGCTATGCCACAAAGCACATGTCATCTCACACTGGTTCCAGGAACATGACAATGAGTTCAGTGTACTCCAATGGTCTGCACAGTCACCAGATCTCAATCCAACACAGCACCTTTGGGATGTGATGGAACGGGACATTTGCAGCATGAATGTGCAGCAACTGCATGATGCTATCATGTCAGCATGGAGCAGAATCTCTAAGGAATGTTTCCAGCACCTTGCTGAATCCATGCCATGAAGAATTCAGGGGGGGGTCCTACCCAGTATTAGAGAGGTGTGCCTAATAAAGTGGTCACTGAGTGTATATTGAACCTTACCATCAAAGAGAAGTAGTCACTACAAAGCTTCTACAGGCACACAATGCCATGATTAAAGGAAATTCCAAAACAGCTGAGAAAAGAGTTGCTGAGATATTTCTGGAAAGGGTTACAAAGCCATTTCTAAGGTTCTTGAACTCCACCAAACCACAGTGCAATCCATTATCTCCAAACGGAGAAGACTTGGAGTAGTGCTGAATATTGCCAGGAGTGGCTCACCTTCCAACATTTCTCACAGGGAACAGTGGCACCTCATCCAGGAAATCTCGAAAGATCCCAGAAAAACTTCCAAAGAACTGCAGGCCTCTCTAACATCAGCTATAGTCAGTGTTCATGACTCAACAATATGAAAATGACTGTGCAAAAATGGCCTCATGGAAGAGTAGCAAGGCAGAAACCACTGCTCACCAAGAAAAACATCAAAGCTCATCTCACATTTGCTAAAAAGCACCCGGATGATCCCCAAGAATTTTGGGATAATATTATATGGACATATGAATCAAAAGTGGAGCAAGTCTTCCTACGTCGTCCTATGTCTGGCGTAAAGTGAATACAGCATTCCACTGTAAGAACATCACACCTACAATGAAACATGGTGGTGGCAGTCTGATGGTATGGGGATGTTTTGCTGCCTCGGGACCTGGACAACTTGCTGTCACTGGAAGGAAGCATGAATTTTGCTATGTAACAGACAATTCTTAAGGAGAATGTCCAACCATCTGCACCTGAGCTGAAGCTAAAGCATAATTGGATGATGCAGCAGGACAATGATCCAAAATACAGAAGCAAGTCCACATCTGAATGGCTAAAAAGAAGCAAAATTAAAGTTTTGGAGTGGCCTAGTCAAAGTCCTGACTTGAATGCAATAGAGCTGATGTGGCAGAACCTGAAAAGAGCAGTTCATACTCGAAGACCTACCAATCTGTCAGAGTTAAAGCAGTTCTGCAAAGAAGAGTGGGTCAAGATTATAAATATTATTATTATAATCCTATATAATAAATAAACATTAAAATACTGTGTTTTGTGTTTACTCAGGTTCCCTTTGTGCAGTATTACAGGTTTGAAAATCTGAAACCATTCAGTGCTCCAAATAATAGAGAATATCAAGAGAATACTTTTTCATGTGACTATGTTTTTTTTTTCTTTTTATCTGGAAAATAAACAATCTCCACAATGCCTTACTATTACTTATATTTGTTTTTGTTATTTTTTTTATCCTCTACAATTTGTAATTTCAATGAATTGTCTACCTTGCAACTTCCAGGAGTATTTTTTCTCCTATCCAGAATCACATTAAAACAAAACAGCCAAAAGGGCATTACATAGCTTTTCAAATAACAGAAATACAACCCAAAGCAAGTCATTACTAATGTCAGTTGTAATACAAGTGTTTGGCACTGGCGATTGTGCGTGTGTGGATGGTGGGGTCCTGTTTAAGTGACGCTTCGTATCCTTTTGTTGGATGCATTTGTGCCTGACTTTGGGAGTCGCTCTGGATAAGAGCATCAACTAATTAACAAAATGGAAACGTGATGTAGCGCTTGCCTGCAAAATATGCATTGGCCAATACATAACACTGACAGTAAATACAGACCTGCAGAAACTGAGCTTACTATTCCTGATCAAAAATAGTTACTAAAGGATGTGTGAGGTCGTGCCCGTTTAGTTTTAGGTGAAGTTGTCAATCTTAATAAACAGAATCCCAATTTCTTCAACAAACATTTGCACATTTTACACTCTTAATGCCCATACAACCAGCAGGATATTGTCTCATCTGTAGCGAGACTACACGTGCTAGTTTAGTATTGTGCATTTACATTATAGCTACAATGTCCCGCGCGGGGGAGGATGTTTATGACAGTGATGCCAGTATTTAATGCAGCACAACTTGCTGTTCACTTGGACAGCATTGTTAAAACCACTTTCTGCTTCTAAATCCAGTGCATTTTGAATGTCAAATAATTACGCAAATCAATGACTAACGATAGCTAACGACATTGTCATAAATTCAACAGCCTACGATTTCAACAAAAAACAAATCCACCCACCACTCACCTTCATCGCTGTTTCAATTACAGCAGCGCTGTTGTATATGTTTTGCTGAAATAATAGTTCAATCAAAATTTCAAGGATCGTTGTTACTATTGGTAATTATAATTGTTCATAAAAAATAGTATTTCACAATTTTACAGCTCAGGTATGTTTCAACGTTTAAATTTAACAGGAAGTGACGTCTTCAATGTTTACTATATGCCGAATATTTGCTTGTGTTGCTGTATTACACTCTTTCAGTCGGCAGAGGGAAGCAGTGAACTATACCTGTCTTTACAGGCAAGTTGCCACTGCTTCAGTGTGAGAGTGTCGTTTACAACTGATTAAAACGGCTTGTTTACAAGAGATAGGCCAACTCCAATATGTTTTTGAAAAATTCAACACATGAATTTAGATTCATCAATCTTCATTCATGTAATGTTTTATGATCGATAATGATAGCTTTGAGAGATTGCCATTGATTAGTGTTGTGTTAAATAGTATTAGAATTAATTTAATTCAAACTTTTGTAAATAAATAAAATGTAAATAATAACTGTATGATAGTTTTCCATGTTTTATAGTTATGTTGTGAGAGAAAGATAACATTGATAATCAATCAAAATAATGGGTTGTCCATTCACATTATATTTCATGTTATCCATATGCTGAAAATACTTTACTCCTTCATTTTGTTGTATATATCTTATATATTAAAAGAGGTATATTAAATATAACTGGGAAGGTAATTTTCATATTTGCATACTGAAACAAGCATGCAGTAAGTTGGGACTGTTTCTCCAGACATCCAGCATCGTGCCTGTAGTTATTCAACTGGAACCTTTATTTCTTAAATATAAAGTTGACTAGTAACAATAAATATTCTCAGTGCTGTAGGGGGTGAACCAATGGTCTCTTCCCCTTTATGAACATCAATGCTTTCCTCTCTTTTTTTCACCATTGAGGACTAATCAGGTTGAAACTTAGACAGGCCATTGTAAACCTTTACATGATATGATATCTCTGTCAAACTGAGAATTGAACTGAGAGCTACAGATTTATGTTTCCAGGTAATCATTTACCATCACAGCATATTAGGCCATACAAATTGGTGATTAATTCTTAGACTGCTGAGCCCAAGACAAAATATTTTTATTTTAAGTGAATAACATTTTAGGAACCAAAGTTTTTGCAGTGGAGCATCACTGCAATTTTTCCCTAATGTGTTTCAATGCATTTCAACCATACATTAAGTACAGATGAATTTGAAAACAATTATCTTAATTATGGTGAAACTGTCTCCCAATTATATTTTATGATGTTTTCATAAAACTTTAATTTGGATTGCCCTTATCAGAATATCAGAGATCACCCAATTGCATCATTTGAACACACAGCATATTGTACTGTTAGCTAGAACACTTATGTAAACTTACTTTACTCTCAGGCTTACAATAACTTCTAGAGACCAGTTATTTTAAATATTTCAGTTCTGACATTGTGGTCAGTGGTATGCACTGGGCTCTAATATGTCAAAGGTGGTATTAATATGCTTTAAAAACTCCTGGCAGTCAGCATAGCATTCAGAATCACCTGCAATGCAATTTTAGCAACTTGTTACAAACTTGTTAAATAGCATGCCTGCCTGGAAAGTACATGACAAGGTAGTTTGCTGCTCATGTTATCACGGAGAGACCACTGTTCTGTTTTGTTTTTTTTTTTGTTTGTTTGTTTGTTTGTTTTTTAAAATTTACCAGACACTTTGACGTTGTGTGAAAGTACCTGCTGTGTTTACATGCGTGAATGTGAAATAGCTGCCAAACTCATCAATCTGTCCATGAAATCATTGAGAGTAGAGTCTATATGACAGTCTACCTTGTAACCTCTCTAGTCAGTCACCTGGAGATTGACATCTGTGTTGTGTTCAAATAGCAAAGCTTATGGCACCTGAGGTCTAGAGCCTGTCAAACACATTCTAACATCTCAAAGTCGGAGCCTCACCTCTTACTTTGTAAAAGTAACACCTATTTTGAACAATGTTTGTGTATAGGAAAACTTACTTACTGGCTCTTGAACGAATGAGAAATATATTTTGTTTTTCATTTTCAGCTAGGCTAATTCATTGAACTTGACAGATGGCCGTTCTGTTCTTTTTCATTATTTAAAGTGAAGACAAAATGAACACTAAAATATGTTAACGAAATCTGTTTATTTATATTCACTACAACAATTGCACTTTCAACAACAAATTTATGTAACACAGGACCTGTAGCAGATAACCTGTGAAGAAATGCTGTATACAAATTATAATTGCTTTAACAGCTCAACTGAATTCCACAGACAGATGTCCCCAAAAACAGAAAGCATACAGTTATTGGTCAACATTGTGGAATGTGTGTTTGTATCAGATATTAGGACCGATCTCAGTCAGTTGCTGATTCAGAGCTCAACCAAAACAGAGCACTATAATTGAGAAACACAGGATTATAGCAGTGGATACTGGACCAGAGGTAAATGGTGTCAGCCTCAAGTATGACATTTGTGTCTCTACCTTTGGAAAAATCTCAGTTTCTCATATTAAACCAATATGGTATACAAAATGAATGAGATTTTAAATTTATATGTGTCATAAACGGAAGGTGCCTGACAAGCAAACAATCATGATAAAAAACACATTGACTCTGACTACTGTTGCTACACAGAGTAATTCTGTCATATAGTATGGCCCAAGAAATGAGCTCCTTATGGTCATTCCTCCAATCTCCAGCTCCCACTTAGCTAGTTTATGATGACCCCTGAAAACCTTATTATCTAAGATAGCCCCTGCCTCCTGACCCCTGTCCCCAGTCTGACCCCTGAGCTTGTATGCTGCTGTTCGTTTATCCAATAAAATCTAAACTTCTCATTGTGCTCTTAATGTGATACCTATCATTATTCACCCTTGTATATGTCAGATGTTCCAATCCTCTGCTTTCAAATGAGCTGACCTGCAAGAGTATTTCTGTGGATTGTGTGAATGTGGGGCAGTTTCTTGAATATTTGTTAACAGTTTTCAGATGGTGCACACAAACTTTTTGTGTGTAGGTGTCTGACCTCCCCCATTGAAACTCCAGTGTCTGTACATTTATAATGTGACAATCATATTTGAAAAAAAGACATAGAGGACTTATATGTGGATGCCATTAAAATTGCAGATGCCAATGCAGATTCATGTTCAGGGTATAACTTCACAAAATATGATGTAAAAACATGTTATTAGAAAGAGAAAATGAAAAGAGGGTGGGAACAATTTCTACAGCAGCGGTTGATGCCACATAAGTGTATTTTTTATAATATTTCATGTGTTTTGAAATATTTTAGAACAAAATGGCTTGTGATCAATTGGATGATTTGCTGTGCATAGAGACCCTCACTATTTGTGTGAAAATGTGTAAGGTGCCTCAAAGAAAGAAAGAGGCCCTCTTCATGTTTTTATTGGAGGAGACATAAGATGGATGTGTATTATGCTTCTTTTGTTTTAATGAATTTTGTGTCTTCAATATTAACATTCAGCAGCCTGTTTTTCTAGCTTCCCTCTGATTGAAAATAATTTAATCTGGCAGCTACAGGCATTCTCTAGTTAAAAACTGAGCTGAAAAATCTCCCACTTGCTAAAACGTGATTTCTGATTGCTTCCATGGATTACTAAAAATGCGAATATTTAATAAAATATCTTCAAATGTCTGTAAGCGAATTGTGAGGTAAAGTGGTATCACGTAGTGTAATTCATGCATCGAAAGGCACTTACCGGTGCATCTCAGAAGCAGGCTAATCACTTGCAGCTCGTATACGTAAAGTGATTTTGACAGCATAAGTATTTGTGTACAGCGGGTCTCTGTCATACAGCGAGTCCAGGACCCAGGAGAGCGCACACTCGCAAAAAAAACAAATGGGACAGGCAAACTCTAACGGGCAAGATGATGAGGAGATGGACGTTGCAACTCTTCAGGAAATGTACAAAAAGTTTGTAATGGAGTGTCCTAGTGGTGTCTTGTTTTTGCACGAGTTCAAAAAGTTTTTTGGAATCGATCCAACCGGGGAAGCCTCTGAGTACGCCGAAAGCATGTTTCGAGCATTTGACAAGAATGGGGTAAGAGAGCAAAAATCCGTTTAAATTACAGCGCACGAAATCTATCCTAATTGCAATTTTTGATCAAGAAATAGTACAATGAATGGCAAACACCATGAGCATTTTATATTTCCTGTAAAATTAAAGAATACCTGCTTTGCCATTTGTCTTTGAACAGCGTTCATTTTCTCCCACAGGATGACACCATCGATTTTTTGGAATACGTGGCAGCCTTGAATCTTGTTTTCAGGGGAAATTTAGAACACAAACTCAGGTGGTCATTTAAAGTGTATGATAAGGATGGCAATGGATACGTCGACAGAAATGAGCTCCGGGAAATTATTGATGTAAGTATACTGGGGTTCGTTGAAAAATGTTTGCAAATGTTAGAAATGTTTTGAAATACAGTACGTGCAGTGAAGGAATCTTCGGTTGTGGTAAAAATAGAGCAGCTGCTCATCAAAACCAACAATCGTTATGGAAGTATATACTTATGGAAGTATATACTTAAACTGCATAATCAACAGCCATCTGAAAGGTAAGAATAAAAATAGTGTTTTAATTATTACTATTTCGTACTACTTGTGATCCTAAAGAATAGGCTGCATTGCACCATTGATGACATGTTCCCTTGTTCTAAAAGTGTAGTCTGCTGTAAACGTAGGTGGACTAATCCACTCTCAGTAATCCATATTATCCCAGGCAATGGGCTCTTTCAGTTATTGTGGAGCAGTAATGTAATCCCAGATCCTGACCTATCTGTTGATTATGTTGATTGATAATCACGGACAGTTACCTATTAATTTTTATTTGTTTTCATACCAGATTACAGATAACTAAAACTGTATGCATCAAATATTTCATAAAATCAAAACGAATATCACTTTCTTTTGTCATTCGTGTTTTAAAATGTAAATATGTTTTGTGTAAGAAGTAACAACATCGGATGCAGTTTTATGAAACGGTGTAGGCATAGCGTTTAAATAATATTTACATACACGTGCGCACAAATACACAGATAGATAGATAGATAGATAGATAGACAGACAGACAGTGTGAGGTATTTCACTCTTTATGCAGTGATGTCATTTTATGGAAATATTCTTATCATCATAAGAAGATATAGTATGTACAGTGAATATACAATACTTTTTTGTACTTTATTATGAGCAGATGTGCAATATCAAGTCAATTTTCTGTGTATTAACATCACTTACTTTTTCAGTCTATTTGTAGATTAAAAAGGAGCTGCAGAAGAGATTCTGACTGTGAATTGCTCAAAACAGATGAAATTTGTGAAAGAATATTTCAAGTAGTAGATTTGAATGGGGATGGTAAGTATAGTTAAAGCAGACTAATGCCTAAAAATCACTAGCAGAAGAAACTGTAATCTGCTCTACCTGGTTGCAACAGATTTTAACTTATGTTTGAGGTTGATATGGCCCTTAGGGGAGTAAAGGGGTTGACTGCCCAAAAAAAGACTGTTTCTATTCAGGGGATTATTTTACTCCAATTTCATAATCATATTGCTAACCCAGAGGAAACAACAATGATGTGCAGGGATGTTTCTCCTATTTTCCATCAGTTTTACCATTATGTATTGGACTACCAGTCATTATTGAGTCAATATTAACTGTGTTATTTATGTATGTATCATATGGGTGGATTTAGGGGTTCACTAACCACTGCGAGCATTAAGAGGAAAAAAAATGACATTATTGACCTTAAGGCTGTGCCGTGATTTACTTCCTACATAGGTCCAAAAAGCATTATTGCATTAGAATAGTAATGCACTCTGATATTTTGTGTTTCATAGGTCAAATTACTCTGGAGGAGTTCCTTGATGGAGCACAGAAGGATGAATGGGTCATGAAAATGCTACAGTTGGACATGAACCCTTACTCTTGGGTTTTGGCACAAAGGAGAAAGAGTGCTCATTTTTGAAGTGTTAATCCTTATTGACACAAAGAAGAAAAACAAAGAAATGGATGTAGACCAGTATGGACAATTTCAGTTGTAGTGGACAGCAGTGCCTGTGTGTCATTGTTCTGCCTCATTTCTTGATTGCTTGATTGAAATGATTATCTGTATAGGGAGCCAACTTACCTCGGACCCTGACTCTGATCCAAGGTCTGAATTACCGAAGGTTGCTGCAATCTGTCTTAACTAGTCTAAAAAGCAGATGTACATTTGCCAATCCCAGAAAATAAGGAATTGAAGAAAGTAACTTGTACAATATTATCTGTGATAATATTATAAGGAATGATAATGAATATTTTGTTACTTTTTCAACATTTGCTGTTATATTTGCTCTAAATTTTTGTACATAGATGTATATATTATATATACCCTATTTATGGTAAAAGAAATAAACACTAGCGTTTACCTAGCCAAAACTCTGACATCAGTCACAGGTTGTAAAATCTCTGATAACATGTGACATGATATCAAAATAATACTTGCCTAAGTATTAATATTTGCTAAAAATATCATTGTAATCACTATACTGGATAATAATATTTTGTGAATAAGGTACTGTATATGACATTTTTATATGTTAATGACTTATGTTATTTACTTAAGGCAGGCTATCATTTTTTTGTTTGTTTTATGTGCTTGTGTTGATATGTTTGTGGCAGTACAAAATCAAAGCAGGAGCATGGAGGTACATGCTAGCAAAACATCTGAGAAATAAGACAATGTTTATTTATGTATGTAATGGTAGCACTGCTTTGCTTTTACAATGTTTGCTAATTGCTTCACAATTGCTGCCATGTGGGTATATTTGGATAAGTTGCATGCTATAATAATTAGCTAAATTAGGTGATTTCATCTATGTGCATTTTTGTAAGCACATTCACTTTTTGCTACAAATGCCCTCATCTGTTTAAAACTTTGGAATTATACTGTTGGTGACATCAGGTGGATGTCCATGAGGCTCCAATCTGTTCCGTAAAGCTTTGTTCTTATTTTGAACAATAAATTCTGAAATGATCACTTTTACATACGTTTCATTAATACACATAATGTAGCAGTGTAGGATCAGATATATAGCTTATTAAGTCAATATTTATTCATGGTTTTCATAAACAGGTTAATAATAAACAAGGCAGCAGGGTGAAATTACACAGACTGAAGCAACATACTGAACTGTATTTTGAACATGAGTCAAATTCCATGATAACTTGCTCTCGCCTAGTTTCAGCACAGAAGTCCTCAGATATACACGTCAGCTAATCTGCTTGTGCTGATTGGTGTTTGAGTGTAAAGAAGGGTTGTGTTAGGTGATGGATGCCAGGTTGTACTAAGACCGGGGAGGATCATATATTTAAGACCAACTTTGCAATGCTTAACTCTGATCATCTACAATGCCTCTTTGCTTTATAACTGTTTACCATGATTTGACAGTGTGCAGGGGTACAGTTCTGTTTTGAGAATATACCATGATTACATGGGGCCTAATGCCACAGCCACTCTGAAAAAATACACTGTTTGAATGTAAGTTAATAGGTTTCCTCAGACTTATATTTTGAAAGCTTCCATGCATCAAAAGATATTTTTTGTCAATAATGTGTGTTGTATGTGTTGTGTATGTTGCACTAGGGCATATATACCTTAGATTTTACTTTGTGGAAAAATGTTTCTGCGTAAATATTTGTGCATTTTTGGTTTTGATATGGCCATATTTTTACATTTTCAAATCAACACAGTGTCTAAATATATCAGATGGAATCAACAAACACTACATTTTCAGTTGGTCTAAAATAAATGCTTTCAAAAATCTCAAATGCAAGGACAAGGCAGTCTAACAAAGACATAAAAGGATGGGAGCCTATTAAAGATTTAGGTGATTGGATGAAGTCATTTAGTTCTTGATCGTGTGCTTCTAAATATATGCTACATTAGAAGTTAATCCTTTCACAGGCGGAGCGTGTTCACCAGACTCTGTAGTGGCACAGAAACACCAGGGAAAGAACCAAGAACAGACTTTATTTGCTTTGATAAATTAAAATAACAAACTGTTAAAATGCACATACATTTTCTTTGGTGGATTAAGATTAGATGATGTCATGGGTCAAGTCCAAAATACAGGCCAATCTGAAAATGACGAAAAAGAGCTGGAACTATCAGCAATTCAAAATCTCTATAAGAAATTTATAGAAGAGTGCCCAAGTGGATCTTTGCATCTACATGAATTCAAGAAAATCTTTGGTGTTACCAGTGATTCATCTGCTGAATCATTATACATGGATAACATATTCAGGTCATTTGATTTGAATCAGGTAAGTAGCTTTTAATGATATTTTCATTAGGAGAAACAATAACACATAGCTGAAGACATTAACAAAAACCATACAGTGTGTCTATGAGATGGTCATTTCACTGGTGAGGAACCTGTGGCCAGAAAAGATGGGAAAAGTGACCAAATCCTTGGCAAAGTTTGGATAACCTCAAACGATATATGATGATATTTTTTTCCAAAGAAATGATACTTAATATTTGCAACAGCTTTTTGCTTTTCCCATAAGGTTCAGCTGACCATTAAACTAAAACTGGAGATGAATGAAATGGAGACAATGATATGAGAATTGGGAGAGTCACACAAGGGTCTTACCCAGATAAAGTATATGAAGAAAGGGTGAATGCGAGATAGCACATACACCCATAGTATTACACAAAATGTTGTATATACATATGTATGTGTGATTGAAAGATTGAAGATTAAAAGACATTAAAAATAAATGCAAGTAGCCATTATGGGAGTGTGTGTATGTGTGTATGCATGTGCGTGTGTGTGTTTGCATGTAGGCCTGGCTCAGATGGACCTCAGTGCACCCCCAGTTGTCTCTTTATATCCCAATGTCTGCGTAGTATTTATGGTGGATTGCAATTCATCTCTCTGTATTTTCTTCGGGTGCCAAGCGTATGTGTGTGTGTGTGTGTGTGTGTGTGTGTGGATGTATGTGTGTATGAATGTGTTACCCCTATTCAGGCCATATCTTAAATTTGTCAGTAATAATGAATGTGCCATGCAAGATCTAATTTCTATGATAACAGAACATATAATACATGATCATCAGAATTTTTTGGTCTGGACAAACATGAGAGACATGAGCATACAGAACTAAATTCTAATAACATTATGCATATACTTCTACATAATAGCATTGCCATTTAAATATTTTGGATTCATTTCAGGTATCACAAACGTTCCTTGTTTTTTAATTATTTGAAGAATGTGAGACCATTTATTTGTGCATTTATGCTTGCATTCATTGGTTTGTTTTTTTATTGACTAAGTACCAACTGAGTGCTAATACACTGTTTCTGAAACTGGTTAAGGCAATGGAGGTTTGAGCTAAGGCAATATATTGATGCGTGCTTCATGTCTGCTTCTCAGGACAACACATTAGATTTTGTTGAATATGTGGCGATGCTGCACCTGGTATTTCGGGGAAAGCTGGAAGATAAGCTCAGATGGTCTTTCAAGGTTTTTGACAAGGATGAAAATGGTCGCCTTGACAGAAGTGAAGTAAGGAGCATAGTGAGGGTAAGAAATATTTTTTGTGCCATGCTGTATTCATTCTAAACAGCTCTATTGTTTTAATATACAGTTTTCTTATACAGACAGCAAATCTATCTATGTTGAACTGATTGTTGAATGGCCATATTCCAGTCCCCACAGAAAATAAACACAATTAAAATATGGTATTTTCATAGTGCAGAAACATTTACTTAAATATATGAAATACGTATTTCTTGCTTCACACAAAAGCAGTTCTGACATCTTTAAATATTTGGCTTCTGGCTGTCAAGAGTTCTCAGGTAAATGTCATTCTCCATTAACATACCAGCCTAATCTTGCTATCACCTGATTTAGGGCTCAATCAGGGCTCACGCTGTTGAGTGTGTCCTGATCCAGGGGAGCTGTGGCACTATGTCATTTTCCTTCCTTTGGTTGATGGCTACAGTATTTAACTTAAAGGCCTCACATATATATTCTCTTTGCAGTTGTCAAAACCTTTGTTGTGCAAATTGGCCCAGTGTTGCTATTCTGCTTCTTATGTAATATAATGAACTTGGCAGCTGAAGGCAGAAAGTGTACATAACAGAAGATGTACTCACAGTTAAGGACAATTGACCAAGGGAAATAACTGAACAGCTTCTTTAGACAATGACTTCTGACATTGACTAACTCCTAACAGAAATTAAAATTGAAAATGAAAATTAAGCATTGTCTTTTTATGTATCATACTATTGCTTTTAATCAAAATGTCTTGTTTGTAGATCATCCACAGAATTAAGCAGGGCACTGTCTCTGATGAGAGAGAGAAAAATACCCTCACACCTGAACAAGTGTGTAATCGAATCTTTGACCTCATTGATGTTAACAAAGACGGTAAGCTGTGAAAAAAAAAATGCAATCCCTTTCACAATATATTTTTAAAATGTCCCAGTGGACACTTGGCTTTGATTCTTAAATAAATGTTTTCCTGTTGTACTTCCAGCCAGTAAAAACCTGTAAATATGTGGAATTTAGGGTATCCTAAATTCTCTGGTTTGGATGTACTGGATGTGGTCTGCAGGTGATCACAGTTACATGGTCAGGACCACGAAATGGTTTAAATGACAATAAGAATGAGAAAAACAAAGACACAATTTTATGCCTTTTATTTTTAGGTCAGATCACTTTGGAGGAATTCCTTGAGGGTGCTGAAAGGGATGAATGGGTCAGAAAGTTTCTCACTTTGGAGGTGAATCCCAGCAACTGGGTGATTGAACGCCAGAAGCTGAAAAATGGAATGAATTAAAGTGAACTGGGAGGATTTTAGCAGAGTAATTCTAGAGAGCAGCATATCTGCCAGAAAACAACTGCATATTCAGCTGTGAGATTACCTGGTCAAAAGGAAGGCACAGCATTCTGGACAAAAATACTGCAGTCACCTGATGCAACTGAGCTTTGTCCTCATTGATGGAAATGAGACCCCCCTGCATCTCTGCACTCTGCTGAAATCATTAGGCCCAAATGTGTTCTAGGGTTGTTGCTACTATGACTACAATTTTATCCTTTGACCACCAGCTAAAGCTGTGTGCCTTCAGGAGTAAGATGCCCCAAAACATGTTCTGGACACTTATAATATAGTATTGCACAATGACTATTGTAGTGGTCTAGTCTGTGGTTTTACTATTGTTAACCTACTGCAGTGCACAAATGTTCATGTTACACTGCTCAAAACATTTTTTGATCCTTTCATGTTACTGCATAGATAATCCCACTTCTTCCTTTTTCATTTTTCAATGAAAATGAAACAGTATCAAATCCACTCATAGCAAAGTCATCACATAATAATCATGGGACATTTAATCCCAAAGTCTCAGAAACCCTCATGCTTGAGTATTGCTCTGTTAATCACATTCTGGGTCAGCATTCTTGTATTTTGTGACTCACCACCTCAGACAGTTCCACACCAGGAAATCACATCAAAGACTTAACATGACAACACTGTCCCTCTTCCTGGCAGACAGCATTGTATAGTGATAGAGACTGTTGAGCAAAATGGTCATACTATGGACTAAGATCCTGGTGAAAGGGGTATGTTTTCACATCTAGTTGCTTCCTGCCACAAAAGAATAAGCAACCTCCCAACCCTTCAAACCTACAGGGCCAAAACCCTGCTACTCATTTACACCTTTTTGCATTCTGTTTAGGAGATTAACTATCACCTATTATAGTATTAAGGCCAAATGGCAAAGGTCATTGCTTTTCTGCTGTTGTCACAAATGCCACTGAAAACACTGTCTGGTATATTTTGCTGTACACACGGAGCCATCTGAATGTTGAAACATGAAGGTGTCGGTGAATATGGCTCTCCTGAATAAAACAAATCTTTTTGTGAACTTGTGAGTGGTTTCATTAGCAGAGTTTGTCTTTGATTAATCCCTTTACAGTATGGCTTTATATCACCTTAAGGATATGTTTATGTAAGCTGACATACGCCCTTCTCTTCACCTCAGAATCACGAGGTTGAGGCCCTAGATAATCTCATAATGAGATTTACAATGTAAAGTTTATCATTTATATGTAGACCATATCATGAATGGGCTATGCTTTTACTTTTTAGTCTTTACATTTTGGAAACTCGCATTCTGTGACACAGAGTCCATCTAAACTGTACAAAAAATAGTTAAAGGTTTTGTCATATCCAACTCTGTCCAACTCTGGCCATGGCAAGCAATAAATTGCCACTACTGTTGCAAAAATCCATGTACTAATTTTAGACAATAAAACAACAGAAATATGTTACCATTTTCATCAGTGTAAACTGTGGCAAAGAGTGTACCGGAACTCATTCATTTCCCCTCCAGCATAAGGGAGAAACTGGTAGCATTATCTGCTGAGGAATAGCTAGAAATTATAGCAAAAAGGACAGAGTGAAAGGAAAGATGCTGACCCCCAGTTTTCCCCATCCTCTCACTGGGCAGCAGTATCCCACTTCACGCCCACAGTAATCCACAGCACCAGCCTCAGATTCAGTGGGCCCTGATTGCCCTGCTCAAACCATCACCTCTTCCCCCTGAGCCCACGATTAAACCCCCTCCCTGTGAATTCTCCCATGTACCCAGGTAATACAGCAGTAGACTAGCTAGGTCACATTTGTACAATTTCCCATGCAAGCAAATAGCCATGTTGAGCACATAAAACCTCTCACTTGATGATAATGTGTCACTCACTGCTCTGAATTTGCGTCAAAACATGAGATGCGTACTCTCTGCTTAAAACAATCATATCAAACAGAAAGAAGAGAAGCCACACACTTAGGCTACAAGGTTAGGAATGGCTGACAAGTAGTGATGGGAATTCTGGCTCTTTTTAATGAACCAGATCATTTGGCACAGGTCAGCAATAAGAGCCGGCTCTTTCGGCTACCAAACAGCTCTTCATTTAGTACCACTTCTGGCTTTTATAATTCAGCCAAATTTAGCAATGTTTTGACATATGATTGGTATGTGTGCATGTATATCACTTAAATTATTAAATGTAACTACACTAAACCTTATAATTTCCAGAATACCATTATTTTACATTATTTTTGGTATAAAAACATTAATGTAAAAACATCAAACACTATTACACATGTGTATTGAACATTTTATATTGAACATTGTAAATCAGCATGTTTCGCTACAAACACTAAACACAGTGTATCTGGTCCTTGTGCATAAATGTATGATAGAATTCTAACACTGATGTGATGACCATATCAAATAAAATAAAATAATAAACAATAAACAGGGATGCAAACAGGTAAGAAGTAAAAAAGGTGAGAGATTTGCATGGATAGAGAAAACCTACCACAACTAGGGATCCGGGGGCATGCCCCCCGGGGAGAAATGCTCATTTCCTGCCTGAAAATTAATTCTAACAGCCATTATGGGGTAAAACAACCCTACATAAAACATATAAAAGGAAGCAGTAGATGTGGGAGCTCAATACATCAACAAGACAGAAGCAAGATAACAAGAAAAAAAAACGTATGTTGGAAATCAGCATCTTTAATCACTCTATTCACTCTTCCACAAACATGTAATTGGTAAAATTCATAATAAGAATAAAAATACAATAATAATAATATAAAAAATAGAGGAGAGGCAGAAGAGTTAGTTTATAAAAGTTCAAACATGTCTTATCCATTTGTTAATTGGTAATATTTTTATGACGAGCTATATTTTTCCTCAAATAAGCCATAAACATAGCTAGGTTGTCAATTTCAACCCAGCCATAAAAGCGAATTGGCTAGCTAACTCATAGGTGTCAACCTATACAGTTTACCCGTATAAAATACCGGGTTTGCACATATACTGAGGGATACAGGAAATGTAGTGTAATTACATTATTAGTAGTAATCGTGAAATTAACGACGTGTAAATAGTAAATTAATCTGAAAATAATGACCAGATGATGCAAATAGAAATCTAGCTCACATGCACAGTGATTCTGTGGCACGTCTGATTTGTTTATTGCGTAGCTAGCTAGCTAAGTAGTAATCCTGCCAAATTTCTTTAAACATTGCAAGGCAAAACGTTTCGTCGTAGCTGGACGGCTCAGGTAGAAAAGTTTGGCAAGACAGACTCCGTAGTCATCAAGGTTAGCGGTTTCTTCCGCGGCTAGCTAGCATTAACCTGTAAGGTATCTCAGAAGGCAACAGTAGAAATTGTTTTTGGAATGCCCTTTGAAGTTTGCAAGCGTCACACGAGACTTGCGTTTACTCCCACATCACCGTCTTCATCAAACAAGCGCAAACTACGCGTTCACACTAAACTTCACAGGCACCAAACAAATTACTTTTCAAATGTAAAAATTGCCTATTATAATATTAATATATTATTCAATGGTGTATTATCCCACTAATTTTTGGTAGGAGAATCATTACTAGCAGGCTACATCATTAAGATGCTGCCGAAGGCAGTGACTACCAAGTCACCTACCTTCCGAACGGAACGCACAGGCCTGGCTAGTACTCGTTGCATTCGCGTAAGATAAGAATACCAGGGTCAGAAGCAGAGTAGGGGCGGGTCTTTGCAGAATGCGGGTGGAAGAAATTCAGTCCACAGAGAAGGTAAACAAGTGTTTCTGAACGTGTGCTGTTGACGGTCACCCGACCGACCCCGCCGCCCCCACCTCCACCCCCAAACAATTTCTCCTCGGATATGCACGAATCTCATAGGTAACCTATTTTGCTTTTTTGAATTTCGCCGAAAGGTGAGGAGTTTGCATCTGTGAATAAACTATCCAAAACACAAACCATTCCAAACAAATCACACTCAAAACGGAACACGGTGTGCCATATAGCAACCAAAAAAATATTACAATGTGCAAAACAGCAGCATCAAACCGTTTTAACAGTGAAACATTGTAGTGACAGTGAGTGCATGGAGTGCCCGTGGCCGAGCAGTGTGGCGAAAAGATCATCCTATTATTCTGTCTTGTATTAATTAACAAAAAAACAAAGAAAAGATATCGGCGCTCAGACGTACGGAAGTACGGAAACGCATTGCATCCACAAAATTAAAAAAAAATAGACACCTTATCTCATAATTATGAGAAAAGATCTCGTCATTATGAAGAAACTGGAAAGGTCAGAGTGTGTGGCGGAGCTGAAGTGAGTTGCTCGTGTCAGCCCTGCGTAAAGCCTGTGTGGGGTAGCGGGTAGCAGGTAGCCGAGCGGTTGCATTGCTTATGTCACTCCCTGAGACCTGGTGAACTGGCATTGTTGCCGATAGGCTTGGGGCAATTTGCCTTTAGCTCAACTGGAAACGACGCTGGCCGTAAAGGGTTGGCGGTGAGCAGTGAAAACCCAGGTTAGAAACTCCCTCGCTCGCTGACCAACGTAACATCTAGCTAAAATACACAACGCAGTCTACACCCGTTACATTGACTTCCAGCAGTTCAGACTGGGCTTTCCGCCTGAACAATCCCAACGATTTACGATGCCTGTGATTAGCGATGATTGATAACTAGGCTGCCTTAACTTTTCTCATAATTACGAGATCCTGATCCCATCGTTCACATAAAGCAGCCGGTTTATAGAGCCGACTCGTTCGCGACCGACACATCACTACTGGCATGTGTGTCACTATCAGTCCAACCAATCACCGTCTCACTTGGGGCTTTTTGGTAGTTATTTCAATTTATTTCAGTTATTTCAACCAAGTTTTATTTCAATTTGCTTTGGGCAGATTGGCTTGAGTGAAATGTTTCAGATTTCTTAAAAATAGTTCCCTTCGCTTTTACTAAATAAGCTCGACCTTGTTGTGGGCCTGCTTTCATTGCAACTTATATTACTGTGGTTATTAACTTTGGTATAAGGTCAAATCACCATCTGGGTAAAAAAAAAAAAAAAAAACTCTGAAGAAAATCTACATTTATGCACAAGTTTAATGGTGGCCAAAACCACAAAAGATAGGAAGTTCAGGAGATTGCCTTTGCATTAAACCTGGATGAAACACTACTGACGCTTTCTAGCACACTTATTTCATACATGCTATGGTATTTTAGCTATATTGGGTTACTTCTCACATTTGCTCAACATTGGGCAGATTGCTGAAGACTCAAACTTATCTAATACACCAAAACACAAGGAATAGGAAATTCCTCAAAAGCATATAGCCATGTAAGTATTTGGTTACTGTATGTACTTAGATATTAGTTGCAACATCAAATTGATCTTTTATGCTGTGGCTTTTACCAGCATTAAACTTGAAAGTGAAAGTAGTTTTTGTTACTGAACTGTAATCTTTTGAGTTTTTACAATTTTATTTATTATTCTTACCTCAGTTATTTTAAACTGATATGTGGTCTTGCTACATCTGAATTTCTGTAATATGTGAACAACCTGTAAAGCTGTCATGGCATGTACAAGGAGTATTTCGAATGACAGCTGAGGAGTCACTACATGTCAAACATCTTTGCAGCAGACAGACCTCTCTGCTAATAGAATGCCTGAATAGACCACATAAAATTATTACAAGCAATTGGATAAAGATTCATGGACACTGTGTTTCCTAAAATGTATTTTAACATTTGTGCATTTAATTAAAATTTTTCTTATTACTTTAAGATGTTTTATAACGTCAGCATAGGCTTGGCTGGACACATTTTATACCATTTATCAGGTACTTGTTTCCTTAACAATGAATACCACGTTAATTTCATTTACCCCTAAGTAAACAACATAAAATTAGGAGGCAAAAGCAACATATCCATAAATTCTAATTTTTAGCACATATCTGCCAAGATTAGAACAGCACATTGCACATGAACACACATATACAAGCATAGCTGTCTGTGCCCTGAAGTTTTTAGCTGTGGTTCCATGCAGAGACATGCTATACTTACTAAACAGTTACAAAAAAACAGGGCAGCTAGAGGCAAAAGACAAGCCATACATGCACAAACCCTATTATCCCTGCACTCAGTCACAGAGCCCAATCCAATTTAAAGGATCAAAATATTCAGGCACGTACACAAACATACGTTTACATGATTGGGGAAAAGAATGAAGTTTACTCATGTCAGCTCAAGAGACATTGGCCTTATTCAGTTTTTACAATATGCTCCCAAAATGTTTTCTTATCTTGTGTTAAAATTGTGTCACGGGTCTTTACTGTGGTGGTACACTTGCATTTGGCTTCATAAATCTTTGTAGATAAAGTATCTATTGTGCAATGTGAATTTTGATATGCAAGTGTACGTACTTTTTGATGATTATGTACCTTTCTGTAAAGCTGAGAATTATCATGGTTCTATTTATGTTGAATGAATTAATTAATGTGTTATTTAGCTGAACTTTACACCTTGTATAGACCTATGAATCCTGGCTCTCATAGTATCATTGTGAAATACTCCTTGCCATTAATTAATATAACTAATATGTGGTGATTTCCTAATGGTATATTTTACCTATATAAAGACATATGTTTGGCTGTGATCATTTCAATTGAAGCATTAGCTTCTATGATGCACTGAAAAAAAATTCTGGTAATTTTTTCCTCTTTATGGGCTCATTCTTCTTAGCCTTAAGGCCCTCTCTTCAATATGATGGATTAAATGTATATTAAAAATATTTTTCATTAAAAAATAATAAGACTGAAAATATCAAGCAAAAATATATCTGTCCTGATGATGTGAGGTGACCCTATTGTGTGTTGTATTTTGAAGGGCCTCATTAATACAAATATCTGATCTTTAATAGCATATACCGTAGCACATATAAGTACACATGAACATAACACAAACAGACACTAACAGACCAACAGACAAAACCCCAGCTTAACATGTTTTCAACCGCTTCTAACAAGTACATGTGAGCTTACACATTCTAAACATATGAGGCTTACTCATAAATCTCTCCCTAAAATACTAAGCTCTCTTGAGACCGCTCATATTACAAGAGGGATTATAAGGTACAGGTATATAAGGGGAAGACTGAGTCAGAGTGATCACAGAACAGAGAGACTGCAAAAAGAAAGAAGAGTATTCACTCATCTTTGTTTTGCATCTCCTTCTTCGCTGACTCTCAACTGAGAGAAAAAAAAACTTGTTGCTTGAAAATCAACAATACATTGAAATCCAGGTAAGAGAATGATTTGACTCATGAGTCTTTTATCAATAGTTGCATGATATATTTACAGCATAAAATGTAAGCAAAAAATTTTGTTCTGTTTTGTTTAATCAAACAGAGAAGAAAAATAAACCAGTGTTTAGCCATGTAAATACCTACGGCATTAGTAATATTGAATAACTTAAAACAAGTAGTAAATATACTGTTCATGAGTGATTATTTTATGTTTTGTTCTTATTACTATGGCAAAGTGTTTTAGTATGTTATATCATTATAATACATGCCTAGTGAACTTATAATGGTAAATAATGACAAAAGGGAGGCAAAGGGAAAGGCAAAACCTCATGTACAAAATGATATGCCCTGTTTTTCTTCATTATAATATACTAATATAGCCTGCAATTATGTTAATATACTTGTGATCTGTTCACATTTATTTTTAATGTAAAGTTAGTCATTTAGTAAAGATATGTATCAGCTATTGTTATACCTATGTTGAGAGAAATAATAGGCACAACATTTGTTTTGCTCATTCATGGCTGATTAGTGCTGTTATTCATGACCTGTTGGGTCCAAATAATATGCATTCAGTATAAATCATTAGGGAATGCTAGTTCTAGTGCTTTAAAATTACTAAAGAAGAGGTTGAAGCATTAATGAAGGTAAACAAAAATTGATGAATGTGTTACTTTTGTTTCCCCTCCACTAAAATTGTTTGGATAAAAACAAAGATTGGGAAAACACATTGGACTGGGAAATTTAAGGAAATGTTCTGACTATAGGTCATAGGTAAAGTAACACGACAAAAAATAAAATTCAGATCTGTCTAACAGTGATATTACAACTTCAACTCATGGCTTTTGAGCTTTATAATTAGATTGAGTGGATGTCATGAAATTCTGCCTGAAAATTGATGTTGAGGAAAATTAAGTCCTCAGGTTGTTGCACTCCAAAAATTCTGTCACCTTTTGCAGATGTCCATAGCTTTGACTATGCAAGTACTACCTTTTTTGTTATTTTCACACATCTTGCTCAGCACATCAGTGGTGTAACGCTGTTTCAGCATAGTAAAACAATTGCTTACATTGGGAACTTGACTGGACCTGCTGTTTTCTGTTGCTAAGTAAAGACACCAGGGATCTCCTACAGCTGCAAGCCCCACTGAGAACAGCAGTTCACCTCACATCAAGTGTGTCCTAATTCACCACAACTATTTTAAAACCAGGCTGTCTTCTTACTGAGACAACACATGGATTTAAGACTTCTGGATTAACTTAACAAGATCAACAAGTTTACTAATTAGGACTTAAAGAGGGATTAAAGAGCATTACAAAAATAGTGTGGTGAGGGTTTCTGAAAAAAGACAAAGAAAGTGAGGCAAAGAGTGTCGGTTACTCTTTTAGGTCTCAGGGTATTTATATAACACATTAACCATTACCATGTTTACAGTAATAATGTTTTGTTCATTGTACCAACCTGATGACAGAGAGCAAGAAGGAGATGGACATAAAAGGAATTAGAAATTGGAGGGCAAATAAAATATTTGGTCATGAACTGAGACATTTAGTCACCTACTTTGTTTTCTGTATCCATGATCTGTGGGAGGGCTCCTAATCATGCAGTCAGTAGGCATATTGCAAATGAACCCCCTTTTCTGTCCTCTGATATCTAGCAAAGATGAATGCAGGTGGAGCTAGTGCAGCATCCGCAAAGGCCCCCGCCAAGGGAGCACAGAAGGAGACCCGCAGCTTCAAGAGCAACCTTCCCACAGCTGGAAAGGGGTACGTGAGACATAGAGGGAGGGAGAGTGACATTTCTAAAGCATGACTCAACACATCAAAAAGTCTCATCACACCAAAGTCTGATAATGAACATTAATTCAAAGTATTCACTGGCATGAACACATACCCAGAAAAAAATACTCATGCTGTCATATCTGTGACGCATTCACACACACACACACACACACACACACACACACACACACACACACATCTCACAATGACTACTGATTTTTATTTTTAATGTCTTCCAATCTTTTCCTTTTCATTGCAGAGGTGGAATGCCTGGAATGGAAGGTCTTGGCGGAAGTAATTGTTATTTTCCTGAACTTTTTAACATTTTTATCAGCTGTATAATCATTGGTATACTCAAATAATCTAAATGTTCTTCTTACTACTATTATTCTTAGCACTTAGTGATATTTGCATCAAAACTCTTCACTGTAATTAATATCTAAAAACTATTAATCTCAATTACAGTATGAATTCATTTACCCACAATTTGAATATGAGGCTTTATGTTAGCTCTGAATCTCTCTTGCTCTCTCTCTTCGTCCTTCTCCTCTGCCAGCTAATGTGGTCTGTCCCTGGGAAGCCTTTGGAGACGCAGACATGAACGACCTGGCTGCGTTTGGCATCGTCTAACAGCCCCATGCCGTGCCCACTGGACTCTCTATAAGAATCTGCCACACATAGTGCAGTCAGACTGGCCCATACAGCCTCATGCTTGTGTAAATTGTCAAACATTGTACCAAAACTGAGGTTAAGTTGTGGGAAAGTCATTATAATGTCACTGTCATTGAAACAAATTAGAGAAAGGCATTATTACTTATTTAAATATTGAGAATAATAAATCTAGTACACCTCACCAACATATTTCCACACTACCTCCATCATTCTAAAATAACAAATGTATATTATTAAATGCATACCGATACATAAAATGCCATAAATTACTTTTCTTCCATAACCCCTCCCCCCACTCTCCCTGATTTTTTTGTTTTGTTTTTGTTTTTTAATATTACACTTATTCTGCCAATATGTTTTTCATGTTGTCATTGGGGAATATGACGACAAAAGAGGGGATAACATCTTGTAAATGATGGTTTTTTGAAGTGACCAACTCAACAACACTCTATAAAGTAAATTATCATTTCTTTGAGTGAACTCTTCCCTTGTTCCTCTATCCCATATTAAATGTCATTAAATGTAGCATATATTTATTTATCTATATATTCCATTAAAGTTATTTTTCCCTAAGCATATTTCCCAGGCTTCTTTGGTTGTCCTAAAATATGTCTCTAACATCTAAGGCCTCTATTCAATCTCACCTGAATACACTTGACCATCAAATTGGTTAACATTTTTTTCACCTGCTACACATATTTATTAATATCATTAGAAGATAGAAGTCACATCCCTAGAGGATGCAGAGTTCAGCACATCCCAGGCTTGTCCCATGTGACCACTGAGCTCTACGAGAAATATGTCGCCATGTTTGAAGCTGATCTGTTTTCTGAGGAAACAGTCAAAATGGGTGAGAATGTTATGAAGAACATCTCCCAAGAGCAGCGGAAGACCTAGGCTAATCTGGTTGAGACAACTGACATGTTTAGAAACAGCAAGAAGGCATGAACTTAATCAGAAAGTTCCATAGTGACCCTGCAGCAGTGCCTCAGCAACCTAAAGTGACGGCCAACCAAGTTGCCAATCAACTGCTTCAGAATGCCAAGTGTGGAAAGAAGCAAAAAGGGCAGAAAAGAAAAGACCAAGCTTGACAGAAAGAAGTGCCCTGATGACCCTGGTTTCACAAAGCCCTTTGCCATGGAGGAGCTGGAAGCTGGAATAGCAAGCTTAACACCAGGGAAAGCCATGGGTCTAGATAAGATTGCAACTGAGAAAATCAAACATCTTGGCCCAGAGGCAAAGAAATGGCTTCTAAAACTGTTCAACCACTGCCTGTAGGGTTGGGTATCGTTTGAATTTTATCGAGCCCAATTCCGATTCTGCTTATTCTTGCTTATTGCAAGACATCAAACACAGTCTTTCAGATTGACAGCGTGCTGCCTTAAATGTTTGGTCAGGTTGCACATCAAATCTGACTTGCAGCTTCCCACATGCATTGCACTTTGCCTTGTCATTTTGTTTGCCAAAGTGAAGCCACACTTTTGAACGTTTACTGCGGTCCATCTTTCACACTGTTGTGACGTTAGCCATGCATGCTAGCTCATATTTAACCCTCTCAGGTAACTTATTTTTATGTAGCACGTGTGTTACGTTGCGTGGTTTGTTATGTTTTCATCAGTATTATTAAGCTTCTCATAGTTTTCAGCTAGCATTTGCTACATTTTTAACGTTAAATCATTGTTTCCTCAAAGCTAAAATTAGCTAGAATTTTTCCAATCTAGGGTTCTAATCGCACCAGTTTTAGCATACGTGCTAAATGGCTAATCACACTGGTGTGACTGTACGCGTGAAAGGGCTAAACAAATGGACATGTAGACATTTCGAAACCAAAATTCAATTACCCGGTACTTGGATTCGGTTCTAATTTTGGAACCGAGTTTCGGTTTCCAACCCTAACTGCCTGTCAACAAAGAATTTCCCTAAAATCTGGAAGAAAGCCCACGTGATTGCCTTACTGAAGCCTGGTAAGGACTCTGTTAGCCTCAAGGGCTACAGACCCATATCACCGCTATGTCACACTGCAAACTCTTTGAGTGCCTCCTCTTGAATCGTTTTGCACCAGCTATTGATGTACACCTCATCCCTGAATAGGCAGGTTTCCAACCTGGAAAGTCAACCACCAGTCAAATTCTCAGCCTTACACAGCACATTGAAGATGGCTACAAGACAGGGACAGTGACAGTCTTTGTTTACCTGTCTGCAGCCTACGATACAGTCAACCACAGGTGCTTACTTCAGAAGATCTTGGACATAATGAGAGACATCTGCCCAACAGAACTGATTGAGAACGTGCTGGAAAACAGGATGTTCTTTTTTGGGTTAGGTGGTAAGAAGAGCAGATGGTGAAGACTCAAGAACGGTCTACTTCAAGGGAATGTCCTAGCACCCATCTTATTCAACATCTACATAAATGACCAACCAAGAAATGATGATACAGCAAGTTTCATCTATGCAGATGACCTAGGTATTTGCTGCACAAAATAAGGAGTTTGAAGAGGTGGAGCTGCACCTCACCAATGCTCTCAATGAGCTGACCCCATACTACGAGGCCAACCATCTACATGCTAACCCCGCCAAGACCAAGTCAGCTGGAATGGAGTTCCTTTAGAGTCCTGTGAGTTCCCTGTGTATCTCATGGCACCCTGGATAGAATTCACATTGAGAAAACCAAGTCTTAAGTGTGCGCTCAAAATAACATCAGCAAACTGACTTCTTCTACATCCTCAGACACCGAAGACTACTGCATTAGCCCTTTGATACTGTGCAATAGAGTAGCAAAGGGCTAGTGCTGTAGTCTAAAGTGTGTGCTCAAAATATCAGCAAACTGATTTCTACTACATCTTCAGACACTGAAGACTACTGCACTAGCCCTTTGCTACTCTACTGCAGAGTATGCCTGTCCAGCATGGGAGAGATCAGCACATGCCTCCAAGCATGACTCTGCCCTCAACAGTACTTGCAGAATGATCACCGGATGCCTTAGACCCACCAAGTCTTTGCATCCTAGCAGGTATTGCACCTCCAGGTATGAGGAGAGCCACTGCAAGCAGAAGAGAGAGATCCCGCCAAACCAGCGACCACAGACACCCCCTCTTCAGCCACCAACCAGCAGAACAAAGGCTTCCATCAAAGAAGGCCTTCCTCCACCATGTGCTGCCAGCAGATTCCATCCCAGCTAGCACTTTGCGCACAACTATGTGGCAGAAGAGACTCCAGGGCCTGCCCCCCAATGTCTCTATGGAGCTACCAGCCAGTGAAAACCCAACACTGGGAGCTAATGCTTCAAGGAGAGAGTGGAGGTGTCCTAATCACCTGAGGTCACACACTGGAAGATGTAAAGTCAGCAGAGCAAAATGGGGTCATTTAAATGGAGACACCAGCTATGAATGTGGAACAGACAAACAAACCATGGACCACCTCCTGACATGCCCTCTATTGGCCTCACCTTGCCACATGACTGACCTAGCAGAATATAATGATGTTCGGAAGAACTGCTTGAACTTATGGGTGGATTTATAGATTACTTTGCTGCTGGACACGACAAAAAGACATTTTTTCGTTAGTGTACTGATGTAATGGCTGCAATAGAGACAACAGAGCTTAACAGAGATTGTGATCAGCTTTCATTAGCAAAAGAAATCTGGGGCATGTGAAATGAAATATGAAATACTGAAGTCTTTATCATATACATTTGTAGAAGCTGAGATAAGCCCAATATGAGGACAGCAGTCAATACATGTAATTAGTGACAAGTGCTTTCAGGTAATAACTGCATTTGATTGAGTAATGTTTTATACAATAGTGTGCTTGAGAGTAAAAAGATCCACAGGTGTTAATATTTTAAACATGTGGTTGCTTGAGTTAATACAGTACATTTGAATTAATGAATTCAACATGAATTAATAACCTGTAAATGAGCAAACTAATTACAAAGTGAAGTAATGGATATCAAAGTGTTTGTTTGTAATCTTTGAATTTAATTGCATCATCACAATTTTTTATATCCATTTAGGGCATACTGAGCATATCTGTTCTATTGTAATTTATGTGAAAATGTATTACTAGCCTGAACACACAAAAAACTAAATAAATAAGAATGCATGTGTGACCAGGTAGAACTAACAGTCAAAGGTCTTGGCTCTAGGGTACTCGACTACGCCACCTGGGGACTTTCACCCCAAGAAATGCTTACGACTTATATTCCTAAGATATAGTAAGGAGACAAGAGGGTTCTCACATGCAGGTAAGCTAGCAGAAAAGACAGAGACGTAGTATTTCAGTTGAATGCAAAAGTTTATTTAACAAATAAATTAAGTAAAAAAAATATAAACCTGCCCTTATTGCTACAAACTCTTAAAAACAGGTGGGAAGGTAATAAGAGCAAACAATGCTGCCAGAGGACGGGGTAATGGCTGCCACCAGAGACAAACTGTTGAAAAATGAGAGGGGACAAGTAGGCTGATCGCCGAGGAGGTTACCTTTTCTGGGAAGGAGAGAGACCGACACACCACGCGTGCCTTTGTTCCTAGTGCCTGCTAACACACACACGCACATATACACACGCACAGCAAATAGTGACCACAGCAAATAGTGAAGTGCACTTTACCACTACAACACTGCATGCAGTGCATGAAGGAGGGGACCCAGGTCCAGCGACCCACCCTGCAGACCAGCAGCTACACTCCCTGATAACTATATAGGGGAGGGGAAAGGGGGAACGATTAGAGCCCCAACCAGTTGGTTAAGGAGTAAATACAAAGTTGATATAAAAATGTTGAGCACAAATAGTAAAAAAGCAATAAAATAAAGAACACTGGGGCAGCCAGTACGCCTAAAATCCGTCTACCAATAAAAATCACGCACAACAAGTGGCCAAAGACACCAACTCAGGCCACTTACCTAAAAACCTCGCAAGGCAAAAACTAAACTAAAATTACAGGAGGCAAAGCAGCAGTGGCAAATCTTCCTCTACGTGCCTTCCGGTTAACGTGAGTGAGACTGGTGCCTACTCGGCATCTCCAGCACAGACCTTCAGTGAAGCACATACACACACACCACAGGGCGCGTTTGTAGAACCACGAATACCTTTCAGCATCGATAGTGTTACGCACCGGAAAGCAGTGAACCAAGGGACTCGAACTGCCATACCTGACAAAGCGGCCATATATATACACAAAAAGGGACCTTGGCTAATTAGTAGTTAGCCACCCGAGTGCTACTTGGGGGCGTGGCCAAGAAGGGAAGGAGCTACGGTGGCTGAGAGGCAAAAGGGTAACTCTGCCGGTCACACATGTTTTGACACAACAGGAAAAAAACACCTTCTATTCACTCTATCAAAAGCACAAACTGATCTCATGAAGTAGTCAGATGACTTGCCAGATAACTCACCAGCAGAGGAGCCAATTAATTCATTTCATGTCAGTTTTTGACCTGAAAATAGCAACATTGATGTGTCTGTTACAGTTCATATAAGAAACGCTCATATGAGCACGTAATTTTGTTTGTGCAACCAAGAAATTATACAGTACATCAATGTAGCTAGTTAATGAACTAGCAAGTTAAATTTACAGCAGTCATTAAATGCACTTAGCTCACCCCAGATTGATCCATCGGAATAAAAACCTTTGTTATATTTTACTGTGGGTCAGCACCCTGAGGGAAACACATGCACATCAAGAGCCCCATTGCCATGCAGAGACTGGACTGGCACAGGCATGACTCACGTAAAAGGGGAAATACTTATTCCAAGCATATAAATGCCATGTGGATTAATATAGACCATAACAATCTAACAAGATCACCCTGATTTAGCTACAGAGCTGGCTAGCTTGCTAGCATTGGTTATGGCCCATTTAGCTAGTGAAGGTATTCACATGAGGACTGTCAGTGGGGCACAAAGACTTATTACCATAACTGAGAGTGGGTAGTAACTGTAGTAATTTGCCTGTTTGCAATTTGAGTACACTAGGTGGAATATTTCAGTACAGCACATACATTCTAACTGATGTCTTAGCCTCTACAATCCCAAAAAAGGTTAGAACACTGATGTTAAGAGAATGAACAAATGTAAATTTATACTTGCCTGATTAGATTAGTTTTAAGTCTAATTGTGGTATTTTCTTATAGTTTTCCCTCTTATTCATGTTGTTAATCTGCTTCCAATGTGTTTTGGAAACCTCATTAAAGGAGCAAGGAGGCTCACTTCCTTACTTGTGAATACAGTTTGGCTTGCTGTTAATCTACATTCAACACTAGAGACAATTAAACACGTAGAGAGAACAGTACATTCACTTCTAAGCATGCTCATCTGTTCGTGCTCAGTAGATGGATACTGACACCAATTTGAAACCCAAGAATACCAGAGGTACTCACCTGCAAACCCTCTCCAGAGGACATGAGTTGATAAATGAATTCTCAGCAGGAAGTATCTATTGCCCCTAATTATTTACATTTATTTCAACAGTACTGTTGTGGCTGCTATGATGCTGGAAATGTTTTGTTGCTGTTTGAGATGAGATTTTAATGTTACAATTCTTGCATGTTACTATTGATTACATAATGATATTCAAATATTTGTTAGCATACAAGGATATTTATACCTGCATAATACTAGACTGACCTACAGTTCTAAACGTTTGGCATTGGCTGTGTAGAACTGTAACATACAGAAACTGACATTTCTTTGGCAGCAAGCACACAGTATTTAACCACAAGACAATAGAAATTTATCACATGACATTTTATACAGTGGATCTAGAAAGTCTCCACACTCAGTGGGGTTTAGGTTAGGGGTCTGTGCCATTCCAGGATATAGATCTTTTTTCAACCATTCCAGTTTGGATTTGGCTGCGTGCTTTGAATCACTCATGCTGGAATGTATAATTTGTGTCCACCTTCAGCCTTTTCAGCAGGTTTTCCCCTAAAATCTTTTGGTAAAGGCTTTCTAGCTAAAGGCAAGTGTTACACAGCAAGTGGAAATCCCAGTACACACTAAATCCTGAGGAGCAGAGTTTACAACTAAACGTCCCGATCAGCCCCCCTCTCTAGAGACAATTAAAAACCAGCAAACTGCTCCTGCGTGAAGTTGGCACCCCAAGTATTTAAAAAGTTCGAAATGGTATTACTGTTCGTTTGTGCTACGTTTGTGCCGGTTTGTACCGTAAAAATTTTCGTTTGTGCTGCTATGGATTTGTAGATATAAACATTATATTTTTGGGCGATGACGTCACCCAGCACCCCAACCTTCTCCGAATTGCTCCAAAATGGTCTCATTCGTTTGTGCTACGTTTGTGCTGGTTTGTGCCATAAAAATGTTTGTTTGTGCTGCTATGGTTTTTTAGATATAAACATTGCATTTTTGGGCGATGACGTCACCCAGCACCCCAACCCACATAGCAGATACATTTGGCCCACATCCGGCTCAAACCTGGCACAGGCAGCACTTATTTGGCACTGGCATACGACATGTGAGCCTAACATGGGCCAGATATGGCAGAGGTGGCACTGGTCTTAATGTGACAAACAGCATGTGGATCAGTTACTGTAACCATAAAAGTAAGATATAGGCATTTGTCATGTAATGTCTCCCGCAAAATGCATAATGCAATGCATCCTTTATGGGAGAGGCGACCGTTACAGGGCAACATTCTGAGCAATTTGGCACGCAATGTTGGCTACAGCCAACGACATCAAGCTACTGGGCGAACTTCTTCTACTGTCTATGGGCAAACTAGGCTACATTGCTTAACACAGGTCAACCAGGGCGGCCTTTCAAGTTGCTAGGTTATCTTTTTTATGTACTTATAAACCAAACAGGAAACATTTGTCACAGCGGTGTCAATTTAGTGTCACTATGCTGAAATTATTAGCATTATAAATGATTCATCAACAGCCAAATAGCTAAAATGGTATCTTGTCATTGCCATTTATTATCATTTTGAGCAATTAAATGGTTATATTTTATATTTAATACATGCCTAATTTATTCATATTCTTTGTTTCAGGTTGACAGACAAGACAGAGTTGAGGTATGGAAAAAACTTGGATGTACAATGACAGGGGCAATTCAGTTTCTGCAGAAGCTGCAGAAATATGTGAGGTTACCATTCCAAAACAAATTCGTTCTTGTTCCCCTTCTACACTCAAATAGTACAGCAGGAAGGAGCCCTAAAGCCTGAAAATAAGCTGGTGTCTCTGCGCCTCTGTTTCGCCCTGTCACAATAGATTTTTTTTTTAAGGATAAGTGTTTTGTTAAATTTGTAGTTACCATGAGATATTTTAGTGTTTTGTTCTTTGATTAATTATCTTTAGAAAGGAAAATGTTCGTGTTGACATGGTTTGATGTTTCATATTGTTGTTTTTGAGAATACAAATGAGGTTGAAGTTGTGCCTTCAGTTTGGATGAAAAATGGAGAGTGCATGTGGCCTTCAAGTAAAATTGATGTAGCAAAACTGTAAAATCAAAAGAATGTCCTGGTGAGGGATGGAAGCCCCATAAGGCCAGGATTATCTTCACGTCAGGTAAGTTAATCACCACTTCGAAAATTAACCAATCCAACCTAACAACATGTAATGTATTAGAATAGAAAATTATTCAGATCCATTCTCAGCTGCATTGCTCATAGAGCAGTGGTTCTCAGACTGGGGCGTGAACACATCACAAGGGGGATGCATGGTCATGTACAGGAATGCACTTACTTCTCAGCCAACATGATTGGGATTTTTTTTGGTATTTCAGCCTGCAGTTCCATGATACTGCGCCGTTCCCTGTTGTGTGTATACATATATATTTTTTTCTTCATTTTAGATGACTACAATGAAGCTCGGCAGAAGCTACCAGAAACTGTCCTGCATACAGTCCTGGGGAGTGATGGAGGGGACTCCCCAATTAGATTTAAAAGAAAAAGAATGTAAGCATTTTAAGTTGGTTCCATTATTTAGTGAGTTCTATTATTTTTGATGTAGCTGTGTATCTTATGTGTGGTTCATGCATGTGTGGTGCACAAAAATGGCAAAATATTAAATGTATTTATGATACATATTGTTAGACGCAGAAGTATTCTTCTCCCTGGAGAGGAAGAGGATAGTGAAGAGAATGTTGAGGTATCCTCAAAAAAGTCAAGGAATGGGTAAGAAGCCTCAACCCTTTTCAGTAATGTTATACAGTGATACAGAAATACAGTGCAAATTATTAATTATTTATTTGTTATGTGTATATATTTGACAGACAAGATTCATTGCCTCCTGCACCAAAGATCACTCCTCCATCCATACTCCATCCACGCGGGCAAAGCTCTCCTGACCTCCATCCACGCCGGCACAGCTCTCCTGACCTCCACCCACGCCGGCACAGCTCTCCTGACCTCCACCCACGCGGGCAAAGCTCTCCTGTCCTCCACCCACACCAGCACAGCTCTCCTGACCTCCATCCACACGGGCAAAGCTCTCCTGACCTCCATCCATATGGGCAGAGCTCTCCTGACCTCCATCCACACAGGCAAAGCTCTCCTGACCTCCATCCACACCGGCAAGTTTTCTTCAGGATGGCAAACCAGTGATACCCATACACCAAGGCAGACCAGCGATACTCGTACACCGAGGCACACCAGCGATATCTGTACACCGAGGCACACCAGCAATACCTGTGCACCGAGGCACACCAGCGATACCCGTGCACCGAGGCACACCAGCGATACCCGTGCACTGAGGCACACCAGCAATACCCGTGCACCGAGGCACACCAGCGATACCCGTGCACTGAGGCACACCAGCAATACCCGTGCACCGAGGCACACCAGCGATACCCATAAACAGGTGCAGATGACACCTAGACACCCTGATCTACACCAGCCTAGTATGGAAACCTGTGAGTATTTGCTTATGATTAATGTAATAATTATAAATTTAATTTTGAATTTAATTTTGGTATCCAGTATCCACCATCACAAATATTCGTTCATCCATAGATGAGCTAAGTTTTCACTTGTGTCTCCAGTCATCTCCAACATCCATGGACCTGGCTAACTTGCTGGGGTTTTCTGTTCCTGCAACCCTCTTAGAAGGTGGTTGTATGGAAATTGTAGTAATAACAAACACTAGTTGTGGCTGTACCAAACCACTAGTAGAACCTCAAATGGTCATATACATATACCTTACATATTATAGTTCAGGTTGTAACATTACATTTGAAGTTGGCTTAATTAGTTTTTGTTCCATTTCTAATTGAGGTGTTTTTTTTTCTTCTCAGCCCAGAGATTGGCCTCGATCCAAATTTGTTGCCACTGAAGGATCTGAGCTCTCTTACCAACTTGGAGGAACAACAGAAAAGCAGCCCTGACC
Source organism: Megalops cyprinoides (assembly GCF_013368585.1). NCBI lineage: Eukaryota > Metazoa > Chordata > Actinopteri > Elopiformes > Megalopidae > Megalops > Megalops cyprinoides. Next base: position 24,677,693 of record NC_050590.1, on the reverse strand, counting down.
TCCAGAAACAGTTGGTAAGTTGGAATACCATATTGTGCAGATGTTTACTCACCATGTTTCCTCTGATGATTCCCCCACGTAAACAGCTCTTTTTTTTAAAGGGGTTTCCACGGGGTCTTAAAAAGTCTAAAATTTTGATTTGATTTTCAAATTTTAGGCCTTAAAATGTCTTAAATTTTCTGAAATATTGTGTTCTAGGTCTTAAATAATTTTAAACAGGTCTTAATTTTCCTACGTCAATGTAATGCTACCTCAAATGCTCATTGAAATGCTCCCATAGCACTTAAGAATTTTTTTTTTGGATTCCGTGTTGTAGTTCTTTCTTTCGCTAGTCCAATTATAACTCACTGTATTACGTCTACAATCACCAGCCCAACATGCTACTTATAATCAGCTTTCGTTATTGGCGCGAGTCTCTTTAGGTTTCTTCAGCTTTTTTTTTTAAATGTCGTGATATAGGTCTTAAATTTCATTAATAATAGTCTTAAAGAGGTCTTAAGTCTTAAATTTGACTTGGTGAAACCTGCAGAAACCATTTTAAATCAGTCTTTTCAGTTTCTAAGTTATTTATTATATAGTTATTTATTATAGTTTATTTTTCAATCGCTAACAAGCTTTTATGGACCATACCATTAGTTTTTTACAATTAGCTGGTTAACGTTAGTTACATAGTAGCCGTCAAGGTAATTAACGTTGTTGAATGATGTAGCTTGCATCTGCACTTGGAACTTCTCTTTCGGGGATAGGAGGTTTGGATTGCGTGCGGTCCCTCTTGACCTGTAGTGCCGCGATCACCGTCTAAAACGGAAAGGCTGGGGCAATGTCACATTTAATGATATCGACTTAGCCCTTTTGTGTGTTTTATTGCCAGCGTTAATGTATTATTTTTACCTAACGTTAATGACACAACATTAATTACCTTGAGGGCTACTATGTAACTAACGTTAACCAGCTAATTAGCAAATGCAACTCAGGCCTTGTAAGTAATTAGCTGGCTTAAAAAATAGCTACAAGTGCTTGTCATTTTTAAGTGTTGGATATTTCCAAATAGCGCTGCAACGTAAGTTTACTGGGATCCCATGTAATGTTATTGCTCCTGGCATTGAAGCGCTCTTTGTAGGCCTATCAGGAAATAATGTAATGCCAAAGTTTTTTTCAGGGCACCGACCAGCAAAACGTTCGTTATGGAGAAAGCAGCGTTCTGGAAGTTGTCACAGAATTTTTGCCATGAAGTACAGTGTTTATCCAAAGCATGACCGCACACACGAAAATTATCATGGCACAAACCAGCACAAACGTAGCAGAAACTAACGTGACCATTTAGGAGCAATTCGGAGGAGGTTGGGGTGCTGGGTGACGTCATCAACCAAAGATGCAATGTTTATATCTACAAATCCATAGCAGCACAAAAGAAAATTTTTACGGCACAAACCGGCACAAACGTAGCACAAACGAACGAGACCATTTTGGAGCAATTCGGAGAAGCTTGGGGTGCTGGGTGACCTCATCGCCTAAAAACATAATGTTTATATCTAAAAAACCATAGCAGCACAAACGAAAATTTTTACGGCACAAACGAACAGTAATACCATTTCGAATACCATACTTTTTAAATACTTGGGGTGCCAACTTCACGCAGGTGCGAACTGCCCGTAAAAGTTTAGCCAGCAGTAAAACAAGATAACCTCACCGCCGTTCGTGGATCCGAGCTTCAGCTGGCATCCACGGTTCCAAACCAACGGTGCACACGACTCTGGAGAATGTGTTCGAATGCAAGGCGACTATGGAACAAACTTCCACTGTCCTAATCGAACAAAGCGTGGAAGGAAACTTTTCCCGTGGTCGCCTGAGTTCACGGCACAGACGTAATCTTGGCCAGTCGTCTGTGAATCCGTAAAATTCTAGGAGATGTAAGGCGGGAGCACGGCGAAGATGACATCTGCTGCACACCCAACGTCGGTCGGTTCGGAGGGCAAGAGACCTCCGCCACCGGGCAGCTTGACACGATTGAAAGAAACAAAAGTACAGGTAATAATTGCACACATTAACTACACATGTAGCACACGTTTCACAAAATTGCTTGAATTAAAAATAGCGTGCGTTGTTCGAAACTCCGGCTCTTCGTCGTCACGTTTGTTTTTCATTTAAGAAAACAGTGATAGAATTTTAATCTTCAACATTCAAACAAAAACTTTGAATAAAACAAAGACTTTCTTTGCAGCAAGAGAGAGAGAGACCGAGACAGAGAGAGAGACAACAGAGACACAGAGAGAAAGAGAGAGAAAACTGGTGACGGGCAAGTGACTCACAGGAACAATACATAGAGAGCTATTCAGATTTGCTTTAATTCTTCCCCTCCCTATTCAAACTTGGCATTTTTTTCTCTTAAGGCCTCACCTATTCCTTAATGAGTGAGTGAGAGAGAGAGAGAGAGACCAACAGTGAGATAAAGTGAGAAAAGAGACAGAAAAAGATAAAGACAAAAAAGAAGGAAAGAATGAGTGAGAACCAGGTGAGAGAATTGCCATTTTCACAAGCAGTGAAATTCGTCACATAGGTTCAAAAAAAAAAAAAAAAATAGAATAAAACAAAGACTTCCTTTACATCAGAAAAACATCCAGGTCTTCTGATTCATTTTTCTACATTTTTAGGTTTTTGTTTAGAAACAGCAGCATGTTTACATTTTTCCCCTTCAGTCGGCTTCTCCGTTGGCTTATCAGTTCTCCCGTCTTGGAAAAAACTCTCTCTGCGGGGACACAGGAAGCAACGATGCCCAAGTATTTCACTGCAAATCTACTTAGGGATGGGAAAGTTTGTTCATGCTCTTTCCACCAGTGTAACGGGTCTTGGTCCCGGAGAATTACCCTTTCCTCTAAGTAGCGACGCATCTCAATGAGCGCATCAGTGCCTTCTGAGCGGTACTGTTGGGCTGACAGAGCTTGAGTGTTAAAATGCGACCATAACCCTCTTTTTGCTGTGGATGTGGCAGAGCTTGGTGTAAGTACAGAAGACACTGGGGAGGCAGAACTTGGCACAGACGTGGAGGCAGTGCATGGTGCTTGCGACATAGGCTCATGAATTTCTTGCATTTCTATCAGAATTTGTCTTTTTACATTTTCCACATTGTCTTGGCTGCAAAACACAAGGTTTTTAAAATGGATGTCTAGGAATGTGCAAGCAGCAAGACTGTGAAACATATTTTGCTACAGAAGTTTCTCGTGTTGCCTCTTCGAACGGTCTCAGGGCCTCAGTGGTTGGCTGGATCAAGTCCAGCTCTTCAGTGCTTAAGCAGTGGGCATTCTTTTCAAGTACACAAAGTGCGGTGACGACTAGTTCCCTCTGTTCCTGAAGTCTGTCCAACATATAGAATGCAGAATTCCACCTTGTTTCTACTGACTGAACCAGTTTATGCTCTGCCACGTTCAGCTGCTTCTGTATGTCTGTGAGTTTCTGCGTAGTTTCCGTGCTGTGGTGAAAAAACGATACAATGCTACTGCATTTTTCCAAGAGCTGAACAATTGCAGGGACAGCTTTAATGGCATCTTTGGCTACCAATTTCAAGGTATGGGCGAAACAGGGGTAGTGCGTCCACCCAGCCTTGTGTACCGCAGAGACAACATTGGGACCATTGTCTGTGACAACTGCTAGCACCTTCTGAGTTATGCCCCATTCATCTGTGATTCTTTTTAGCTCTAAACTAATGTTGACAGCTGTGTGTTGTTCATGGAAACAACAGGTTTCAAAAAGAAATTCTTCCATTTGCCAGTTGTCAACAAAATGACATGTTACAGCCAAATAAGCCTCTGTGGACCTCGATGTCCACATATCTGTGGTCAGAACCACGCTGTTTGCATGCTGTAAAGCTGCCTTTACTTCATTTTAACAGTTTTTGTACATGTCTGTGATCCCTTCCATTAGCCATCTGCGGCTTGGGATTTTATAGCATGGGTTGAGAGTCTTCACAAATGCAATGAAACCCCTGTCCTCTACAACTGAAATAGGCTGGAGGTCCTTGCATATCATCTCTCCAAGGCGTCTTGTAATAGGTATGGCTCTCGGAGAGTCATCTATAAAAAATGAAAAATTCTTTAGCTACACTACATGTAGTTTAATCTTTATGTGCCACTAAACCTTTCATAAAAGCTTAAATAGGCATAGGCCTAGTTTCACCAAGTAGCCACAGACAGTTAGAATAGGCCTACTTAATGACACATCTTGAATGAAACTACAGCCATTCCAAAATCTCTTAATATCTACCATTAGATAAAATTGATGAAAGTGTGCTAATGATGACTTATAAAAGAGTATATTCATTGTAGATGGCCTTTTCTCTTCAGATATCAGCAAGACGTGGCTTTAAAACATATTTGTTTTTCTTTCTGAAAATGTGTCCTATATAGGCCTATAGCTTCACATAGCCTACATCTAACAGTAGCCTAAAGCCTACTGACTGCAAACCTTGGGCTTATATGTAGGCCTAAGCTAATCTACACCAATACCATGACTAGGGTTTCATACAATAAATATCCTGCACATCAATATCCTGCTTACATTTTACATGGTTAACAATTCTATTATCACCGGTTACCTGGATAATTCCTGCCTTTCTGAAACACCTCTGCTAAAGAACTTTGCCTCAATGAAGTGGGGGTATCTGCCTGCATTTTCTCCACCTCTCGTCGTTTCTCCTGTAACTGGTCATGCTCTTTTGGGTGGAAATTTTTTAGATGTTTCGTGAGATTTGTGGTATTGCCACAATATCTGACCGTTTTGTCACATATTCTACATGTCGAATCATTGCTATTTACCATATCAAAATAACTCCACACGAGGCTCCGTTTACATTCTGCCATTCTACAACCAGCACTGGGGCTGAGTGACTGAGTCTGTGTCTGTGTGTGCCTTATTACAGATGTTGTTGGGAGCTGAGTGAGAAAGCGGAAGGAAAAGTAGTTCCTATCCAAACTAACCATTCAAAAAATAAGCAAACATACTATGAAATTAAATTAATGAAATCAGACGTTTAAAGTATTACCTGTTATCGATTTTTTAATATGAGGATCGATCCTTAAAACTGAACCATCAGGATCGAAATATCGATATTTTGGTATCGATCTGCCCATCCCTAGTAGGCAGCTACCACCATCACCCGTATCTGTCTGACGTCTCCACCACGCCCTGACATTGTTGGTTGCTGCTTTATGTTCCGTTCTTCCAATCGGCTGGCACCTTGGCACATTCTCACGCCTGAAACAATTAGCAGCTCGCCAGACGCAAGGAGCAAGGGGGGAAGAACAGAAACATACACACACAAACGAACTAAACCATCGAACCCCCGTGACACCACCACCCTTGACAGTGGGTACTATGTTCTTAGGGTGATGGGCTGTGTTGGATTGACACCAAACATTACTTGGAATTAAAGTTCTACCTTAGTCACATCAAACTACAAGACCTTTTACCATGTGGCAACAGGAGATCCAAAGTGTCTTTTAGCATAATTCAGATGAGACTGCATGTTCTTCTTTGTGGGAAGTGACTTCCATCTTGTCACCCTACTTCACAGCTCAGAATTGTCAAGAACATATGAAATTCATGTGCACGTAGTGGCTAGTCCTTGCCATGTAGTCACACAGCTCTTTTAATGTTGTTGTTGGCCTCTTGGTGGCCTTCCTGATGAGTTTCCTCTTTGCACACTCATCCATCTCGGAGGGATGGCCTGATATAGGAAAGGTCCTGGTGGTACCATATTTGATCAGTTTTCATCATTATAGGTTTTGCTGTATTTCACGATGTATTTAAGGCCTTTGATATCTTTTTATAACCCTCTCCTGATCTGTACCTTTCAACACTTCAATCCCAGAGATATGTTGGTAGCTCCTTGTTGCCCACAGTTATTTCCTTACATAAGAATGCCCTAAAAAACAAGGACGTCTGCTGAGAAAACCTGTAGGAGCAGCTAATTTTATCCTAAACTAATCTGAATTACACTATATGGACAAAAGTATTCGGACACCTGACCATTACATTGTAATGACATTGTATCCAAATACATATACTTTAATATGGAGTTGGTCCCCCTTTTGCAGCTGTAACAGCTTCTACTCTTCTTGGAAGGCTTTCCACAAGATTTTGAAGTGTTTCTGTGGGAATTTGTGCCCATTCATTCAGTGGAGCATTTATGAGGTCAGGCACTGATGTTGGATGAGAAGGCCTGGCTCGCAATCTCCGTTCCAGTTCATCCCAAAGGTGCTCGATGGGGTTGAGGTCAGGGCTCTGTGCAGGCCAGTCAAGTTCTTTCACACCGAACTCATCAAACCATGTCTTTTTAGTCCTTGCTTTGTGCACTGGGGCACAGTCATGTTGGAATAGAAAAGGGCCTTCCCCAAACTGTTGCCACAAAGTTGGAAGCATAGCATTGTCCAAAATGTCTTGGTATGCTGAAGCATTAAGATTGCCCTTCACTGGAGACACTGGGGCCTAGCCCAAACCCTGAAAAACAGGTGTGGCCACATACTTTTGTCCATATAGTGTACTTAAATTGAACTTGGGTGAAGTTAATTAACTTTGGACATGATTTGGATGGTGAATGGTTAGACCTGAGCACAATTACCACTCCCATTATAAAGGGTGTGTAAACACATCTGAACAGTTTTAGTTTTTTCTGTTTTCAGTTAATATTCAGAAATGTGTTGCCTTTTCATGTTACTTGAATGTTGTGGGTTATCATATCTAAATGACAGTGGAAAAAATCTGATTTAAGTTTTCATTTCAGGCCTCAAGGCAATGAAAACAAGAAATTTTGAAAGGATGTGAAGGCTTTCTATATCCAGTGTACCAAAGGGATGCATCAGAAGATGACAGGAAATATTTTAGGGCCATTTTTGTTTATAGAGTCATGTGAAAGGTCTCTATGACTGGCCAAATTAGTCTAAGGTAGGGGGAAACAGTGCTGAGTATTAACTGATCTGGCAAGAGAGGAGACAGAGACTGAGCTTCTGTAGGAGACCTGATAGAACTGGTCCTCCAGTAGCAGATCCAAGTTAGGATATTGGTTGAATTTCATTGCTCAACAAGGATAGATAACAGAGTCTGGGAATCTAGTGTGTCAAAGGTTATGGAGAAATGCAGGAGCATAACCAGGAGAGAAAGTTTTTCCATGTCGAATGGAAAGGACCTTTCTACTGAGTGTGTGGGTTAGAAAATGAATTTTATTCTGCACAAGGAAATACATATGACAGCTGGTTTTTAGTCCATTGATTGTTAGTATTATAGTGGGGCAAGAGCACATGTATATGTAAATGAATTTACAGGGACAAGCATAAACAAAACACTATAACTCACAGTTCAGTAAACAAAGCTTTATATGTTGTATAATGCATATTTTTAGCCACCCCTGCCAAGGTTCAGTACATGTGGGCTTATTCACCTTAGACTTACAAGGATTATTTACAAGTATACTCCTCAAATACTAATCTCCCCCTAGTCAATCAGTAACAGGATTATAATGTAGACATGCAGGTATATAAAGAGAGGACTAACAGAGGGGCATCACAGAACAGAGAGACTGCAAAAAGAAAGAAGAGTATTCACTCATCTTTGTTTTGCATCTCCTTCTTCGCTGACTCTCAAACGGGAGAAAAACCCTGCTGCTTTGAAATCAGCAGTACACTGAAAATCGGGTAAGAGAACGATTTAATTCCCATGAATCTTTTTTCATAATACAGCTACATGCAGTGCATAACAGTATTTGAGGTGTTTTTAGCAATCTATGGTACATAATCAGTGCTGCTTTCTTACTGGATCTTCTGAAACTTTTGTTTCAGTTAGGCTTTAATGAATGAAACATTGCCTGAGTTTGAGTTCAAAGTAATACCAGCTTTACTGCCATGTGGCTTTCCTTGCTAGGTATCTTGGTATCTTTATAACTAAATGTTCTGTGGTAAATTCATCATTACAATAACTGATTGTACTAAGTGGTCTTTTGTATTGTAAAATCTGGTGTATGGTACTCATAAAAAATGAGGAGAAAAGACTTCATTATTGCACCTCTGTATTCAGGTTTACCTTTTAAATGCAGCAAAGAGTAGGACATATAAATCTATACAAAAAATACAGTGCATAATTATGGAATATTTTACATTGATTTTATGCAACATGTTCACAATAATCAGTTTAATTCTTTCTTATTACTGTATTGTTAATGTTTGTTAGGGGTACTGTCAATTTAGAGTGACAAAAAATAACTTTTTATGGTGCTCCGTTACAACCAGTTAATGGATTCATTGTGGCAGGTAACATACAAAAAAATCTCATAACTATTTCTGTGATATGGGAAAGCTTATAATAAACAAACAATTAAAGGCTTAAAAGATTAAATTATTTTTAAAAATGCATCCTAAATTTGCGTGCAATTTTAATTTGCATTACAGAAGCAGCAGTTCATGTAGACCTAAAACCTGTCCTACTTCAGCAGGGCTATTTTAAAAGCATGTCTACCTCATTATGTTATGTAAAGAAGTTACTATGCCTGCTTATCATTTTCTCAATGAACTTAACAAGCTTAACTAAGATATTTAATTATAAGTGGGGGTGGGCGGGATTAGATGAGATCAGTTAAGCCAAGAGGATATGAAGGACCACTCTTCTATAAAAGGCAGAGAGATGAGGGGGATGAGAGGGGATAATAGGATGTAACTAAAATAAGCTGCTGAACGACAATTATTATTCAGACATGGTATTTACAGTATGTGTATGACAGTACTATTAGCTACTGTTCTGTTAGACTAATTATATTTCAGCACTCCAGCATGATAGAGGTGTGGAAATGAAGTATGTCATCATGAAATAAAATGTTTCTTGTCACTCAGTCAGTAGGCATATTGTAAATGAACCCCCTTTTCTGTCCTCTGATATCTAGCAAAGATGAATGCAGGTGGAGCTAGTGCAGCATCCGCAAAGGCCCCCGCCAAGGGAGCACAGAAGGAGACCCGCAGCTTCAAGAGCAACCTTCCCACAGCTGGAAAGGGGTACGTGAGACATAGAGGGAGGGAGAGTGACATTTCTAAAGCATGACTCAACACATCAAAAAGTCTCATCACACCAAAGTCTGATAATGAACATTAATTCAAAGTATTCACTGGCATGAACACATACCCAGAAAAAAATACTCATGCTGTCATATCTGTGACGCATTCACACACACACACACACACACACACACACACACACACACAATGTCTCACAATGACTACTGATTTTTATTTTTAATGTCTTCCAATCTTTTCCTTTTCATTGCAGAGGTGGAATGCCTGGAATGGAAGGTCTTGGCGGAAGTAATTGTTATTTTCCTGAACTTTTTAACATTTTTATCAGCTGTATAATCATTGGTATACTCAAATAATCTAAATGTTCTTCTTACTACTATTATTCTTAGCACTTAGTGATATTTGCATCAAAACTCTTCACTGTAATTAATATCTAAAAACTATTAATCTCAATTACAGTATGAATTCATTTACCCACAATTTGAATATGAGGCTTTATGTTAGCTCTGAATCTCTCCTGCTCTCTCTCTTCGTCCTTCTCCTCTGCCAGCTAATGTGGTCTGTCCCTGGGAAGCCTTTGGAGACGCAGACATGAACGACCTGGCTGCGTTTGGCATCGTCTAACAGCCCCATGCCGTGCCCACTGGACTCTCTATAAGAATCTGCCACACATAGTGCAGTCAGACTGGCCCATACAGCCTCATGCTTGTGTAAATTGTCAAACATTGTACCAAAACTGAGGTTAAGTTGTGGGAGAGTCAGTAGGAAGCCTTTTTCATCAATTCAGCCTGTTTTGGCACATTGATATGAATGTTACAAATAAAATGTACAGCCTACCTCACACATATATTTCCACACCATTCACATAAATATTCTTTTCATGCTCAGATCTTTAAAATACATCCAGATTCAAAACCATAAAATATGCTCTTTATTTTTATGTTGTTATTTCTTGTTTGCCCTTCCCTCATTGTATTCTGTTTTTCCCATTGCTCCTTCTTCTCCTTCTGTTGTGTTTTTATAACTGTGTTGTTATTTGGAGCTGTCACCAGACAGTGTAGCAAAAGAAGGGTGAGATCTTGTGGAGCTGGTGGAAGGTGTTCTGCATTGACTAAACTTGTAGTTCTCTACAGAGAGAAAAGAATGCCATGATGTAGTTGGAAGTCACTTCTCCATCCACTCACTTTCTCTGTCTTCATTTTAAATGATGTGCAATGTGAATGTAAAGAGTAGCATAAAGAATATACTTATCTACCTATATATTCAATAAATGTCTTACCCCCCATTGTCCATGGCTTCATTGTTAACTTTTAAATGCAGGAGCTTTGCTCATTTTGTGCCATTTGTTCTCTTTCAAGGAATTTCAAGGGAAACTTAGCTGCATGAGAATAAAGATAAATAAGACCCTTTTTCGTACAGTACAACATAGTTGAAGAAAAACTCTTCTGTCCCACCCCACACACTACATTTTAACCTGTAAAAATCAACATTTTTTTCCAGAAATTTGTCTGATTTTTAACTGTCTTTTATGGGATGTTTGTGTGATTTCTTTACAGCAGCTATTACCATAATTAAATTATTTAACTCACTATGCCATTTTGGTTAGACTATGCCATTTTGACACAAGTCAGATGGTTAGAATGCACTTGTCAAAGATGGAAACTACTGCAACCAAGAGCAACCAATAACAGGGTGGTAAGTTTGTATTAAAACTATTATAATTCTACAGATTTCTAGAATTGTACACTATCAAGCTTATATAATAAATCTAATGTAGATGCTGCTTGTGCTTGTAAAATGAAGGATAAATGCAATTATCATTGAAGCAAATTGAAAGTTAATTACCACTTTTAGTTTCTAATTTGTTGGCACGACTAATAATTTTTAAGTTAATTTATTCAGGGCATGAAAGTAAAGGGCCTGTATTGTTAGCATTGGAATTGAATAACATGACAGCTTGGTACCCTAGATGAGCATTTCAAATGGTGGCAGTGTGCTATTATAGCACAGATAAACAAAACACACAGGCTGTTACAGACCTACAGGCAAATACCTTCTTAACAATGTTTTCCCTAACCCCAATAGCGTACATGTACATGTATGTTTACTCACCCCAGTCTTACGTGGCTTACACCTAAATCCACTCCTGAAATACCCCATCCTCTCCTGACCACCATCTCATGAAAGGGGAGATTAAAACAAGAGATTTATCAAGATGTGATGAGGCAGCAGCTGAACACCAACAGTAAAAAGAGAGAGGGCCATCCTCTTGTCACTTTTTGACCACTTTGAAATCCAGGAAAGTGTGTGATCTTGTGATTTCTATTTTCTTTGTATTGTATGCATTTGTGTTCACCTGATGTTTTCCAGTTTCAGTCTATACAACATTTCTGGTGCAAGTGGTGTTAGTATACCCTGGTAAATTGCACTAGTACATGTCATGTTAGTCATGTTAATGTTGAGGAAAGGGAATGTACAAGAAAGTACATTAAACCAATAAAGTACAATTAAGTACAAAAATTCTATATTTTCATCTTCATTAACATTTGAATATTTTGCTATTTATCACACACCACTGTTCACATAATGCTAATAATCACATTTTCACACCTGATATCAATGTGTTTATCATTTTGTCATCCACACAAGGAAATTGTTTCAACAAACATGAAATATATCCTATGTCACCATAGTGACATTTAACATTGAACACATGATTCATTGTAACCCTGCAAGCACACTGATATAATCTCTGCATTAAAGCAATTTAAAGTATTTCCTAAATATTACAGGCAGATGCAGGAGAAAAGAGATGGGGTCAGGTCTAAAATAGGTTGTAGGTGTGGGAGCTGTTCTGTAAATAGGCAAAGAGAACAGAGGGGTGAGAGGGGGTAATGGGGTATAAATAGAACAGTAAGCTAAAGAAATGATAATTAGTCAAGAAAGGGCTTACATTCTGTCTAAACACCTCATTAACCTATTAATACTGTTTTTGTGAGTGCACTGGGCAGTGCGTTTATTACTTTAAACACGCTTTAGAATTTTTGTTGTTGTAATTGTGAGTAATGACACATAAGGTTACAACAATGAATCAAGAGATTACATCAGGGCACTTGGCAAACCAGCATGTGTGGCAAATTGCCAGAAGTGCAGTAGATCAGAGATTCTTAGCCAGCAGTTCTCATGCAGGTCATCCTATTAAAAGGACCTCAGAGACTCAGCAATCATGCAATCAGGAATCCATAGGTAACATAATTATCAGTAAATCTCATAGCATTAGAAACTTTACCAGAGAGGGCCATTATTTTGTGCTGTTAGATATTGCAGCATGTTAATGGTGGTTAATGGTATGACATAAGGTAGCCTCTGCACAGAGAACACAACAATCAATGTCACACCAGCAGTGTAGTCAACAGTTTTCACACCAGATCCAAAGACACTAAAAGCCGATTAGTGACATTTTCATGGATGTGCATAGATATATTTCTACACTACACACCAGTGTATTTAAGTTGTGATAAAAACACAGAATTTCCTTTAAAATAATTCCAGCCTCCTTCTGACTGATGACTTGTTCTGGTGATACAATATTTCTTATTGTACACAGACTCTCTGACATGAATTTAATGAACATCACACTTGTGTTACAGTGAACAGCCATACCACTGGGTGGCAAACTCTCCCAACTAAGAATAATGCACAGGCTGCAGAGGTACTAGCAAAGCTGGCCAAAACAGCACCTATGGGCTATGTTGTTATCCCAAGATCAGCAAGATAGCTGTGCAATTGCACTGTATTTCATCACAATTTTCTCAATTCAGGCCTGATTTCTGATTACACTGAAATCAACAGAAACTTCCTGTGTGGAAGAGATATCCTGCAGAATTGAGCACCAATATTGTAACAGCGACAGAAAACTTAATATATTTATGTAGAGGAGAACATTCACCTTAAAATAACTGAGCTCACTCATCAGTTCAATTCCAGATGTTTCAAGTGCTTAATTGGAGATGATAATTGTCTTTATCTGTGTAAACCAGCCCATTGGTTCACAAGCCACACCTGTCTAATTAAAGGCCTATTAAATACAGGTTTGTGGTGGGTGAGCAAGGGGCACTTTTTTTTTTTTTTTCTGCTGACCGTTTGTACAGGCTGGTTTCTTTTGACTGTTGATGTTTAAAGTAAATTGCTTTTTTTCCCTTTGCTCTTTCTGTTCAGTTCCATTTAAAGAAGTACTGGCCAGCTTCTCCACAATGTGTATAAATATATAAAAACAGATTGATATGTACGGGAAAATTACATCACAATTCAACATAATTTATCAAGTTATCTCACTGTTAAATGCTCTATATTAAAACAAAAAAACATAGCAGACACTTACAGACCACGGACATACCAAGTATATGGTGTTACACAGAAATACCAAAGCCGCTTGTGGAAACATAGCTAGCTAGTTCTATGTGTGCCACCACAACTCAAAGCCTCAGTGACATTAGGAACCAAAGGTGCTCTTTTCCAAATTATTTTACAGCATATTGTTGTCTAGAGTGGGATTGCAGAAACCTATGTTGAAACTTGACAATTTGTTTGAATGTTCTTTTCTTTATCCCTTAGGTAATTTGCTTTTAAATTTTCTTTTGAATTTTAATAGTTATCTATTTGGGAAGCTGTCAACATTTTGCCTTTTTTTGCCTTTTGTCAACATCCTATCATTCCAATATTCAAACATGGCTGAGAATTATAGTAGTGAGATGTGTTATTCCCACAACAATATATAAACATGGCATAAAATACCTTCATGAATTCCATTATTCACTTGGATTCAGTGAAACAGATTCGTTGGACAATAGGTATCCTTTGTCCTCTAAGACAACTTGACCGCCATTAATTTCAGGCCACATCTTTTCCTATTTCTTAGATTTTAAGAGCATAAAGCTAAATTGACTGAATTATTTCCTGAGATAGCTTTGTTTTGACTGAAGCCAGGTCTAAGTAAAGAAAAAAAGAAAAAATTGTATTACATAAAACTGTAATCCTGTTCTATATGTATTATTGGATGAATCCCTTATTATTAATTTTACCCCTCACATTCTTTACCCTTTCTTTACATTGTTTTCCCATCTATGAGCTGTTAACATTACAAGACACCTCACCTCCAGGAAACCTTGTTCTGTTTCATTGCTGCTGTCAAGGCAGACCAGCTGATTCTGTCACATAACCAACTGAAAACACTTACATTCTGAATTACCTTAACAAGCTTAACAAGGTTAATAATTGTGAGTAGTAATTAAAGTTGTCAGGCAGAACAAAAATAGAGGGTAGGGGGTGGGGGCTTCAGAGGAGACATCCAACAAGGATGTAACTAGAATAAGCTGCCAAAGAAAGTATACTTATTCTGACAATGGCTAAAATACATAACTGTGTCGAAATTTGATGCAAATTGATCATTAGTGCCATTGTCATATCTAATTTATTGAACTAACACATGGAGACAGGGCCATGCTCAGATTTTCCGGAGGGCAAGGGCTCAAATATCAGTTAAGGAAGGGCATAACCGGTGTTGAAGGAAATCTGACATTGTCTTTAAGACCAACAAGGCACAAGCAATCCTAGACCCTTTCCCCTGTGCACATCCCTAAGTGGACGGACTGTGAGGGGTGAGAAAAGTAAGGGAAATAATTGAAAGGAGGGGGTGAAATCAAGGGAGGGACTACTGTATATGAGGAGAGAGTGGAGATAGTAGAAGGAGGTTACAGGAGAAAATGTGTGAGAGCCCTTTATAAAATTGTTCTTTGAATGAAGGCAATTTGCTCTAGGAATGCAGTAGTTTTCAGGAGTCATTCAGAGAGAGAGAATGAGTAAAAAGTCAAAGAAAACAGACAGATGGAGGGAGGAGCACAATGTATTGCGTGAATCATCATCTCTTTCAATATCCAGCAGATTTCAATGCAAGTGCAAGAGAAGAAGAAGTTGCACAGAGAGGTGTTGTGACATGATGTGATCCTTAGTCCAGACTATTCAGGCTGGTGTTTGAGGGACACTATCAGCTGGTTGGTGTTTTGTTCTTCTGTCTCGCTATTTAAATAGTCAAAGACACTTTCCTGGTGCCCCAGGACAGTTCCCTCTGTTATGTTAGCTCTCTCTATGTTGTACCATATAGACCACCATCACCACAACCACAACTACCAACAGATTTAAAATATGGGGATTATGATACTCTATAATTTTGACTGACACAAACTGAAGTTAGTTAATGATAGTATCAAAATTAATATTAACAGCAATGAATGCCTCAATCATACTCTTCCATGATGACATTTTCAGTTGCCTTACCATGCATTCCTTTTCACAGGAATACTTGATTGGTCCATTTATATGGCAAATCACTTTGTGAGGTCAGCATGAGACAGCAACACAGAAATAGTCAACACTTACACAAAACACATGCACAATGCACATATACATAGGACAACATATAACATTACACAGCACAATCCACAATACACCATGCAGTGGTTACTGTCTCCCCCATTGTGTCCTGAGTCCCATGGTCTCATAGTTCATTGACTAGCTACAGTCCATTACATTGGCTGTTGATTAAGGAGTCTGATGGCTGCCAGGATAAAACCTGGCCTGCTACTGCCTATCATTGCACGTGGGCAATCGGCATCTTCTTCTGGAGGATAAGAATTAAAAATGTTGTGCCAGATTATCTACTTTCAGTGATCTGCCTGACCCTTTTTGATCCCTTCAAAAAAGGACACGGAAGGTAGAACTCTTTTGAGTGTTTTTCTGTTTTTGTCTTGGGGACTTCAGCTGCCATCTTGTACTGTTCATGAGTACAATGTTAAGCCATTTAATTGTACTCATGACAAGAGCATTACATTTATTCCTCATTAGAATCAATACAATACAAAACTGAAAATAGTTATAAGACTTCTTACCTAATTCATGGTTGTGGGACTGAACCACTTAAAAAAAGAACTGAACAATATATTGGATGCTGTGGACTGTCAGTTGTCTGAAAAATTTTATTTAATTGCCTTGATCTGCTTCAAATTTTATCTTGATTTCTTATTGTATCCCAGAGAGCTTTAAAGACTTTGCATTGCCCTCCAGTTGGACTGTCTTTAGGGATATGTCAGAGGATCAGAGGTTGCACTAGTGACAAACTCTTACTGTAGGTGGTGACATCAGGTCAGTGGATTTAAGTGACCAGAGGATTGTGAGTTTCTTAAAATACCATCTTCTCTGCTCCAAGTTAATACTTTAAGTTTTACCATACCAGACCACTGCATTTTAGTTCATGGAGCTAGTGCAGGAGCAGGATGCAGTGCTGTTTGACTTATTTGAATGCATTGTTTAAAAAAAACACTGGGAAACTGTCCTAACTGAGCTTTGGTTGCACCAGAAAGGACTGCTGTTTGGTTTGATTATGGGGCAAGAAGAAAGCAGCAATGAAGAAGTGGAACTGGCCAAAATCCAAGAGCTGTACACAACCTTCATGCAGGTGTGCCCAAGTGGAGTTTTACATTTGCATGAATTCAGAAGGATTTTTGGAATACAGAGCACCTCAGCAGAGGAGTCATTGTATGTGGAGACCATATTTCGTTCATTTGACACAAACAAGGTATTTAATTTTTTTTTACTCAGTCTCAATTATACTGTGGGTCCAGTTGCATTAATGATAAAATATGTGGGTAGGTGATAATTGATAATGTGCATGTTTTAGAAGCATGGATATGGGTTGTGTGTATCAATGTAATTTTCAGATGCAAAACTTTTTATGACTTCCAGGTATGGTCAATGATCATTACAAACAGGCTTTAAATACAACAAGGAAGGCATATCAGGGCTTCAGCTAATAGCTGCATGGGAAACAGTTATGCAAGGGCCTCCATCACATGTGTGTTGAAAAGCTCAGTGCAATACTTGTGCCAATATGTTATAATCTGATCATTTTCTGCAAAGTAAATATTGCTTCTACAATGTGTATCATGATATGTATAACATGTTGTTTCATATATATATATATGTGTATACATGTATATATGTATATATAATGTGTATAATTTGTTTGTAATCTCTGTAATAAATTTGTCATCCCCTTTCATTTTTAAAATCCTTTGAAATAAGGGAATACATTTTGAAACCACATCAATACATATCAGTTCAAAGTAATTAAAAAAGAAAATATTTTAACAATTCAGTTCAGTTGCTAATGTGATAAGTAGCACAAAGAACAGGTTTAGGAACATAATGCATATGTTAAGTAAGAATACAAATAATATACTTGACATTTTTATACAATTCATATTAGTTGCATGCCCTTGAACACAACTCATGCTTCACATAGTGTTTGAAAATGACTGTTATTGATGTGTTGAGTTGTAGTAGCAGATGTGGTGACTTGCCCGTACGTGTCTGTGTTTACAACCATATAAATAGCACAACAGAAGCAATGATACCTGCCACAATTTGCAAAATGCAAGACATTATCATCTTGGCAGACTGCATTGCAGACTTTTGGTACAACACGCTTTCAGCATGGAAGTAGCTTTCCAAATCACATTTTGAAATCCAGGTTACGTAGTAAATACTGTAAGAATGTCGTTGTAAATTGATGCCACTCTGAATACTGTGCATTCAATATTCTCATGGTGATGCAACAGCCCCTCCTAGTGGTGCCCAGTAACTCCTTTCCATCAGCTACAGTCTATTTTTTGATGTTAGTCACACGAAAGAGAACAGTTCCAGGTGCAGCCAACTATGCAGGTGGAAACAAGATGTGTAGTGAAACAGATTTCACATCACTTGAAGAATGTTTGCCTATTCTATTATCAGCATTTAAACTCCATTTAATATATACATTAGTTTTATTGTTTGGCTGACCTGCGTATGATGCACTTTTACAGGACAATGCAATAGACTTCATGGAATATGTGGCAGCACTGCACCTTGTCTTGCGAGGTAAACTGGAAGATCGATTGAAGTGGTCATTTAAAGTCTATGACAAAGATGGCAATGGTCGGCTCGACCGGCATGAGGTGAAACACATCATAAGGGTAAGGAGAGGCCATATCTAAAAGTGTATTTCTCTTACTTTTTCTTTGTTTGTTATCCAGAGTGAATTCCTGAAAAAAATTGGTCAGCTATACCTAGATCTGATAATCCAAATTTGTAAGACCTGTTTAGTTTGTATACATGTGGTACATCATGCTATAGTCTTTTCATTTAACCTTATGCCAATTTTTTTTGTTCCATTTTATTTTCTATATAGTATTGACATTTCCTTGCACAACTGCTGTTAAGACATATGTCATTAATTGATTAAATGTAACAGCTTTTGGCATGCTAAAATTATTCAAGCAATCATTTAGATTTAACTCACAAAAACTGTTTTTTTGTGTCTGCAGATAATATACAAAATAAAGAAAACCAATACAGACATGACGCCAAATGAAGTATGTGATAGAATATTTGAACTTGTTGACCAAAACAAAGATGGTAAGTTTTCAGTTGAAGTTTTGAAGTTCAGACTTGAGCAACATACTGATACATAGAGGGATTTTTAGTGTCTTGTGAGATGCTGAAGTCTGAGAAGAAGAGAAAAATTAATATCGTCATTACATGAGGCTCAGGCACCCCAGGAAGTGCAGTTTTTATGATTACTTTTCCCTCATATTTCACCCTGAAAGTGGGTGCTGTCAATTGTGCCATGCTGTGCAGTTAAGCAGGAGCGCTGAAGCATAACATAATTCTCAGATACACTTGCAGTTAAAGACCTTGTTTCAAGGTCTTGTCTTCCAGTCTGTTCAGCGCCATATGCTGACAATGAGCCAGAGCCCACATCAATACAACAACATGGCTTCATTCTGGCAGGGATGTGGGTGGTAGGTCAGCCAGGATCCACCCTGCAACTAGTGCAGCACCTGTGAATTACTGTCCTCCATTCAGTACCTATCCTTCATCCAGGCTACCTCCTGGTGCACTGTGGGACCTGTAGTGTGGAGAATAGTCATAAGTAGGCATGTATGTACATCAGAATATTGCATTAACCTTACCCCACACTCCTGCACAACTTCAGAGATGCAGCTAATGTATATATGGCTATTACAAATCATAAAAAGAAAGAAAAATTCTGTTTGAAGTCTTACAAAACCTAAAATCTATGCCATTAACACTACAGTTTCTTAGCTTTCAAAACTACACTTGTTGCCTAATCATAACAAAGACCATAATATTCTTAATAGATTTTCGTTCACACATTTGGGCTTCTGATTGGATCTGATTAAACATGATGTTCTTGACCATCTGTTGTGGTCAGGCTGCAAAAAAGCTGTAATCCTTACCATAGATATCGAAACGTAGATATTGCGTTTGCGATTTGACGTGCATCTGCGTGGTCACCATATTGGAGTGGTCAAGATCCGTTAGTAAACAAATACAATGTGTATTGAGAGATGCAGACTTCTATACAAAATTGACTACAACTCGCTTAATTCTGAACCAATTTTCATGAAATTTGGTTTGTTATAAATGTGAGAAATTGAACATGATACTGGTTAAATTCAGTTACTGGGGATGGATCTAATCAGCTGTATGCCAAAACATTAACCTTCTGAATAGCCACAACTTCCTCTGGGACATGCAGGCTCCAATCTATGAATAGGCAACATCAAGTGTAACTATTTCAGCGTTTGTGTGTTTTTTGTGAGTATTTGTTTACTAACGGATCTTGACTGCCCCACTATGGCGGATGTGCAGATGCATAGCGGCGTCATACAGCAGTGGCCAATGAGGTATCTGCGTTTCTATATATATGATCCTTCCACATTTCGAGACAATGCAGAGGGACTTGTGTTTGAGAGCAGTGTTTTTCAATCCTGCTCCTGGCGGCCCACTGTCCTGCATATCTTCTGTCTATCCTTGCTCTGCCTACCTGACTGAACTCATCAGTGGCACTTTTGATTAGCTGAGCACACCTGATTTAATCAAGCAGCAAGAATAGATAGAAGATACGCTGGACAGTGGGCCGCCAGGAGAGGTTTGAGAAATGCTGTTTGAGAGGACTACTCTGCCACCTGCTGGTCTTTAAAAGTGTGACAAGCTTTCAAACAGGAAATAATATCAGAGCAGTTCAGGAAACACATTCCCATAAAACCTTCTTGGTTATGGAGGATCTTGGTTTAGACCTCTTAATTGTGGAAATAATTGCATAAACAAATAATTCCAGCAATTACATAAATAATTTCACATAATGAATAAGCAATTCAATGATGAATTGTAAAAGTTGTGCATATATAGTTTTAAGCAGAATGGGTGATAAAAATGGAGGCATGTACATGGCATGACTATTCGGAGTAAAGAAAAAAACACTGTTTTCTTTTTATTTCCAGGACAGATTTCCTTGTCAGAGTTTTTGGAGGGGGCAAAGAAGGATGAGTGGGTCATGGATATGCTCAAACTGGATGTGAATGCCAGCGGTTGGTTCATTAAAAATTGGAAGAAGAAGTCATGACCCTCAAAAATCCTCCTAAGAGTTTTTTTTTTTTTTTCCATTCAAATGGTGAAAACTTCAGGTATTTTATGTCAAGCACACCTTTGCAGAACACTTGGCTGTGCTTCCATGGTTGAAATGGATGCTCTATAGTGGAGTACAGAGCTGTCTCTTTGGCGTCATTTATATGTCAACACTATCAATGTGCGTTAATGGACAGATCGTATCAGCTTTAGACCAATGTGGCCAATGTAATATAAACATGTAATTATATTATGTTGTTGACAGCATTAAGGTATTACCTACAGCTACCTGAGAATTTTTAATAACTTTTGAATATATTTGTATAATAATATGTTTTTGTATGTGTAGTGTAGGCTTTTTCAGATTTCTTAATCTTTAACACCATTTATTTTCAGAATGATGTTAAAGAAACTGATCTGATGACAATACATTTGAAATGTCACAAGAAGGAAATCATAATTTTATGCCAAATGATTTTAATGAAAAACTTTAATGAACTGTGTAGGTTCAAACAGTCATCTTATTCATATATGCGTATATCTGTAAAATACACAATTCAAACGTTTTAACAATTCACAGACTATATCAACTGATACACAAATTATTGACTCTCACTGTACAGGCTAAAGAGTAGAGTTAAACTGAGGTCTCTCTGTGGTCATGAATGCTCCCATGGCACTTATCACAAAGAAAATGACTTTTCTCAGTAATTCTGGCTCTATGCTCAATCAGGCTCTTCCAACCTGGCCATCTAATAGACCCCCAGATTAACTGGTAGGTAGTAATTGTTAAAGAGAACTGGTTCTCTATTGACCCTACCTGGTAAAATAAAAGTCAGAATAGAATACAATAAAATAAAGATAGTTAATTTAAAATTCAAATTATGTTCAAGGCCTGATGGCCACAGAACCATGTCTATTCATATTTTAAATTACAAAGGTCAATAATTACATCAATATGTATGTATAACACCAGTGAATTACATGCTTCCTTGATACCTATACAGTTTCAGTGGATTCCATAAATCAACCATATAGTCCATTTCATTTCTCTCCAGTTTTTTTTTTCAGTCTGTGTTACTCTATTTTTGCAAAATTCTTACTTCCCAACACAGAAGCTATATCACAGAGTTCCTGTGTGGAAATTATTCATACACTCAGTTACTATGATTTGCAATTTAAATTAACTGGTGCGCAGGCAGTGCCTGGTGTTATGACAAAATGCATTCCTAGAAACAACATTTTAAACCATACTGTCAGGAAATGAATTCTATTATCCCATGGACAGAGTGTCAATGGAAAGTGCAAATTTATTCACTGTTGTGTTAAATGGTATGTCACAAATCTGAATTTCATGTCATAAAATAATTCATTTTGGATATTTTATAAATTTTGTAAACACTGGATTACCCAAAGGGGCACCTGTCTGTATTCATTTAGATCAAATCTAACCACTCTTGAGATGTTGACTGACAAAAGAGATAAGGACAATAAATCTTAGGAGCAGGCAAGGAGATGCAGGTGTGGTGTGGGTGAATAACTGTTGTCTTGCAGAAAAGAGAGTGTTACCATTAAGGCTATACAATATAGGCTATTCCCATAACTGCCCTGTTCCTGGGTCAGATTTTGACCCTTCCTGGGTCAGATTTTAACCCTAGTACTATGGTATTGATTGTTATTGCTGACATGTGACAATGATGTCATTTGACCAGAATAACAATGTAGAATCACAAGCTAGCTCATTTATCAGCAATACTGGTAATCACATGATGGCAGGTATGGAATAAGCATTAAGCATACTGATTACTACACCTGCAACTTAGCAGAACCAAAAAATAATGACAATCACTATATTGTTTTGAATCACACACATATCTGTTAATATGCCACAGAATGGATTATGTATTAGTTCATCTTTTACTTAAATCTTAATTTTTTTTTGTCAGTACCACCTATTTCTTGGTTCGTAAGTACAGATGTACAAGTTATATACTGTAATGTTATATAGTGTCTCATTTTACTGAAATAAAATTTTATATTTAATTCTCAATCAGTCTCAGTCACTGACTATGACACCTTTCATGACCCACAGAAGTCCAGCTACTGCATGTATCTGTAGTGACATATCTGTAAGTTCCCAATTGGTGCTATTCGATGAAGTATTCTTAACTGGTCTGGTATGTACACCATGTTTTTTTTCCACTTGCTTAATAGTGGCTGATCCTCTTGGGGTTAAGGAGGAGTGTATCCCTAGTAACACCTCCCACACAGTGCCCACCTGTTGTGTCAAGTCTGGTTCACATCAGGTCACACAACACTCCACAACACTCCTCTGGTCTAAACTGACAAAGATTTTTGCTGAAACATGTGATTTGCTCTTCCCATTAGAATGAAATATTTTTATATTTTCTCCAGTCAAGTGCCCTGATTGTTTGGGATCCTTTTTGCCATGTGGGACTTTACCCCTTTTGGTGTTTTTGAACCTTTTCTACACTCAACAAGGGCTTTTCCATGGTAGCAATCTTGCATTTCCTTTTGTGTGTCTCTCTGTGGGGTTTCTGTCTACATATGACTTACTTTACTTATCGTATGAGCTGACCCCTCCTATCCAGTCCACAGTAACACAGTGTTCAGAATGAGGTAAGTAAACCGATCGTGGGATAATCATGTAATTGGATCACTAGCCTGATCTTTAGTGTTTATTGCACGACTGTGGGAGAAGTGGGCATAAACCTACATGACTCGTTCTACAGAGGAAGTAAAATAGCTTGAGATAAGGCAGTCTTTCTATTGAAAGTTTAAGTCTGACATTTTTATTTTGCCCCAAATCTGATATTATTGCTATTTTTCATGATCATAGAACTATAAATAACACTGGCATGTTTTAGCAATGCTAATCACATTAATTTCATACATGTGTGTTTCTACATGCAACAAAGTAAATACTTGAAAGTGTTCATTGCTGCTGATACACTGTTGTCCTACTGATGAATTAAGAATTAGAATGTTGATGAATTCCAACTTTGTATGTATACATATTTGTCATTTAACAAATGAATTAACTACATCACTGTATAATAACGTATTAGATGTATTTGTCCTTCTATATTCCTTCAATTTTTATACTCTGTGGCTGCCATCGGAAAGTTGGGAGTCTATGACAGGAGGAATAGCACTGTCTTGGGTATTTTGACCCCATACAAATAAATACATCTGGGATAATGGGGTTATTTTTTCATAATATTTCTGGAGAATCTATGAGCTGACCACAGGAAGCATTAATAGACTGTAAGTCAAAAACAACTATGACATTCAATTAAAGCTACTAAAAAGGTATCTTAATAGAAAATTAAACAATCAAAACAAAAATAAGTATTCTCTAAGAACTTAAATATCCATTTGATCCTGACTTATGTGTAAGTGAGAGTTACTGGGTAATTTATGTAATTCATGTTTATTTTATGCTTAATAATATTCTAGTTGTTAAATCCACACATATATCCATTTCCATTCTATGTAATATCTAATTAGTATCCCTTATAAACTAATACTTATATACTTAAACTAAAACTTATAAACTAATATCAATCAATTGAATAAATTGAAGGTCACACTGAATACACTGCATATTCATTTCATGTGTACAAAACTACATTTTGTTCCCAAAAACACAGAATACATTATGCTACAATTTTCTTTTAATAATATGATTTGAAAATTGATCTGAGAAAATTGTATTAATTACCTCATAATTGAGGAAAAAATGCCTTTTCAAATGAGAGATACTGTGAATGGGCTGCTGCATCATCTGTAATCAGCCATAGGAGCATATCTCCAAAAGCCAAAGATATTAAAGCCTTGGCTGCCATGCCTTTAGTTTTCTGTAAGCCTTACCTTAGCTTAGTGCCTTGAGCAGAAGGTGCCAGTACTTTTAACGTCATTCATTTTATTCATTGGATAGAAAACCCAGGTCATCCTTGCACTGCAAAACCCCTGACATCCTGGCCCACACAGCTGCTGGATGGGACAACCCTTAACCTGTTAATGACCATTCCTCCCGTCCTCACTTAATCACATGTGCTCATGTATCAGCCTTAATGTGTATTTATTCTTCATGTGTGAGCTCTTCTTTTCATGAGTTCAGGGAAAAATTTCCCTTTGTTTCCACAATTGCCACTGGATTTTTCTTTTTTTGTCCCTTCCTTATAATTATCTTGAGAAGTCACAGAATAATTGTACAATTGTTGTAAAACAAACTGATGCAAGGTATTATGGCGCCATATGAATTAATTCAATAATCACATGAGGATGGGCCTCCAATCAACAGAATGGTGATGGCATAGATTTTCACTTCAACATTTTAATTACAAAAACACAGATATTGATCTGGATAGACCCTGTCTATGTTTAACATGTGGACTTTTATCAAGACTCTTAAAAAAACTCTGCTACACAGAGACCTTCAGGCTCACATAGGGAGAGATCTTATGGGAGCTGGTGCCAAGTTTTTAAATCAAAGATTAGGCATTTACAATTTGAAAACCCTGGCTCAAACCTGATTCCCAATCACAGACTACTGAGGTCTAGTAGTAGTGGTTGGTCAGTCTTAATCTTCATCACTCCGTTTTATCATATAATTTGTGAAGCAATATTTAAAAGATTTTAGGCATTAAATACTATGCATACCATGAGTTTTAATAACTGACCAACTCAATATTTTTCTTTGTACAGTGTTGAACTGCCCCCCTGCGTCAAGACAAGGTCAGTCGTTTTTGGATTAGGAATGGAAGATTGAACTGAAAATTGGATTTACCGCTCTGGCTAAAAATACTGTTGTGACCATTGAGAGTTAATAGCCTATCCGTTCGAATGAGGCAGTAAGACGATTTTCAGTGTTCTGGTCGCACAGAGTTCACAAGTACCGTCTTGAAACACATTTTGGGCGGCGATTGAGGATCTTATGCCGACAGCTGTATCAGGGAAAACATCAAACAGCATTTAGTCTCCATGCTGATCAATAGAGTTTTTGCTACCTGGTGATACCATGGGACAATCGCAAAGCGACGGGGATGAGGAGGTCGCACTGTCGCAAATTCAGGACCTCTATAAGAAATTTGCCTCCGAATGCCCAAGTGGAAACTTGCATTTGCATGAATTCAAAAAAATCTTTGGGGTCACTAGCGAGTCGTCGGCAGAGGAATCTGCATATATGGAAAACCTATTCCGCTCCTTCGACACGAATCAGGTATGAAATTGTCTAGTGTACCAGTTCTTTATTTGACGACTGTGACATGCCCGTGATGTCAAAGGGTCTCTAGGTGTTTGCATGACAAGAAAACTCTCTTCGTAGCCAGACCTACTGTGATAGTGAAAAGGGCAATTTAGTTCATTTAATCTTAAATGTGTTATTTTGTTTCGCGAGTCAAATTATCATTAACAATAACAAAGCCAATATTCTTCACTAGGACAACACAATAGATTTCTTGGAATATGTGGCAGCCGTGCACCTTGTTCTTCGGGGGAAACTCGAAGATAAGCTGAAGTGGTCTTTTAAGGTCTACGACAGGGATGGCAACGGTCGCCTTGACAAACGCGAAGTGAGACACATTATTAAGGTAATCTGTTTGCAAAATTGGTGTGTGTGTGTGTATATATGTGTGTGTCCGTGCGTGCGTGTGTGTGTGTGTTTTGTTAGTTTTTTTAAATATCGTTGTTGTAGTAGTTACATCTCAACAGTAGCCTCATCTTTAACTGCAGTTAGGATGAGCCTTAACGCATCACTAAAAATCCATTGACTATGAAACGGATAAACCAGTAGACTGATTTGTCAGAAGAGAATGGCATGCCCCCAGGAAATACACAGCAGATGGAACCATCACATTGTGACTTGTTAAAATTGCGTTTTTGCCATATTAGACAAGATTCAGTTTGAGAGGGGCAGAAGGAGTGTGTGTGTGTGTGTGTGTGTGTGCACGTGCACATGAACGAGACAGAGAGGGAGAGAGAGTATTTGGGATGTACTTGTGGTAACGTAAGTCTGTAATTGAATGTGTACAATGTGCAGTCAGAGTCATGTGAGGGAATGTACACTGATGAGCCAAAACATAATGACCACTCACAGGTGAACTGAATAACGTTGATCATATCCAACCAAGGGCACATGTCAAGGTCTGGGTAGATTAGATGGTAAGCGAACAATCAGTTCTTGTAGTCAACATGTCGGATGCAGGAGAAATGGGCAGGAGTAAAGACCTGAGCGACTTTGACAAGGGCCAAATTGTTATGGGCAGACGACTGGGTCAGAGCATCTCTGAAACAGCAAGGCTTGTAAGGTGCTCCCGGTCAGCAGTGGTGAGTACCTACCTACAGTGGTCCGAGGAGGAGCAAAACACAAACCGGCGACAGGGTGTTGGGTGCCCAAGGCTCATTGATGCGCGAGGGCAACGAAGGCTATCCTGTCTGGTCCGAAATGACAGAAGGTCTACTGTGGCACAAGTCACAGAAAATTTTAATGATGGTTACGGGAGGAATGTGTCACAACACATAGTGCATCGCACCCTGCTGCGTATGGGGCTGCGTAGCCGCAGACCAGTCAGAGTGCCCATGATGACCCCTGTCCACCATCGAAAGCGCCTACAATGGGCACGCAAGCGTCGGAACTGAACCTTGGAGCAGTGGAAGAAGGTCGCCTGGTCCGATGAGTCTCGTTTTCTTTTAGATCACGTGGATGGCCGTGTTCATGTGCGCTGTTTTCCTGGGGAACTGATGGCACCAGGATGCACTGTGGGAAGACAACAAGCCGTAGGAGGGAGTGTGATGCTCTATGCAGTGTTCTGCTGGGAAACCCTTGGTCCGGCCATTCATGTGGATGTCAATTTGACACGTGCCACCAACCTAAACATCGTTGCAGGCCAGGTACACCCCTGATAGTATTGGCCTCTTTCAGCAGGATAATGCGTCCTGCCACACTGCACACATTGTTCAGGAATGGTTTGAGGAACATGATGAAGCGTTCAACTTGTTGCCCTGGCCTCCAAATTCTCCAGATCTCAATCCGATTGAGCATTTGTGGGATGTGCTGGACCGACAAGCCCAATCCATGACGGCTCCACCTCGCAACTTACAGGACTTGAAGGATCTGCTGCTAATGTTTTGGTGCCAGATACCACAGGACACCTTCAGGGGTCTTGTAGAGTCCATGCCTCGCCGGGTCAGTGCTGTTTTGGCGGCACACAGAGGACCAACAGCATATTAGGCAGGTGATCGTAATGTTTTGGCTCATCAGTGTACATGCAATATATCTTGGACCAGTAAGATATGGTATGTAGCATCTTGGTATTTATTGATTGTTTGTGACTCTACCTATGTAGCTATCACGAAATCCTGTCCAAGTGGACAGCGCCTTCACTGTGCATTCGCTCATTCATAGTATGACATTAGGTTAGTAGTTGGATTTTGTACCCATCAGACTTTTGGTGTGACTGTGACTGTGGAGGTTTTGAAAGTCAAGCTGTCTTTAAGAAATATGATTAGCAGGAAACATAGCACTTAATTAATTGGAGATGTCACAGTACCATCTAGTGGATACATTTAAAATAGCAAGCGCCCACATAAAATCAAGGGGAATTTTCAAACATTTACATTTATTCATTTAGCAGAAACATTTAAGATGTTATCATTCAAAAAATTACAAATCTCATCAACTAATATAAGCAATAATATCAAATATTTTCTGTGGGAGAAGATACAGTGTCAAATTTTGGAAGAAATGAAAATCAGACAGAAAGCTTGACAGACAGCCACTCGTAGGAAATGTAGTCTAAAAGAGCACTTTCCTATAATATTCCATTGTCCAGCTTTTCACATGAAAGTTAAACAGGTAGCCACAGTTAAACAGGTAGATGGTGTGCAAAACAATGTAAGAGTCACAGAAACTATATATTCTTTATCATGGACAACAATTTCTGAATCAACTTTTCAGTTGTCTTCCTCAGTTCACTGGTCAAGTACTATGTAATGTGGTGAAACATTTGGTGACAATTTATTTCAAGTAATCCATTTTGGTTCTCCGATGAAAGCAATCAGTGCCTTGTATTCAGTGCAGTATGGCTGCTAGTGTGCATAGAGTCTGTGTGCCAGTGCTTCAAATGCACAATGTACTTTACAGTAATATCCTCTAGATAACATTAACAACACAATCACATTAACCGTTGAACAGCTATGTTTATATAATATGCAACCTTGAAAGAATATTTTGTTAATGGTTTGCCACCGGCCAATTGGGTCTCGGTGGTGAGTATTAACTTTGAAGCCACCTATTATAGATCAAATTACATATTTGCAAAGGTGGATCCCAACCAGTAGACTGATGAGATGAAGTGTGACTTATTTTGTGGTTGTTCTCTTTTTTCCTGTGCCCTGCAGATAATTTCTAAGATTAAGCAATGCAGTGGTGAATCTGACCGTGAATCCCTATCACCTGACCAAATATGCGACAGAATCTTTGAGCTCATCGACAAAAATAAAGATGGTAAGTTCCTTTGATTTAAACAAATCTCATCTCATCTCACTTGGTACAAAATCTTACTTTCCCACGTAATATTGACAACAGTTGGGCTTCATTCATGAGTATAGCTATATCCCACAATCCTTTCTATAAGATCCAGGTGTATGGGTCTGAAAGTATTGCTGATTTTTCCTTCCTCTTGTGATCCAACAGTGTAAGTCTAGTTGTTTCTGAATTTCATATACAGCTTACTGACGGCAATTAGTATTTTATGAACCCAAACCTCACAAAACACTAAGTACTTAATTTGTTCTACAGAATTCACCCTCATATTTGCTCATGCACACATCAGTCCTAAGAAATACAATTTGTTTCTTTCAATCCGACACAGATTACATGATGAAATATTAATGCTTCTGAGGAAATAAAAGCAAGATCTAGAAGCTTGTCATAGGACCATTGAAAGCTTCAGCAAGTGCAGTGTGAAAGGAAGAGTGATCTGTGAAGTATGTTGATATCCACATACAAGAATAAAAAGTGTGCAGGATGAAAGGAAAGAAAAAACACTTGGGAATGTAAATGGAAATGGCCAAGAAAAGAGGTGCGTTCAAATTAGCAAACAAAGGTAAACATTTGCCGACATTTTGAAACAGTTTTCCGTTTGCTTTGAGTTCACTGTGAACGTTTGCGAACACACACAAACGGTCTGAGGAGGTAGTTCTCAGTGAACAGACATGGACACTGGACTGAGGGAGACCGAACAATTTGGGATGTTCACACAAAACCGTACACATTTAAAAGTTTAAAGAAAACCTGGAACGTTTGACTCAGTTTGCCGAATTTGAACACACCTCAGGTGTGTTTCTGTTGCAACATGATGAGATGGCTGCTGTATACCATTGCCTTGTGTTTTGAGTGCTAAAGGTTACTTATAGTCCACAGTAGGGAGTACATTGTTGCAAGTTTATAAAGAAATGTTGTCACCAAGCAGCACTGGCTAACTAAAAACTTGAAGGGAACATTTTATGTAAATAGCAGATTGATTCTCTTTAAATTACAATTTAACAGTACATTTCAACAAACAGGTTGCACAATAGAATTTGGTAGCCTGTAATGTAAGACATTTACTGTATGTTTGTTGAAATGTACAGTTAAATTATAATATAAGATATACTGGATTAAGTGTGTATATTTTGGTTATTTATGCTGATATCCCATATTCTGCATTTGATATCTACTTATATTTATGGTTCAAAATTATTTCCTTGCTGTTGACCTATCCTGTTTAGACACAACTACTTCTCACCCTTTTGTAAGAATCAGAAACAGCTGCCATCTTATATTATGGGTATATGATGTAATGGTCTCTTAAGTGGATTGTTACTAGACTATAATCAGTTGCATATTCGTTTTCACATCTACATTATGATGCGGTTCTCCCATGAAATTGTGACTACCAAAAAACATTTACATTTGTATTTATTCTTTTGGCAGATGTTTCTATTGACACCAACTTACAAAAAGTGCATTCAATAAGGTCATTAGCTACACACATACTGAATTGTTCGTGCCATCCTTCATATATAGTGACATTGTGAGAAAAATTACCACAATGAGAGGAAGTGCTGTCATGACGTGCCCAACTTAAAATTATTACTGCCAACTTCCAGCCATGAGGTGGGTATTGCTGCCCATTTGTATTGCCACAACATGTTTAACACTGAGCTTATGCAACTGTGAAATCTTGTTGCGCCACCAGGCTTTTAACTTTTATGCATAAATTGCAAATCAATTATACAACTACTAGCTTTTATTACAGTGTTAGGTGGAGGCGGGGTCAGAGTTTAGAGAGCCCAGTTGTAGTCCTAATTGGGTAGTTTTGAGTCTGATATGGACAATCAACAATGATACCACTGTTTTGACAGTTTTGAGGAGCTCATTCCACCACTTGAGAACAAGAGTAGAGAAGGGAGGTGAACAAGATGGCAACAGACTTTCACTGTTATGGTTGTTTACTTATTTAAGAATATTGAGTAAATTGACATCTTTTATCTCTTATTTCAGGTCAGATTTCACTTGAAGAATTCTTGGAAGGTGCTCAGAAGGATGAATGGGTTTTAGACCATCTCAAACTGGATCTAAGGCCTTGTGAATGGTTTATTGAAATGCAAAGAAGGAACCCATGACTGTGAAAGAACTGTGAGGTGGAATGCAAAACAAATAGCTATACTTACATCAGTGATACAAAATAAGCTTTAAACTCTTGGATTTTGCAATTTGGAAATATTGTTTCAAGGCTGGCCTGAAAAATGAAGACTCAAGCTCACACCAAACTGATGATTGGACTTATAAGGCAGAGCAGTGTGATGTATGCTTGAAGTGATGCACTGTTCCTTAGACATTGTTAACTGCATCCCCTCTAGTGTCATTAATGAGTTTACTGATCCCAGCAGCATTGCATGTACAACACATGAAGACTCATGAGTTGAAGGAGGGGCTGTTTTATCAGCTGAATCTGCTGTGAGGAGGTAACAGTGCATGGTTTGCTCTAAATCAATTGTAGATGCTTGGTATACTGTACAGCACATTATCTGTCTATAAAATTCTTATGCAACTGAATTTGAGTTAAGCTAAATGGATGGTTATTTGTAGGACTTTATGAAAGTTCTCACTGTTCACTCCTAAAAATTTTCAAATTTTGCAGTTTGGAAAGTACCTGTACAGTATGTGGTTCTAAGTATAATTATTTGACCTTCCAACATTTTAAATTTACAGCAGTAAAAGTAACAAAATAATTTCAGTAAAAAGTCCCACATTTTACTGGTAAAGGAAAAACCGAAACATATATAGATCAGTAAAATGTATAAGAGAAATGTTTGTGGTGTAATGCGGATATGTGGGATATGGTGTACATGTATATTGGTATAAGCAGGGCACCTATTCTCCTCATCCTGTGAGAGAACATACAAATGAGTAGAATTTGTAATTGTGTGAATACATAATAAGAGTTCAATGTCTTATGGCAAGGCTAAAAGCTCAGCTTCGTGTCTTGATGTTGCCTATAAAATTGGCTTGCTTCTATCCACCTTTGTCTGTGCCTATAATTACAGTTCTGGAAAACGCTAAACCATTGTATCTATGAAGAACGTACTTGCTATTATGGGGATTTGTGTACTTTTCATTCAATTTGAACACATTATATGAGTCAACCTCATATATATGTGGAAAGCACATAAAATTGATCCCTTTCAGACTGATTCACCAAAACATGTCAGTATTGAACAATATTATAAACTACATTATTCATGTTTAAGTTTCATATATTTTATCATATGTGGAAATGTAAAAAGTCTCAAAATTCTTCTTGTCCAGAGACATTAGCATTATGTTTTGATCAGTAGTCCAGATCAGTAGTCTTTTTCAGCCACATGGGTTGCAAAGAAAGATTGAAAACAGATCACTATGAGTATGTGTCTTATTGCGGTGGTTTTAGGCTGCCATTCATTCAAGTTGATAAACAGATCATCAGATATTCATAGACCATTTAATTTGAGGTAACCAGCTGATACCTATTCTGACATGTGAGAAGGCATATATATATTTTTCTAATTTAGAGCAGTAGAAATTTGTCAAATGAATCAGATATACAACTTTTGTCATCAAATTAGTAACCCAACAATGGTGAAACAAAAGATATGACACAGTTACCCTCTGCATTACTGTTCAGCTTTTTGGGCCACATCCTAACTAATATCCAATCAAAATTTCATTCATGTGACACTGTCATGGGTATTCAAAAAGGGGAGAAAATAGCAGCCTTGAACTATGCAAAAGTCCACCTGAATGTACAGAGAACTTGCATGAGCACTTTAATGAAGGGACAACCTTGTTTCACTCTGTTTTACATTTTGGAGGCAAAAGCTTGTATGTAGTTGTTTCTGAGGTCTAGATTTTATTGCTCTAAATAACTGCACATGGCTATCAAGCTTGACTTCTCATTTCCTGTTACTGTGTTGCCATTTTTGGTCACTGTAACTGTTGAACATTGTGAGTACCTTCAACAGATGTTTATGAAATTTAGTTCCAAACAATAAATCCTCAGTGTAGCACAAGGTAGGTCTTTTTGCCACACTCTTTCAGTCATGAACAATTAACACATCACAAAGACATCAAAATGTGCTAAATCACAGTTCAATACACTGGGTATTAGCAAAAACCACTGGAGAGGTTCAGTAATGTCTTTTCTTAAATGATGTCCTACATTTTTTTTTCAGACTTAAGGTATTCAAGATTGATTGAAGTCACCGCACTTTTTGATTAGGCCATGGCGTGTGCTCGTGAGACGAAAGGTCTCAGCAACTGCGCAAGCCTACTCTTTTGTAATATCGATAAATACGTCACATAAAGTGATGCGGCTGTGTCAACCTTTAAACAATTGAAGGACCGAAAGTGCTTTGCGATTCGAACTCGGAATGCAAGACCAGCACGAGCGCGCTGACGTGTCTGCGTTTACGTGCCTCGTCAGCTCTGGCCTTCTTAGTTGTTTGTTCACCTGACGAAGATGGCAGGAGGAAAGTGTTCCTGATGCCACCCTAATCATTTTAGAAATTTTAGAAGCCATTAACAGCTAAGCAAATATGTAGCGTAATTATTGAACAGGATCTCTATGAAGCAATTAAACAGGTATCGTAAACTGCAATTCATTGTCGACATTTCTGAACACTGCGTGATTTACACATTAGCTAGCTAGTAAGCTAAAATTACAATTAGCTACCAGTGAGCAGATCTCCATGCATGTTTTACCTTTTTTATTCAGTCGCTCATTATTATGCGTTACAGATAACACATGGGAACATGCTGCAAGGCTTTAGTGTATTTTTCTGTAGTATAACTGGTTGTCTTTCTGAAGTACAGTCTGTGAGGTGGTGATGTCATTGAATGTCGATAGCTAGCCAGTATTCACCGGACAGTCAACTCGCTACGCAGTCGCATATGAAGCTAGCAAGCTACTTTTCAGGAGAGGTAATCAAACTAACTTGCAACCGTGATTGCGTGTCAACATTTTCGGTCGTTAACGTTTGCGTATAGAATAAAACAGCGAAGGTTAGTTGGCTAGTGAGGAACATACCCACCACACATCCGTATTTAGCTAGCAAAATGTGTGGCCATCAAACTAAAGGCTAATGAGCTCTGCAGCACAAGCTTTAGCTACGTGAGCTGGTGTGAACGTAGTATTGCTAGTAGCAGTTGGAAACTTCGAAGGCAGATGAAAATTGAATTAAAGCCAATTTCGCTAGACACTAGCTAGCTAGTTTACAAGAGTTAATCGTTGCACCCTCAAATCGGTCTTGAGAAATGTGACTTTGGTAGTTGCCTTGGTCGCAAGAGCCACTGCCGCTCGACGCAGCGATTGTAAGTTGTAAGACTGTAAATTGCAGCTAGATTGTCGGAAGGTACACCTGTATAATATTTATTCCATTGCTTGACGTAGCTGAGATGGCCCGGTTTTCGCTTCATATCTGACGCTGAGAAGACGACGTGCTGTAAATGTACACGGTTGTAAGACGTTGCAGAAATCACAATGTGTATTATTTCGCAATTGCGTGTGTGTGTTTTTGTTTACACTGCTAGCCAACTAACTAACAGTTGCTTTAGGTAGTGATACAAAGTGAAATAAGAATAAATTGACTAGCCATTTTGTTGTCTTGCTTGCAAAATGCATGTCATTGTTCTCAGCGTCACAACCAAATTGAAGGTAGGTAACTGACGGCATCAGCTGAAGGCCTTTTATCTATTGTGATAAAATTAATTTCCCGGTATTGGTAATGGTAGGTCTGGTTTTCGATCTGTCTTACCATTATTATTTGCGGTAATGAAGCTTCACGCTCATCCGTAATACAGTGGCAAAGTTGGAATTACAAGTAACTAGCTGGCTACTGAGTTGGATGTATTGCTGCTGAAATAATGAGTTAGATAACGTTATTTCTGGCAGTGTTTGCATTAATACTTATCAAGAATCAAGTATGGCATTCTGGTTCATACTGAAACTCAGATGCTGGGTAAGGCTGCTAAATGTGCGTGTTGTTGATGCCCAGTGAAGCGAGGGAATAACGAGAACGTCAGTTACATAAACAAGTGTCTGTACAAACTCGTACTGAATGTTGAACGGAATTTGTTATTCCAGTTTTAGGACGACGTTGACATGACACTAGTTAGCTAGCAGCTAAGATTTGGTTGTGGAATACAACAAAAAGTCAGGAGATGCACGTTCAAGATTTTGAAACTGGTGAATGCAGTCCATTTCCTTGTTTTAATACATGTGTGTACTTCTGTCTGGACGTAATGTGTCGTTACTTGTAAGAAGTGTATATTCAAAGGTTTTATGTAATTTATGGGGATGAAGGGAGTGCTATGCATGATACAGAGCAGTTACAGAGAGGCTAAATGTGGATTTCATAGGCATGAGCTTTGAAACCTGGCTGGTTTGATTTAGGCTATGTGACCTTCTCCATAATTTTATCCTCACAAAAGACCCTCAAAGTCAAACTTTACCATCTGACATTGAATGTGATTTGGAACATGAAATTTGAATGTAATGTGAAAATGAAGTCATAAAACGGCAGTACCAGTGTCTGTATTTGCACTTGTAGGCCTAATTCATGTGACCAGACACTCTTCAGCTCAGTGGAGTAGAACATGTGACCTTGTTAGTCACGACAAGGGAGACAGCATTCTTTCAAGGGGTGGGGCTTCTTCATTCTGGGTAAAACATGGAAAAACTAGACCATATCATGTTCATAAACCAATAAAACACCACTCCAACCATTTTACAATGGACAATGTCATATTCAAACATATTTCTTGAAATATGGAAATTAAAAGCATGTACATGAATGCAGTATCACATGAGCCATGATTTGTTTGCTTGCCTCTGTGTGTCTGTTTGCCGTAGTGACAATATCATACAATCGTAGATACAAACTTTAAGAGCAGCAGCATATTCCTGTTTGTATTTTATTATCTCCTTTGGTTGAGTGGTGGTCCAGTTGGCTTTAATCTATGGACTGTTGTGAATGCAGTGTCCATTACTGGTTTTTTTTTTTTTGTTTTTTGAAATGTATGGAATTTATTTTAACTTGTGCTTTCATTTGTTCATTTGGCAATAATAACTATTTTACAGGACTCCTCTCTAAACCATGTTGAAGTGGTTCTCCAATGATGAATCTGGCCCTGCTCCAGCAGTAAGTATGAGCAATGAATAATAACGAAGACAGGGCAAAATATTAATCATTCCACGCTTATGTTTCTTTTGTCTAACACTGGGCCAGCATGCATTGTCCTTTTTCCATAAATAATTTTGTGGTTACTTCTTACAATCCCTGATAAAAGCAGTTCTCTCAGTGCCTTAGTGTAGTGAAGGAAAGCCAAACAGCTGGCAGCCAGCTTTCAGAGTTGTGATTATTTGACATTTAGTTTGTCTGTGTACAAGCAGATGAAAAATGTGGTTTTAGGAGAGTGCTGAGCTGGTGGGTTTGCACAGACAGATAAGAGCTGCTTCCTGTGGTCCTCTATCACCCTCTCCTCACTAATCCCTTACCCCCCAGGCCCCGGCGCCCCGGGAGGGCTCCAGCAGTCAGTCTGTGGCTGAGGTCACAGAGCAGCTGGCCCAGACACAGCAGCTTGTGGCTCAGCTGAAAGAGCTCATCCGAGAGAAAGACAGCATCCTGCACACCAAAGATGAGCAGCTTAAGGTATGGGACCAGGACTGCATGGTATACAAAGAAGGCAGCACTTGTACCTTACTGCTGTTGTGGTTCAGCTTGTGCTTGTCAGGCCTTTTAGGGCCTATTTACCGTGAAGTGGAAGATGGCATACCTTCAGCAGCTGGGCACAAGAAATTTCATGTTTTTCATGTTTCATCTTTCCAGGTGTTGTTCAGCTGCAGGGTTCAAAGTTTATTTATTGAATACCTAAGAAGGTAGTCTCCCTGCCACTGTTTAAGAAGACTGTTTCTGTAGTTGTGGTAATTCATTTAAAAAATTACCTTTATAAAAGCCAAAATATACACTGTATCTGTAGTAGATATTTAGTCGACCTGTAGCAATCATACTTTCATTTCATTATAACTATGTGCTGTTCTTAAAGTGTACTGCCAAGTTGGGAGGCATTGCCACAGTTGGAATACTTGCTACCATAGAGTATACAACCTTAAACTTTTTCCACCAGTTTCCAGCCACCAGTTTGATGTCATAACAAGTTTTTGTCACCACAGCCGAGCTTATGCCACTGAAAATCTTGAAGGTCCACCCGGCTTTTATCCGCATGGTAGCATAACTACGTTTTGTTTGATTAATAGGCAGAGAAAGATGCCTGTGAAGCCAAACTCTCCAAAATGAGGCTCCAAAACAGAGCAAAGGTCACATCTCTAAATTCTCAGCTGGAAGAGCTCAAGAAGCAGCTGTCTTTGGGTGGTGAGAAAGAATCCAAGTCTGACGCCAAAAAGGTATGCATTGAGTGGCTACACAAAACAAGGGCAACAGAACCTACTCACACAGTGTTGATGCAGTTCAAGACTGCCTCAACTGTTACCACTCTAATTGTTATGACACTAAATACACAGCATGCACAAAATCAAGTTATTGCAGCTACTTCAGTCATGCACTCAGAGAGGAGCCTTTGTGCCTGCATGGGGCAGTGACCAGGGGCTTTGTGACGCTCCTGATTTGTCTTTTTGTGTCCCAGAGTGGAGGAGATGGAGATCTGGAGCACGCTGCAGCAAGTCGGGGAAAGATCCTCCTGCTGAAGAAGAAGGTGGAGGAACTGGAGCAGCAGCTATCACAGAGGGAGGAGGAGCTGGTACACAAGGTGCAGATTGCCAGCTTGACTCTTTGTGTGGATTCCAAAAATTGGATGCTACATTTTCAGTATATTGATAATTCTTTGTGGATATCATTTACCCTCATAGCTTGTCTAGACAAGTACTGTGTTTTTTTTCTGAACATCACACTTGAAATAGTCTGTCCTGCATTATGCATTGGATGGTGTTTAAGTTTATGTAATGTAAACAACTGTTCGCCATGTGTAAAAGTTGTTATAAAGAATAGGGGTCGATTGATTATCTGGTCATTAGATATTTACAAATTTTTTGATTATTAGTCATCAGTATATTTTTATCTAAATTCGTGATAAAAAAAAACTTTTAAAAGCAATGCGTATACTATCCCGACGCATCTCCTCTGTCAGAAAAAAATGACAGACAACGTTATCTGGCCTTGAAAATCAAACGTTTTCTCAGACCTGCTGCTGGAAACAAGGATGGAAGGTAAGTATCCAGTAATAAGGTCATTGTGCTCAAACCATGCCCTTAACCAAATTGCACTAGGATAATTGGACCTTTTTGAAGCAGTATAAGTAGTCTACACTTAAGCTAAAAAACAAGCTTGGAATATAAAAGAAATAAGGACTTGTGATAAGGATTAATTGGTACACCTATGCTATAAGTTGCAACAGTTTGACACTGCACATTTAACAAATAGTAATGTAAATTTATTCTTTCAAATGAAACATTCAAAGAAATTTACCCTAAAGCACAACCCTTCTGAATTACAGTCGTCATTTAAGCAACCATCCACGAAATTAAACTTTCGCTGGCTTGCGGTTACACTGTATGTCGGAACGTCACGGCAAAGCTGAAAATACCCATTTGCCACTTTCATGTTTCTTTATTTGGCCTCATCGTCATCATAGAAATTGAGTCATTAAAATAAAAATTTGCAGCACACAGTTTTCACTTCACAATATTTTCGCTAACTTTATCACAGTCCTTCCACATGGTACCCTACTTTTGTATGAGCTGTCCATTTTTCACATAAATGACTTATGAGCAAATGGGCTCCTAGAATCTCCCCACGTGGACACACATGCTAGCTTTAAGGGTTGATATTTCATACTTTATGATGAAAATGCAGCCTAGATGATGTATCAATTTGCTTTATTTCGTACACAGTGATTGTAGTCGATCGTCTGATAATTTGAATGCTTTTGAAATAGCGATAGGCATCTGTTGCGTAGCCAAACTAAGATAACCGTAGAGAAATTTATCCACAATGTCAATATTAGCCCCCTTTTAGTAGGCCCTGTCTCTCCAGTACACCGTCTCATTTGAACGAGCACACCCTCGCACACACGCTGCAGCTCAAATGTGTCCCTCACAGATAATTTTCATGTTAGTTATTGCAATTTTTAGTTTATTTTTATCTTTGAGAAGGAATTTTCATTTGATCTTGTTGCTCTTTATTTAACTTTATGCCTGGAAACATATGACTAACTAAAGAGGGTTTGTAATTAAGTCCATGTTGTCACAGCCTATTTCTTTTCACGCGGGAATAAAAACATTCAAATATCGGCCTGAAATATCAGTTATCATCCTCTTTTTGTCACCAGTAATCATTATCGTATCGCCCTTTCAAAAACCATATCAGTCGACCCCTAATAAAGAATAACATACTGCATTTTAAAGTCATGGTTGTTATCCTGTAAGCAGTATCGATGTGCTTCACTGTCTGACAGGCTGTAGAAATCCTAGCCATGGTCATGAAAGTTGCCCACTGGATGTAAAATGAAAATGTTGGCCCCAATATGTCTATGTGACTGTGTGTTGCCTACCACAGACCAAGGAGCTGGATGCTCAGCGTCAGCGTGGCGTGGAAATGGATGCAATGCTGGTGGAGAAGGATAAGAAGCTGACAGAAAAGGAGGCCTACATCATAGACCTGCAGATGTCGACCGCAGTAGATAATAGTACAAGAGCCCATCCGCAGCTGGCAGAGGAGCAAAAGGCAAGCATAGTACTGGCAGTGTTGTTGTTGTTGCGCAGTTAAATTTGTATCTTCATTTGAAAGTGTGATGATTTAATAGGTCATTTGTGGTTTCACAGCATCCTGTTAAGCTTCATTTGCTGCATCATATTTCTCATTTTCAGGGACATTCAGCATTGTTAAACCTATCATTATAATCTCTCTTTCTCTCTCCCTCTCTCTCTCTCATTCAGACACACACACACACACACACACACACACACACATACACACACACTAGCTTCAGGGTGAGCAAGAAAGCACACACTAAAAGGATGAAATAAATCTCTAAGTTACCCTTTGCAGGTTCACAGAATGAAAAAAATCTTTATTGCCCCTTTAGACTTTTTTTCTTACTGCAGCTTTTTATCTCTCTTGTTCTCCCATGCCAGCTTGTAGAACAATTAACATTTTTATAATTCCCCCATGATTACAGGTTCTGACCAAGGAGGAGACCTCCCTGCAAGATCTCCAGTTGCTTGTACAAAACCTCACCAAAAAAGTGGGGGACAGTGAGGAAAAATACAGCCTTCTACTGGAACAGACAGAGAGCCTCAAAGACCTGTTGGTGAAAGAGAAGGCACAGTTTGAAGAGAAAGAAAATATGTACAAACAAAATGTATGTTTCCATTGACGTATCCCTTAGGAATGTTGTATGATTTTTAAAGAGTGGTTTTGCAGAGGTGAAATTGATTGTGTCCTTTGTTTATTTTCCATTTTAGATTCAAACATTTAAAGATATTATTTTGCAAAAAGATAACAAATTAATTGAAATAAACCAAAAACATGAACAAGAACTCTTCAAGTTAGCAGCAAAATCAGATGCAAGTGCTGATCTTGAACAGGTAAGTTCACTTATTTCATTTATAGGAAATAGTTTTAAAGTAGCAATTGAAAATTGTAGCAATTTAAAGTGAATTTCAAGTTATGTGTATATATGACAGATCTGAACAAACCTATCAATGGATAACTCAAATTGTTCTTCCACTGTATAATATGTGATTGAAAGCTCCTTAATCTCTGTTCAGCTTCTGAAGGCACTGAAACAGAAACTACATGAGAAGGAGGAGGTACTGCTTGGAAAAACCCAGGTCATTGACGTTCTTCAGGGCGAGGTGGATGGCAGAGATCAGCAGATAAAGGTGAGGGAACTAAATACGACTCTTCAATGCAAAATACTATTAGGAAAATGTGTTATCTGTTACATTTCTGAGAATAAATCTGGTGTATCTTTTGAAGTGGAGACTAAATGTTTTGTAACCGTTTAAAAATCATAGCTACCATATAGCAATTTTGCATTGTTAGGTATCCTCAGGGAATGTCTTAAAATGTGAATGTCAGTCTGAAAAAGTGCGTAGTACAGCAATGGAATAATATGAAAGATGAATATTAACCAAGCATAAGCACAGATACAAAGTAGCTCCAGACAGATCCTCAACATAAAATCCACATTCCAAGGTCTATTTCTGGTGCTTGTATGAAATTTTTTCATGCTCATTGTCTCATTGTTTTTTTGTGGTATTGTTATTGCAGTTATAAAAGTGTTATTTGAGTGATGCGTGCATAAGTTTTATTCATTTTTTAATACTGTGATATGAGATTGAAACTGTAAGCATAGTTAATAATATCCTGGCTATAAAGACAAAAATGCTCAGTATTGCATAAATAAGAAAGAAACTGGATGCTGTTGAGTGGATTTGAATCCAGGCAGAGTTAAATCTATGGCTGGTTCATGCCTTAAAAATGATAACACGCAAGTGAAGCCTCAAAATGAAAGGTTGTCTGCTGAATGCCAGGGAAATCACAATCATATCAGCATCAAGATATTTGAGCCAGTGGCGTGGTTCCTTCCCTCCCAACTTGCAGGAGCTTGTGGAGAAGATTAAGCGCCTGCAGAGTGAGAAGGACAACATGCAGTCCAAACTGGATGCAGAGAAGCACGTGATGCGAGCCCAACTGCGGGACCTTATGCAGAAACATGAGATGGAATTGCAGAAGGTGGCAGAAAAACATGAGATCGAGCTGTCAGAGAAGGAGCAGCAGTACCACAAGCGGCTGGAGGAGCTCCAGAGGACTCAGGTGTTCCCACAGGAAGAGCAGGGCTCGAAGATCACCGCTGCGGACGCTCCCACAGACAAAGCTACAGAGCAGAGACTGTCAGAGCTAGAAGGTATTCTAGAAGTTGCATGCACTTTCTGTAAATGGTTTAGTATCTTGTCTTTTGGTCCTCAGTAATCCTGCCTTTTTGTAGGCCATTTATGTTTTATGGGTTTATTGCTTTTTTTAAATTGAATTTGTTGCAAATATTTGCAGTGTTAAGAAATTCTGAGGATACTTTGCTTTCTTTATAAATAATGAATGGATTGTGGTTGGGATGTGGGGTTGAGTTTCTTATCTGTATCTTTTACAGACTTGAAAGGGTGTAGAGTTTCACCCTTTTCTGTTTGAATCTTCTCTCTCCAGTACAAGCCAAGCTGAAAGCTGAGGAGGCCAGTAAATCTGAAGCTAAATTTCTCAAAATGAAAGCCTGGTCCAAGTCACGCATCAAACAACTGGAAGATGAGCTGAGGAAAGCCCAGGTAAGAGAAGCCCTCATGAATCATTCTGCTTAATCACATGCTTTAAACCCAGAGAGAACCTGAGCATTGGTTATTCCTATTTCAGAATTACGGTCTCTGTGTTTTTACCACACCTTATCATGCATGAAAAGCTGTATTTAGACAAAGTGGTGAACCGAGATGGGTGTTCTCATCCGTACAATGATCATATGTACCTTCATTCATATTTTGAATTGCTCACATAGTTTAGATGTGAATGTACTGGTAATACCCTATCATAAGACTAGATTTTACTGGTGGTATACGGTGTACATAATTTGGAAAGGTACATTAGCAGTTTCTCACCCATTGCCCCTAGCTAACCTGGTTTTTGCCTTGAATGCTTTGTTTTTTTGTGTACCTAGTGAGATCAGGACCAAAGAATACAACTAATCCATGTCTCCAATTACAGTTTTCTTGATTTAATGAAATAACTGGCAGTTTTAACACCTGAACCAGTTCCTTCTATGTAAGCTTACACAAACGGACAGCAAAATACAAGATGATAGTAAAGCTCTTCAGAAAGCAAACCAATCAAAGAAAAGTGTGTAATTCGGCCTTTTTGGCTGCGTAGGTTTCTTGCAAACAAAATTCAGAAAACTCTCTTAAAAGGTCTGGAAAAGACTGGAATGTTGAATGCAGTAACTCTTGCAGAGCAGAGAGAGGAGCGATAGTTTTTAGGCCCTGTTCACACCTGGT
The DNA here is from genome assembly GCF_013368585.1 of Megalops cyprinoides. Lineage (NCBI taxonomy): Eukaryota > Metazoa > Chordata > Actinopteri > Elopiformes > Megalopidae > Megalops > Megalops cyprinoides. The sequence goes on along the minus strand of NC_050590.1, from coordinate 24,634,465 downwards.
ATTAACATGTGTCTTGGGTGATCCGATCACAAGTGGACAGCTCTAAGTACGTCAGTTCACACCTGTCATTAAAATGTGTCTCCACATGCGTCTCGAGTGACCACTTGTGATTGGATCTCGCTTACCCGCTCTATATGCAAATAAACACGTACATCATTTCCATTTGCAGATGTAAGTTTACGCACCATTTAAAGGTCTGTTTGAGCGAATCTTGTTATGACTGTCACTATGAAATAATGCGTGTTGTATCTGTAAATGAAAACCTAGTTGACTAGCAAGCTAGATTCCGTTCATCACTGAAATTAAATACCCTTAACTCAGCTGCAGCTGATCTTTTGTTAAATTCTGTTTATCGTTGGAAAAAGCAGAAACACTAGATCAGAACATTTTTAACTTCACCGTATTTGTCTGACACCTTGCCAGTATGGTTGAAAATTAAATAGGCTAAGCAAGATATTATGTTTTCAAAGTTTCTTACGTTATTCACTGCAATGAAAATGTTTCATAATGTAGTTTAATATCAAAAGGGTGTTTGCTGGATTGCTAGTAGCCTATTGTGAATACATTTATGAATTACTTTTCTAAAACCGAGGCACATTTGTTATGGAAGTACGGACATTCTAAAACGCTCAACGTGAAAAGGCTTAACATGGCTTAATGTTCCAAAACAGTGATCAATGATCACCAAATTTCTCTCAGACATCTCTTGTCATAAACACTTCCACCTGTCCAAAAATCAAAACAGAAATCCTATGAGAATGGACGTTATCTTACATTAAATGTTTTCTTCTCCCTTGACGCCCATTATGAGGAAAAAGCTTAACGTGGCTTAATGTTCCAGAATAGCGTCCAATGATCACCAGATTTCTCTCTCTTTGGACTTCGGTTTTGATTTGTTGATATGTTAAAAGTGTTTATGACAAGAGATGTGTGAGAGAAATTTGATAATCACTGATCGCAGTTTTGGAACATTAAGCCACGTTAAGCGTTTTAGAATGTCCTCTTGATATTCATGATATCGTAAATCTTCACTCCCACTAACATTTATTTGTAGAACTACAACACTTCACATATTATTCATAATATCATTTTTCCATGTAATATGTTACATTACATATTTGGGGCTTGGAAGCATTTGAGGTAGCTTGCAAACTCTAGCTGTTGTTGCCTGTTGTCACACTTTAAAACCCTTTTGCACATAACTTATTTTTCATGCTATGGAGCATGCGTCTTAGGCTATGTTACATGGTTTGTTATGTTTTCATTAGCATTGTTAAGCTTCTCATAGTTTCAGTTAGCATTTGCTATACTTTTTTTAGACTTAAATCGCTGTTTTCTTAAAGTTAAAATTAGGTAGATTTTTTCCAATCTCGTGTTCTAATCGCACCACTTACAGCATACGCACTAAACAGCTCATCACACTGGTGTGAACGCCGTTGGTGTGTGAATGTACCTCCGTTTACGCAGAGGACGTCAGTTGAGTAGGCGGTCCTTCACGTGTCCTTGAATGGGTCGTGAACCTTGAAAAAGGTCACTTTGACGAAAACTTTGATTATAGGTGTGAAAGGAAATGACTCAGTGATTACAGAGAAGTCACATACACTATATGGCTAAAAGCATGTGGACACCCCTCCTAATTATTGAGTTCCGGTGCTTCAGCCAAACCGATTGTGACGGAGTGCCATCACTACGGTTGAGTATGCGCTCTGACTGCCATACCAACGAGCCTGGCTCTCAAGCACATAGCCACGCAATCTCCATAGACAAACCTTGGAAGTAGAATGGGTCGTACTGGAGAGCTCAGTGACTTTAAACATGGCACTGTCATAGAATGCCATCTTTGCCATGAGTCAGTTTGCAAAATTTCTGCCCTGCTAGATCTGCCCCGGTCAACTGTAAGTGCTATTATTGTCAAGTGGAAGCGTCTAGGAGCAACAACAGCTCAGCCACGAAGCGGTAGACCATGCAAACTTACAGCGCGGGGCTGCTGAGTGCTGAAGCGCGTAGCACGTAAAAACCTATCCTCTGTTTAATCACTCATTTCGCTGTTTGAATTCGGATCTTGTTAGTTGCCCTACACCCTGTAGCTGTATATATAAGATAGTACTGCGTCCTCAAGCAGACTTTGCTCTCAGCTGAGAATTACTGTCTCATTGTGGAACTGTACACATCCTGTCCCCGTACTGTTGTTATATTTACTGTATGCATTTTTGTACATCGCTTTAGAAAAAAGTGTCTGCTAAATAAATAAAATATTTTGTGGCAACAGTCTGGGGAAGGCTCTTTCCTGTTCCAGCAAGACTGTGCCCCTGTGCGCAAAGCAACGTCCATAAAGACATGGTTTGACGAGTTTGGTGTGGAGGAACTCCAGTGGCCTGCACAGAGCCCTGACCTCAATCCCATTGAACACCTTTGGGATGAATTAGAACGCCAATTGTGAGCCAGGCCTTCTCTGTTCCATGCCCTGTTCCATGACTCTGTCATCATAGTGTGCATTTAGACAGAGCTTTTGAAATTTGCATTCATCAAGTGGCTTACGTTGACATTAATAAATTGTTGATGTGATCTCTGTGTTTTCCGTAGTCTGGGAATTCTAGTCCTGACGTGAATGCCTTAAGGACCAGAATCTCTGATCTGGAAGAAGAGCGCGAGGAGATGCTGTATAAATTAGACCAATATGATGAACTCAAGGCCAAAAATGGTAAATAGGAGGACTGCAATATTTACCTGTTTTATCATTTATTTGTGTATGTTTCAACAAATTTGAAAAATATTTTTTTTCATGTAAATTTTGACTGTATGCGACTGCATACAAATTTGTATTTTCAAAACACTAACATTTGTCAATTTATAGATCAGCTTGCTGCAAAGCTTGTGGTTTATGAAGAGCAGCAAAGGAAGATGCAAGCAGATCTGGAACAAGTCACCAAGAGAGCTGCCTCTCAGGTCTGAATAAACCTTGTGTCTTCTACTGTATTGCATTAGGCAGTTAACTAGGTGGTGCATATAGGATCTCTGATTCAACAGTGTACACACTAAGAAATACTCTCAATACTTACGTTTCAGGAATGTAATACATATTATAGGGGTTGAAAGGTAATTGAATGAAAGACATTGAATTGCAATTGTGCAACTGTGTAAAATTTCCCTTTACAAACTATATTGTAACAGGTTTTTGAAAAAGATTTGCACATCCTTTAATTGGACACCGAGTCCCAGAAGAAGGAATATGTGGTTTGTAGTGCCAGTCCCAGGTCCCATAACTTTTGTTGTTTTCTTGTTTTGATTATATTGGTGCATACTCTACAGTGTGTCTTGGAGAGGTACATGTAAAATGATTCAGTGGAGCCTATGTTGCTTGCATAGCCTGCAGCAGGCCTTTAGGAACTTGACAGTTTTAACGGTATTGTACCTCTCACAGACAAGTGAGTCAGGCAGTGCTGATGACCTGCAGAGTCAGGTACTGGAGTGGCAGGAGATGGTGGCGGAGGCAGAGTCAGCTCGCGACCAGGCCCGGGAGGAAAAGGCTGCTATGGCCCTGAGAATGAGCCACATCGAGGAGGAACGAGAAGGTAAAGGGCCAGTGAACAGCATCCAGCAGTTGAAAAAAGCCCCACCTCCTGACACTGCCCTGCAGGAGCGCAGGGTCCAACACCCAGAGGCCACTCCACTACAGTGCTACTGTTCTTGTCCCAAATATTGGCTGGTGTTTCAGAACATACAATTATGCATGCATGGGCATTCAGTAGGGTATTTTTTGTCGTATATTATCTTTGTCAAGAGTTAATTTCTTAAACACTATTCACACTATTTTTCCTGAAATCTCTAGGGTATTTTAGCTGATATCCCCACCAAGGCAACCTCCCAAACCTAAGTTATTGCCAGTATATGTATTGCTTTGCCCAAGTAACTAAGGTTTCAGCTTGCAACGTTCATTATGTGGTGCTGCAGCTGTTTGAACATAATTCGAGAAGCTAATTAATCAAGCCCCATGAATTTCAGTGTTTTCATCATCACCAATTATGCTTTCTAATCACAATGACATGGTAAAATTTCTGTCTCCAGAGCACACATTCATGTAAGCCAGAAATGTTTTTTTGAAGTGTACAAAATTGCAAATATAATTATAATTTAGAAAATCTTGAATTAGGCAGGCACATGAGGAGAAAGCCAGAAATGTCAAAATGAATTCAGTTTAACACAAGCAAGATTAGTGTTACTATGGTAGGTAAAGCACTGACCTTAAAGCTTTTCAGCTGGAGATTCAATTACAGTCACTACTGACTAATTGGGTAATTGTTTTTAATTTTTTTAAAAAAGTTATCTAAATTTTTCAATAAGGAAACACTGAATGATCATAACAGAAAATATCATGCATTGACTTTGCTAAACCTGCTAAATGCTTTGCTAAATGATGAAATTTAACTACTAAAAATAGTATGTGCACTATTTAATCTGAAGGATTTCACACTCTTCATTAAAAGAATTTTTCTTTCTTTTAAACCTGGTCAGAATTTTTTAACCACTGCAGTGCCTGCAGTTTTAATGCTGTTTTCCATGTATATTGCTTTAGAATAGATATTATGCTGCAAATCATTGTGAACCTAAATCAGAAATCCAAGGGGTTTCCAGAGGTGCGTTTAAAAGATGAAATAACCAGCTGTAATTTATGGAGTGGTATTGGGACAAGTTTTCCAGATTGACAGCTTCACACAGAACTGCACTGCACTTAGTGAGGTTGGTAAAAAGTCAGCAAATACATTGGGGACTTAAGGAAAAGTAGTCCATTGTGAGTAGTACTTGCTTTATCTTTTGAGTGTTGTTTTTGCGTCTTTATGTTCATTGATGACAAAGGCATGTGGAATCATCATTAATATATGTCTGGTGTCATCTCCTCATCCCCTGCCATGTCAGACTATCCACATACCTTTCCTTCTTTGGCTGAAAAATTTATTTCTTTCAAAATGTCAGCTAAAACATGTCTTCCATCCCTACCTGAGAGAGTAACTGCAAATTTTTTTTAATAGCTGGTTCAGGAACTAGATTTTTTTTGTTGCTTTTGGAAGGTGTTTTTTTTTTTCTCTCGAAGAGTCGTTTGTGCATTGTTGCTGTCCGGTTGAGCATGATGTTTTTCTTTTTATTTTCTCCTCCATACCTCCTGACGAGCACTCGCTCCGCGCCCCAGCCCCCTCCACTCCTCACTGTGATTGGGCAGCCACAGAGAACAGTTTCCCATCAGTTTTGTGCATGCAGGCCCAGGCACCAGCTTGTGCTGCACTGTCTGCCGTTTCCTAGCATGCATTTATCCGCTGAGTAAATTGCTGGCAGTGCAGTAATGGTTGGCGCTTTAGAGTGCTCCATATATGTTTCTGTCTCTTCCTGTTTCCCTCCTGGACTCAACAAAGAACTCACAAGGCCTTTTCCTTTATTAGCTTTACAGCAACTTTAATATGAAAATGATCATTCTGAAGTGATGGGACATTTTAACTAATAAAAGGATGATTAACAATTGAATTTTAAATTATTCATCAGATATTACATGCTAGGCTAAATGCTGCAGGGCACTTGTTTAAAGCAAAAGGTTTTGTGAGCTTCCTCTGAGACATGGGGAGCAGTGTGTTCCATTTATTGTCCTCTATCATTGGTTGTGATTACTAATGCCTACTAACAGTCTTGCTTCCATTTTCCTTGGTAACGGGGAGTTTGTATACAGTACAGTGTTGGCTAATACGTGCTCGTCATCTGGGCTAGCATGAAGCTGGAAGGGGTTGCCACATTTTGGTTTGGTCTACTATTTCATAAATTAACTATTCTTATTTCAGCCCCAGGGAATTACTTCCCCATGGCTTTCTGACTGTGTGAGCCATGGTACAATCCATGGATAAATGGACCTGATTCAGTTGCTGAATATATTGGATTGCAAATGAAGATCTTTACATTCACTGAATGATAGCACTGCTGTATTCCTAAAGGCACATCTGAAAGGACAAATAAAAAAATAATATCAGTTAGATGTATTACTTTAAAAGATTATATTAATTTTGCTACAAATTTGCCACGTGGCAGTAGCCATTTGGCTACATAGGTAATGTTGCTAGTAGTAATTCCTGGATACCTGGTGGATATAGTAGATTAGACATCCTGCTATGTGCTAGCTAGCTACCTGATTGGTAGCTGTTATTGCTTGTAATATCAGCTGCTTCAGTGCCGACTGTGGTAGGTAGCTGTTTTTATTTAGCTAGCTATGTAATACAGGGACTCCTTTGGACAAATTATTTATTGATAGGTAACTTACAAAATTAACAAAACCTAGGAAACAGTTAGCTAGAAAATAACTTCCTCAAGCTGTCAGTATTGAAATATAGTTATATTTAATTGCAGTGTGTCACCATAGCAGGGTGTAACCTATTTTTTTCAAAGGTTAGGTTGCTGAACACAGCAAGCAACTAGCTACAACCCCAAACAGAGGTTTTCATTAACTAATTTGATGGTCAGCAAAGCAATTGTTATACAGCAGAACACAATTACAGCAGCAGTCACACACACCTGAGAATTCAGCTGGCATCTGATGTTGCCATGGCAGCTTCATTTTCAGTTCAGTTGAGCTGCCAATGTGAATAAGGTCCATTTCTCCCTTTTCTGCATTTCCCCACCTTTGCTCTGGGCCATGTGGGACTGACAGGACAGGACAATAACAAAACAGACATCTTCCATAGAAATCAGGAAATGTGGTTTACTAACATGAGCCACATCTTTACACAGATGTGTTGACACTGATGTCTGCAGGGCAGGCTACGTCTGAGCTGGAGAATGAAAACCTTGAACTGTAGGTACACTAGAGTTCAAGCCTTTCATAGGGTGGGAAAGTCGGGATAACAGCCTTCAGTTGAAAAAAAATAGAAGCTGTTATGCAAACCCTTGTATACCTGAAATTACCCCCAAAAAAGTAAATAAGAGGCCGGAGGTCAGCTTCCACATGGTCAGGTGTATGCAGAATACTTAATTACATGCATGCCCTTCGGTCATCTCTGGTTTTCCTGCTTCTTTATCATCCTTTCCTCCTTATCAACACTTTCATGGTCAATGTAGGCACGGTCCAGCTCCAGTTTCCAAGGCTACATTAATCATTTCTCAGTTTTATTAATAAATATTTTTTATATTATAGCATGTATTATTTGTAGCATATTTACCTACAGTGTTTGGTTGGAGCTATGTCTGGCTTATATTGATTATTGATTGAATTTATTTTGGGGTTTACTTTTCACATTTGTCTTCACATTTCTTTTTGTTTCTGCCATATTCTTTCAGCTTGCTCTTAAAAACTTCCTTGACATCACAAAACAGATGGGAATGTATTTTTTCATACTGTTTGTATGTTGATATTTTGTAATATAAATGTCATTATATAACTTTATTGTTGATTACACAAAACTACATCAAAATCAAGCTGTAGACTTCCTCTCTATTCTAAACCTGATTTAGGTCTGTACTTTTGTGACTCCCCCATTGGAGAGAACTTCCAGTTCAGCTGCAAGTCGCAGAAGTGAAATAGATTGAAATTGCCTTTGAATAACTAACATGCCCTCAAGAAAATATCCCTCCTTAAACTATAATTTCTCATAAGTTTTGGAATGCCACTTGGCTGTAAGCTTTCTCTGTGGTGCAAAAACATGCATGGCTGTGACCCGGATGCTGCTTTGGGGAGGTCACACACAAAGTTTGTCACAAGTGCCTTTAGCTCTGTCTCCACTCTGGCGTGCATCTTCTACTGTCTTTGAGTGTGTTACTGTGTCTCCTGTGGCGAGCATGCTGTCAGCTCCGCTCTGTACCTGAATGAAACATTGAACTCTCCTGTGGCACAAAACTGATTGAGGATGACTGGTTCTTTCCTGGCTGCTCCGATCCAGCGCTGGCCAGTCGGCAGCAGGAGTTGGAGGAGGAGCTGGCGCAGGCTCGGGGGCTACGGCAGCCGAGGGGCAAGAAGTCGGGGGAACCTGCTGCCCGCAGTCTGCAGGTAGGAGGTTTACTGCAGATCTATTGTGCTTTGTCCTGGGTAGGAAAAGACTGGGGTGAATAGTTGCTGATCGTTAAATCTGAGGATGGCCCACATCTTGTAGACTTGAAGTTGCCAGTACAACACACAAATACATGCAAGTATATGTGGCCAAGTTATTAGTATGCAATGTTTTATTTGGGAGAATATGTGACGTACTGTGGTATACTGAGGTTTATGTGTGAAAGATAATGGATAATGGGTTCGTTCAACACCTGCTCTTTCTCTCAGGAGGATTTTGAATTTGACGGGAAGCAGTCTTACCAGGACCCAAAGTGCACTTTAGAGAGTACAACCTCCATGGATGGGGAGAATATGGGAGGTTGGTGGCCAGAGTACAGTACCCCTGATGCAGGTGTGAAACCTACTAGACAGTTTATTGTAGCATGCACACATTTTGTTCCATGTGTAAATTGATCATCATTTGTTTTTGCATTTTGTTGGACATAACTCCTTTATGTGGATTTTGATCTAACCTGTGGCAACCCAGTGTGCACCCGACCTTTGGTTGACCTATTTTTTGTTTTTTTGTTTTTTTTTTGTCATTTTTGTAGAGATTATTTTTAAGCATGTGCGTGCTGGATGAACTGCCTAGTTTTGGTTCTTTAGATTGTAGTCCGTGTTGAACACAATGAACTGTGTCAGTCCGAGGTGTAAATTAGGTGGAAAGAGATGCCACATCATTGGTAAGTTTTTTTTCTGTGTGTTCCTTTGATGTCCACTTGTGTTTGACAAATTCAGTGTGCCCTAAGATTAAGGGTTTTTAAATTCTGGAAATCAAAATGTCTGGCTGCAGACAGACAGGACATACACACGTTAGACAAATAATCTGTTACGCTTAAGGAATAGTGCTGAACTTAGTTGATTAGGCCTGTTGTTTATCACAATTGCAAATATGTTTGTAGTGCACAATGAAATACTGTTCCCTAGAGAAAGAAGTAGCAGACGTGTCGCCTGTTTTGATATTCAGAAACCCTTAATAAAGCATGATTTCATGTAGGTTTGTAGTGTTAGGAAGCCTAGCATGCACATCACAAGTGTGTCATCAAATATACTGTTGCTGCATGATAATAATAGTAATAGATTTTTCAGAATTTAGAATCTGATGTGAAAGATTTGTAGAGGAAAAATTACTTGAATTTTTTTTTCAGCTGTAGAAAACATTATTATTTATTAATTATTTTTAAACTGTTTCTGTGCCAGGAAAAACATTTACATTATATATTTTTTATCCAATTACCTTTTTAATAGCATATCAGCATAGTTTGAGTTATATGATTGTAATTTTAAAGGTTTCTGCTCAACCTGCACTGTCTGGTATGTGATATAATTCTATGTTTGTCACCTTCACTACTGCAAATCTACTGTACCAGGCCTGAGGTCAGTGGTGGAGGAGCTAGAACTGGAGAGGAACCAGCTGCAGGAGCAGATCCTAGGGTTGGAGGAACGCTGTCAGGACCTAGAGGACCGACTGCAGCTTCAAGCCCGCATCGAGTCTCTACAAGTAGGCAGGCTTTCTATATCATCTCATATACAACAAGTTTCTTTATATGAGCTGTTTTGCGCGAGCCGCAGATGACACAGAATGTGTGCCTACCACTAATCCTGGCAAGTTGCTTAGCATGCCATGTACTTTAATTTTATTTCCAGTTTGATATACCTTTTTGACAATTGGGAAATGCAGCAAGTGCATGGTAACTTTATGTTCTTCCTGAAAAACTAGGATTTTGTAACAAACCCTTCTAACACAGGTGACGTTTGATGTAGATGAAGAAGGGCGGCCATTTTGGGTTTCTCAGGTGTGTTTGTGTCGGTGTGTGCTAGAGTAAGCACCCTGCCGGTGACAGCTGACTCTTGCCATGTTGTTTGTCACACAACGTCTTGTGTCCACATCCATATGGGTGTACCGCTTCCAGCTGATCCTTTATTGATTAATTATTAAAAATTAACTTTTGCCATCACCTCACCAGGGTGTGTAATAAGAAAACTTTTCTTATCTGTTTGGCGACATAAAAGGAGCATGCGCTGCTTTGTAATATTGAAATTCATTGTAAAGTAAAACATTTATTTGACAAAAAAATGTAAGGAACTAATATAATTATTACTTTAAATGTACTTTCCAAAATTTGAAAACCTGAGAAGGGTGAAGTAGGTTCCTTTTATGCTGCATGTTGTGTGTTGGTAGGGAGAATATTGTGAGGAATAACCAACATGAACTGAGAGGATAGTGTGCTGTATCTTTGAGTGAGTCTGCAGTGAAGTTGGTTGGGTTTATGGCAGTGTTGTGGACATTGTACAGTGACATTGAGCAGTTGCTGTCCTGGCCACTCCCTCAGAATGAAACAGAGCGTCTGCAGGGTCAGCTTGCCAGTCTGCGGAACCAGCAGAGCAGAGATGCAGAGAAGCACCAGTTGCTGGTCACCAGTCTCAATGAGCAGCTGAAGGGGTAAGCAGAAACCTCAACTGCCACTGCTGGTCACCTGGTATTAAAGAATATTTGTATGCCATTAGAGAATGACTGACTTAGGAAGTCGGCTAATAATCATTGCTGATTATTAGCTATCAATTCCTTGATAGAGGATAACCATTAATCTGTCAAAGAAGCACAAAGACCAAAGTAATGCTAATTTCAGTAATGTGTGGTCACTACCTACCATTGAGAGAGTGAGAAGGAATAATCTAAAAAGAGATTCAGCATATTATAGATGTGGTATATATTCTGAATTGTGGACACAGTGAAACCCTCTCTGTATTGTGTGGTTGACAAAATATGTGATTACACATGTGAAGTAGGGCTTGTAATTAATTTTTCCTTTTGATAAACGTTAGGCTGAGGGAAACACAGGAATGTCTGGAAACATCACTCATGGAGAAGGAGCACATATTAGCCAAAACGTCAGAGAAACTGGAACTCATTGATAGTATGAGAGATTCTTTGAAGGAGAAGGAGGTACAGCACAAAGAAGTTGCTGAGAAGCTGCTTCAAACAGAGCACAGTGTAAGAACCTATATTATAATTTCATTTTTTTTTTCAGTTGTGAATTGGCATGTTACATATAATGTGCTCCTTCCTTTTTAGCTATCTGAAGTTACCAAGAAATGCAACACCTATGAAAAGCAGTGTTCTGAAATGAAGATATCAGTCACAGAACTCACACAGAAGCTGAATATAATGAAAGAAAAGGTAAATATTCATTTTAAAAACACATGGTTTTATACTTTTACATGCTTATTGTGATATAAAGTCTTATGGAAGTGTGGATATCATTGCTAAGTGATGCATGAATGTGTATGCTGAGAACATTCTTGTTGATTTGGCATTTGCTGCTGCTGGGTTTCTGCCACAAGGATAATAGGACCAGAAATGTCTTTATTCCTGAATTTTTTATGTAATTCAAGTGGTGAATAAAAGGCCATCACTGACCATGCCTGGAGATGGTTGTGCAGCAGACAGAAATAATTATCTGTTATGGTTAGCTGTGACTTGGTATTGATTATTACTAGCTAGTGTACCTGTAATCTATCTTTGTATCTGTCTTTTGAGTCTAAGTTTGACTTGAGATTATTGATTTTCAAGATCACGTTATTGTCTGAAGAAAATAGCAAGCATTGCCACTGTGGTGTGGCGCAGCACTCCAGTTGAGAATATGCTTCCTTTGTATTTCTATTGCTTGAGCGAGAGAATATCTGTAAACACTCCACCAGGGCATTGATATGATTGTTAAAGTTGTTTTAATATTAACTTCATGTATATACTTAATGCCATGAAGACCAGCCTTGTTTCTCTCCAGTAAGTTTCTTTTATTTCTGTTTTAGAGCAGAGGATAGAGTTTATTAATTGCTGGATAATTTGATGGCAAAATAGACTGTTCAGAAGGCTATATACGAGGCATGTACCCGATCACATGACAAATGTGTGTTTATCCAGTAGGCTTTGAATAATCTGAAATGTCATGTTTATAAAATGGCACATATTGCCTTCTTGAGCCTTTTTGGAACTGTTTGCAAGTTTTACGCTAATGTTTCTGAATTCTGGAGCTTACATAACAGGTCCAGTAGCCTTTAAATATCTTTCACACCAGTTGGTTTTTTTGGTTCTGCCTGAAAAGTTAGGCTTTGAAGTACAAGCTGCTGCACAATTTTACAGATTTCTGACTTACACAATTTGTATTTCTTTGTATTTCCTCTAAACCTGTAGACACAGAAACAAGAGTCTACGATTGAGTTACTACAAAGTGAATTGGAGCAGGCGAATGATGAACTGGACAAGTTAAACTCAACCCATTTGGAAGAAAGGGCTCAGCTAATTCATGACCTTCAAACTTGTGAGCGAGAAATTGATAACCTAAAGGATGTACTCTCAGACAAGGATAAGGAGATCTCTGCTCTCACCAACAACATGACCGAGTACACTGAGCAAATCCTGGAGCTGAAACGGGAGATCAAAGGCAAAGAGGAGGCCCTGGTACACATAGAAACTGCTTTGGCGAAAGCAGAACAGAAAGCTCAAATCATCAGAGACTCTCAGTCCTCAGACCAGCAAGCCCTGAACACTAAAATTGCAGACTTAGTTGAACAACTGAAAACAACAGAATGCAAATTAAGTGAGGCTAAAGAGAAAAAAGACCTGAAGATGAGGGAAGTTGAGGACCTCATGAGGCAAGTTCAGGAGGACAACAAGACCATCCAAAGCTTGCGAGGGGAAATTCATAAGTTAAATGTGAACCACCACAATCACCTTTCAGAATGCGAATCTCAGATTTCTTCCTTGAAGGGGCAGGTGGCAGTGTCATCTCAAAAACTGCAGGAGTCTGAACACTTTCTCTCTCAACTGAAGGAAACAAATGCCACCAATGCAAAATTACAGGATCAGCTGCAGGATAAAGAGCAGATGTATGAAAAAGAATTGAAATCCTTTAAGGAGGAGCGCAACAAACTCCTTGCTGAAGTGTCCAAACACAATAAGGAGCTGCAGGCCCTATCCAAAAAACTGGAGGAACAGTTGGAGGGACAGGAACAGGCTAAAAAGGTGGTGCAGGAGAAAGTGGAAATAATATCCCTACTAGAGCAAAAGCTAAATGTTACTCAGGAGGAAGCAGAAGGTGAAAGACTAAAACTCTATCAGGAGTTGAAGACAAGAGATTCTGATAATGAGAGGCTACAGAAGGATCTCCAAATTAAATGTGAGAAAATTTCAGAACTAGAAATGAGTGTGACAACCCTTGAAAGTGCAAACCAGCAATTACAAGCTATTGTTGAGACAAATGCTAAAGAACTAGAGGCACAAAAGCAAATTGTTGGCGATTTAAATAAAAAGGCTACAGTAGCACTTGAGCAAAATGCAGATTTGCTTGCACAAGTTGCTAAACTCACAGAGGAGAGTCAGAAACTGAGGCAGACCATCACGGAGGGAAAGAGATCCCAGGCAGAGCTAATAGAGGAGAACAACATAATACAAAGTAAAATATCTGCTTTTGAGGTACAACATTCAGAAAACTGCAAAACCATTGAAGGACTACTGAAAGAGAAGGAAGAGCTATTTTTAAGGAATGATGAACTCTGTAAGGTCCTCAAAGAAAACACAAGTACAATTTCAGAGAGTTTGCTTGAAAAAACCAATGAATGCAGTCATCTCACAAAATTACTGTGTGAAAGCAAGGAATCCATTGATAATTTGCAGGAGCAAGTCAGTATATTGAATTCTCAGGTAGACCAGCTGAAATCGTGTGTGGCAGAAAAGGAGAAAATGGTTGATGATCAAAATGCACATTGTGAATTACAAGAAAGCCAACTCAGGCAACTTAAAGAGACTTTATCCCTGCTCCAGGAGCAGAGTGCTGCTTTAAAATCAGGGCTAATGGAAAAAGACACTGTATTGCAACAAAAAACAGCTGATTGTAACTCATTGCAAAGAGAAATTCTTCAGCAAAGAGAAGTTTTTACCCAGCTGCAGAGTGAAACAGAATCCCTCAGAACTGAGTGCACAAGACTGAGTCAAAGTTTGGAAGAAAAAGAAATGACTCTCAGAAATAAAACTCAGGAGTGCCAGAATTATTTTGATGAACTCAAGAAGAGCAATGAGTCTGTGGTTTCACTGCATAGTCATTTAGGTGTAGTGAATGAAAATAGTTTAAAGCTTGAGTCTGAACTTGCCAATCTGAAAGCATCCCTTGAAAATCAAATTACTGTTAACAAAAAACTTACCGAAGAGGTTAATTATAGACAGAATGAAGTGATGAGTCTTCAAAACCACATTCAGGTCTTAAGTGAGGAAAACCAGCAGTTGCAGGATTCTGTTGAAAGCAAGGAGAAAGAAGTTGTTGAACAAAAGATGCTAGTGGCAGATTTTGGAAAAAAGACTGGTGCAACTCTTGAGGAAAATGTAAACCTTCAGTCCAATGTGGCTAAGCTCACAGATATGATTTGGACACTGCAACAGGAAGTGAGTGAAAAAGATAAATCCCTGTCAGAACTAGTAGAGGAGAAAAGGAAACTGCAAAGCAGATTATCTGCTTATGATATGCAGCATTCGGAGAATCGCAAGATAATTGAAGGGCTGCTGAAAGAAAAGGAAGAATTAACTATTAGGACTGAAGAATTGAAGGATGTCTTTGAACAGAACAAATCAATTTCAGAAAATTTGCTGGCAAAAGCAAATGAATGTAGTCATCTCACAAAATCGCTTGCTGAAAGTGCGAAAACAGTCACACATTCCCAAGAGCAGATCAGTGTCTTGAACACTCAGATAGACCAATTAAACTGCAGTGTTGCTGAGAAGGACAAAATGATTACTGATCAAAAAGCACTTTATGAAATGCAACAAAGTCAGCTTATTCAATTTCAAGATACTTTATCCCTCCTCCAGGAGCAGAGTGCTGCTTTGAAATCAGGGCTAGTAGAGAAGGACACTACACTGCAACAGAAAACAGCTGAGTATACTTTATTGCAGAATGAAACTCTCCAGCAGAAAGAGTTTCTCTCCCAGCTTCAGACTGAAACAGAAAACCTCAGGACTGAGTGTACAACACTGAGTCAGAGACTGGAAGAAAAAGAAATGGCTCTCAGAAATAAGACTAAGGAGTGTCAAAACTATTTAGATGAACTGAATAAGAGTAGTGAATCAATGGTGTCACTCCGTAGTCAGTTTGATGTAATGAAAGTATCCCTTGAAAATCAAACTGCTAGTAATAAAAAGCTGATAGAGGAAGTAGCCCAGAGGGAGACTGAGGTGGTGGATCTTAAGAAGCACATCCAGGTATTAAATGAGGAAAACAGCAAAATAAAAATAGAACATCAGAATTTAGCTGCAGAGTTATCCCAAAAGCATAATGAAATTAGTCTTCTTCAGTCAGAGCTCTCCAGCAAAAACAACAATATAGTTTCTTTAACTGAGCAGCTGGCAGCTTTCAATGTTGAAAGACAGAAATTATATATGACATTACAACAGAAAACTGAATCTATGAATCAGCAAGAAACATTTATAAAGCAGTTACAAGACAAGTCAGTGGAAGGTAAAGATCAGCTAAACCAGACAATAGGAACTGTCATTGAGCTGCAGACACAAATACAGACCATGCAGAAATCTCTGCAAGATAAGGAGATATCCCTGAAAAATAAGGAAGAAGAGCTGAAACAGTTTAAAGATATGTCAGTAATAGAGTCTGAAGCATTAAAAGCCCAAGTTCATACAAATACACAGATTATAAATAACCTTCAGGGCCAGATAAAGAGAATGATTGAGGAAAAAGAACAGCTAAGCATGGAAATCACTGATAAAGAGTCCCACCTGCAGCAAAAAGTGGATGATTGTGAGAGGTTAAGAGCACAGTTTTCAGAGCTGGAGGGTTCAGCCATGAACCTTAGAAATCAAGTGGAGGCCTTAACCTCAGAGTCTACTCGAATGACGGAAATGCTGAAAGAAAGGGACCAGGCTGTACTGGACATTAAGAACAGCTCACTTGTTCACAGCAGAGACTTGAATGTAAAATTCAAAGCCAAAGAAGTAGAATGTGAAAGCTTAAAAGTGCAACTCTCTGAACTCAATGAATCCATCTCAAAGCTAAAGGACAACCTGTCTGCCCAGTCTTCTGAAATTGTCAAATTAAAAGAAGTCCTTGAAGAGAAAGTGGTTGAAGTTTTAGAGAAAACAAAAGCTCTTCAGGATCTCCAGGGAAAAGCAGATGAAGCAGCCCTTTTCAAAGCCCAGTTTATGGAGAGCACAGAGCTGGTATCTCAACTGCAGGGCCAATTTCAGGAACTTACATTAGAGTACAAAAGACTCAGTATGTCATCAGAGGAAAATCAGAGTGCCTTTACAAATCTACAGGAAAAGTATGCTGCCAATTTAGAAGAGTTTCATGAAGTCAAAATGCTGCTCTCCCAAAGGAATGAAGAGGTCACCAGTCTCAACAAGGCTCTCAGTGACAGTAATGATGCACTAAAAACTGCAGAAAGCACCACTACTGCACTGAGAAATGAAGCCACACTCCTTCAAGAGAAACTTCAGTGGATCCAAGCATCTAATGCCCAGCTTTTAAAGCAAAAGGAGGATGCTCTTACCTCCCATGAAGCAAATACCACCTCCTTGAATGTTGAAATTGAGAAGCTGAAGTCACAACACCTCCAGGTTGCTGCACAGGTGAATGCCTTGACAGAGAATTTGGAGCAGAGAGAACTAGCCTTGCATGCAATCAATAATCAGTATTCTGCACAAGTTAAACATGCAGAATATCTTGTGTCAGAAATGCAGAAACTGGATGAGAAAAATAAGAAACTGAGAGAAGAAAGCAGTCTGGCAGCACAACATTTTCAGCAGCAGCTGGATTTGTCCATCAGTGAAAAAGAACATTTGCAGCAGGAATTAAAGGAAACAATATCTGAGAAAGAGGAACTTGTCAAAGGTTACAGGAGGCAGTTGCAAAACTTGCAGGAGGAGTTGCATCTCCAGAGTCAGCACCACTTCAGTAGCATGAATGAAGCAGTGGAGAAAATGAAGACAGAGAAGGAGCATCTTCAGGTGCAGGTTAGTGTCAAGGAAGAAGAAATATCTGGATTGAAATTAGAAATCCAGAAAATAGCACAGACACTTCAGGAATCTGAAAAGGAATGGCTATCTATCCTTGATAGGGAAAAACGTGATAAGAATCTCCTTGCTGAGCAACTGAAAAGTGTAGAAAATGAGATGAAGTCAAAAGATGTTAAAGTCCAGGCACTGGGACAGGACCTAGATCGTTTGCAGGAAAAGTATGTAGAGGTAACATCAGCACTCAAAGTTAGTTCAGAGCAAATGAAAGAGAAAGACCTTGAGGCTGTAGAGCTTAGTCAGCAGATTTCAGCCAACAGAAATAAATTAGAAGAGGGTCTTTTAGCCATTCAGACAAAGGAAACCGAAAACTTGCAACTGAGGCAGTCTTTAAAAGACAGGGAAAATGAATTAAGAAACTTAGAGTTAAAGAAAAGGACTAGTGATGCTGATTTTACTGAATTCTCACAAACAATATCTGATAGAGTAGTTGCTTTAGAGGGTGAAAACCTTTCTCTACAAACTACAATTAAAGAATTGAATGCAAATCATCAGTCTGAAGTAGATTCTTTGAGAAAAGAATTACATGAAGCAGTACATTGTCTTCATCAAAAACAAAATAAATTATTAGACAGAGATAAAGAATATGAAGTTGAGAAGCAGCAGGTGTGTTTACTTCAGGAGCAAGTAAGATGTCTACAAGGTGAGGTGGAGGTTGGCACTGAAAGTAGTAGAGAGGCAGGCATTGACCGTTCCAATCTTCTGTGTGAAATTGAGAAGAAAGAAGACCAGATTAATTGTATGAACATTCAGATAGGTCAACAAAAAGAACTGATTGCAACACTTAGCCAGCAGTTAAGAGAAAAAGATGTAGCAGTCACTCAAGTTATGGTGTCGGCATCAAATGAAATGGTGAAGCACACAGAGGAGAAAAATCATCTCCTCTCACAACTTGAAAGCTGGGAGAATGCACAAAGGTGCTCAATCAAAAAACTTGAGAACATCTCCCTACAGTTGGAGGAGGGCAAAACCCAATTGTCCCATTATCAGTGTCAAATTGAAAGTAAGGAATTTGAAAATAGAACATTAGTCAAGGAAAATGAACAACTAAAAATTCAGCAAGAAAAATTATCAAAAGAAAAAGATCTAATAAAGAAGAAGCTTCAGGCTGCACTAATAGTGAGAAAGGATTTACTAAAAAAGATTGAGGAGTATGAAAAGCACATTGGTGAAAGTGAGAAGAATGTTGCAGATAAAGTACAAGAACTGACCTTACAAGCAGAGAACACAGCCAAAGACCATGAAGCTTACATTGACTGTTTGAAACAACAGATAGCCCAAAAAGAAAGTGAAATCCAAGAATTTTCTCAAGCAATTTCAGGGAAGGAAATTCTTGTGGAACAGTTGCAAAACAACATAGAACATTTACAGACACAGGTCAATATACTAGAGGTTAATTTGGCTACAACACTCCATTCACTTAAGGAGAAATGTGAATTTATTGACCATCTCCAAGTGAGCATCACTGAAAAAGAGGTAGTCTTTGACCGTGAACATTGTGAGATGACAATGAAATTGGATCAACTTAAAAAGGAGATGACAGAGAGAGAGGAAAGCTTCAGCATGGAAAGAGCAACATCACTAGCTACAAGGTCAGATACTGAAACTGAACTGACTAAGGTAAAGCAAGAAAAATCAGTTCTGCAAAAGAAGATACATGCTGCTTTATTAGCTAGAAAGGAAACCATGAAGAAATTGCAAGAAAATGAAAGAAAGCATGCCCTGGAACTGTCTGAGCTAAAAGAAGACTTGAACAAGCTTCTACAGCAGCAGTCTCAACATGCAAATGAAATGAATGTACTCCAGGTGAAATATGATGAGAAAGTCAAAGAACTACAGGATGAGCAACAGGTTGTAGCTTCCCTCCAGGATGAACTGAACACAGTATGGAAGTGCATTGAACAAAAGGAGAAGGCACTTAATGATCTCAGTATATCCTTTGCTGAAAAGGAAAGCCAAGGACAAACTACCTCAAAAAATGAAGAGGAGTTAGAAGTCCTTCACAGTAAACTTGCAAACATGACGGATGATATGGCAAATAAAGATGCATTGCTCATTGCTCTGAGACAGAGTTCTGAAGAGTATGCCAAAAAAGTAGAACAGTTAGAATCTGAACTTGAAAAAGCATGTGCTGAGATAAAAGAGAAGTCTGAGGAAGTTTTGGGTCAGCAGCGGAAAGTTAGTATGGCACAGCAGCTGTACCAGCAGGAAAAACAAGAGCACATAGAACAGCAAAAACAATTGCAAAAATCACAAGCTTTGATAGATGAGCTTAAACTTAAAGTTGAAGCAGTTGAAAGAGGTAAGGAACACCAGCTTGAGGACCTGTGTGAAATGAATAGAACACTTCTTGAAGAGAACGGTCAAATTAAAGAACAACTTAAAAATTCACTTTCTGTGATTTCACAAAAATCTTTAGAACTTGAAACCACCCAAAACACTTTAACTGAAAGTCAACAACAGTTTTGTCATGAGAGGGATTCTTTGAAAATGGAGGTGGAAGAATCACAGTGCTCTCTGAGAGAGTTTAAGGCTCAAGTTGAAAGCTATAATTTGAACATTAAAACATTGCAGAAAGAAAAGGAAACCATGCATACAGTTGTAGAAAAATATAAAGATGAAGTGTCCCTGTTGGAGGCAAAACTTGCTGAATTAGAGAAACCAAAGGAAGATCTTCAGAAAGTAAGTGTAATACGGGAGGAGAAATTGGAACAGGAGTCCCTTGCAGGAACAAAGGACATACAGTCCTTGAAGTCCTATACTGAAGAACTTGAGGCAAGCCTAAGGGAAAGAGATCATGCAATAAGACATAAGGAAGAACTTATTGCTGCATTGGAACAACAACTGCAGAAGAAAATACATCTTCATGAGGTTGCATTAGAAAAGATTCAAACCAGAGTTGATGAACTGCAGCAGAGATCCACAGGTGTGACTGAAGGAAGCAAAACAAAGGAGCACAGCAATGAAAATAAATCTATTGAACAGATCACAAGAAAACTTCAGGCAGCTTTAATTTCACGAAAAGAAGCCTTGAAGGAAAACTGGTCCCTGAAGGAACAAATTCAGACCCTGTCCTCAGAAAAAGAGGAAATTAGTAATTCATCCTTAAGTTTTGAAAGGTCTGTTAAAGAACTAAAACAACATAAAGAAGATTTGGAGAAATGTCTATTGTCCTTGAGCAAGGAAAAGGAGGAACTAATTTCAGAGGTTGATCGAATTTTGAGTGACAACCATAACCTTTCTGCTGCATGTGAAAGCCTTAAACTTACGATAGAAAATATAACTCAACAGAAGCAAGCCTTTTCATGCCAGTTGGAGTCCCTTAAAGACTCCCAGACTGTTGAATTGTCTGAATGGAAATCCAAACACACAGAACTGAAACAGGAATATGAATCTCTTTTACAAGCTTATGAAAATGTCAGCTGTGAAATGGACAAGATGCGACAGTTGCTGGAAGCAGCCCGAAAAGAGAAGCAAGAGGCTCTCTTGAAAGTGCTTCAAACTGAAGTGGAAAAAGAGAGTCTCCAAAAGCAGCTCAGTCAAGTAGAAGAAGAAAATGATAAGATGAAAGAAAAAATGCAGAAATTTGTTAAGGCCAAGCAGCAGAAGATCCGAGAGCTGGAGGAAGAAAATGAGAAGATCAGAAAAGACCTGTTTGAATTTGATGAGAAACAAAGATGCAGTGTTGACGAGCTAACTCTCAGGAACACCCAACTTGAAACAGAGATCTGCAGGCTTAAAGAATCATCAGAAGAGCTTAGGGTGAAATTAAAGGAGATTCAGCAAGACAATTCCAATTTAGCGGAAGAACTAAAAACAACAAGTTCTTCTTTAGAAAAGTGGCATAGTGAATCAAAAGCTACTGAGATGCATCTGCAGTTAAAACTAGGTGAGGCTCTTACTTTGAATGATTCATTAACAGCAGACAGTGAGGCTCAGAAGGCAGAAATTGTCGCCAAGCTTGAAATGATAGAATTAATGCAAAAGGAAAACCTAAATCTGTCTGAACAATTAATCCAGTTGAACAAAGACTATGAAGTCAAATTAGATGAAAAGGACAAGGCTGTGGCAGAACTTCAAGAAGTTACCAATAAAAATCTTCAGGAGAATATCATCTTAAATGAGAAGGTAAGGATTTTAGAAGATGACAAGACTCTTTTGCAAGAGGAACTTGAGAATGTTCAAGAGACATCAGATAAAGTGAAAAACGAGAATGAGTATTTAGAAACATTGCTCTTAAAAAATTCAGAAAGAATTGATGAGTTGACAGAAGCGGTGAAGGGGCTCCAATCCCAGAATACACAACTCTCTGTCCAGTTGACAGAGAGCAAGGAGGAAAAGGCTAACTTATGCAAAGAGAAGGAAGATCAGCAATTAAAATTAGTGAAGGAGTTTGAGGAAAAGCTGAAAGTTGCTCAAAGAGGAAGCGATGGCTCAAAAAATATGAAGAAGGAATTGCAGGAGCTTTTGAAAGAAAAGCACCAAGAAATCAACCAACTTCAGCATGATTGCATAAAATACCAGGAGTTGATACTGGACTTGGAAAGATCTTTAAAGATGTCTCAGTCAGAACGCGAACGGCTAGAGGGAGAACTTAAAGAAATGATTGAGAAGAATTCTGATGTTCAGAATAGGAGGGAGCATCTTGAAGCAGAACTTGTATCATATAAGAGCCAGCTCAGTGACGCTAGGAAAGAACTGGTGAATATGAATGCTGAGAACAACAAACTGAAAGAGGAGATTGCAGGAAAGGTCAAGCAGAATGAGCTCCAGATGCTGGAACAGGATAAAGCACTGAAAAGAGAGTCCGAGCAGCAAATGATACTTCATGAAGGCAAACTTGCAGATCTCCAGAACCAAATCACTCAACTACAGGGTCTAAAAGACCATAATAGTGAGGTGGTAATGGAATTAAAAACACAAATAGACTCTCAAGACTTACAGATAAAAACTCTTAAGAGAGAGTCTGAGACAAACCTCACCAAGCTGGCAGCCCTCTCTATCAGCCCACAAAGTGGTGATGTTACAAAGCACTGGGATGATGTATTTCAAAAGGTATTACATGAAAAAGACAGTCAGCTTCTTGAACAAAGCTATGTTATCATGAGACTTCTGGAGGATGTTAGAGGGAAAGAGAATTTACTGAATGATTTACAGCTAACAAATTCAAGGCAAGAAAGGTCATTGAATGAATACACAGTAGCAGCCACAGCTCAGCAAAGGCAATTATTTGTTTTAGGTGTAACTAATACTGAACTTAGCCAAAATGTGGAAACCTTAAAAAGACAAATAAAGGAGCAGAGCATACTGATGGAGAAGTTAGAACATGATAAACATTCCCTGATGGCACAGCTCACTGACAAATCAGATTCAGTCTTAGAAAAGCAGTCAGCTCTTGTCCAGGTGGAAAGGAAGTTGTCTGACACAGAGTCCCAACTCCTCCTGACACAATCCCAACATGACAAACTTCATGTTGAACTTCAGAAACAGGAAGCAATTGCATTGCAGCTAAAATTGTTACTTCAGAACAAAGATTCTGAGATTTCATTGCTGTTGTCCTCAAGGGATGGGCAAATGTCAGAGTATCTAGAACAGTTGCAGGTGCACCACCGGGCCCAAATCACAAGTTATGAAGACAGGTTAAGTGCCTTATATACTGAAAAGGAAAAGGCAGACAACGCATTCAGGGGACTAGAGAGCAAGGTCAGAAAATTGCAGATGAAAATGGAAAGATTAATACAGGAGAAGGAACAAATGGCTGCAAAGACAGAGACCTTAAAAAACACCACAACATCCTTACAAGCCGAAAGGGATCGGTTGGTGTCTCACTGCAGAGTACTGGAGGTGCAACATCAGAGTATTGCAAGAGACAAAGAAAGCTTAGTAAAGGATGATCTCAATGCAAGCAAGGACCTGAAACAAGACATCAAAATGCTCCTCCACCAGATGGATGATTTGAATTCTGAGAATGCCATGCTCAAAGCACAGCTGATCCGCTACAGAGAAGACCTCAATCAGGTTTTGTCCCTGAAGGACAACCAGTTGAAAGAACTGCTCAGGAAACAACAAGATTGCATTAAAAATCTTGAAAATCAAAAGGCTGCCTTGGAAAAACAGTGCCAGGAGGCTCAGTTTAACCTCCAGAAAGAGATGGAGAATAACAGCACCTTAAAAACTCAAAATTCAAAACTTGGAACTCAGGTTCAAGAACTGGAGGCCAGCATATTGGCCCTGAGAAAGGAGAAGTCAGAAATGAATGAGGGCAAAGTGATTTCTGATTTGCAGCAGGCAGTTGCAGTCAAAGCTGCAGAATGTAACAACCTTCAGCAAAAACTGTTTGCCCAAAAAATGGCTGCTGATGACATGAAAAGGAGCATGCAGCAACTAGAAAGTGAAACTGAGAAGAAACTAGGAGAGGCTGAAGATAAGTACAACAGTGAACTCAATGCCTTTGAACGAGAGGTTGATCTCATGAGAAGCGAGCGGGAGACTGCAGAGGAACGGGTGGAAGAATTAGCCAGAGAATTGATGCAAACCGAACAGATGCTGTCTAATGCTCAGCGTGAAAGCAAGGACATGAAGTGTCAAAATGAGTCCTTGGGGAAAGCTATGGCTGCCTTACAGAATGACAGAGATCAGCTCATTGAGGATTTCAAAGTTTTGCGGAGCAGGTACGACGAGGAACTCAGGGAAACCACAGCAGCAATGAGAAAGAAAGAACAACAGCTCAATGATTCCACCGCTGAGCTTAGCAGTCTCAATAAGGAACAATACATTCTGATCCAGAAACTCTCAGCCTTTGAGAGCAGTGACACTCACTCTCAGCTACTTGACCAGATAGATGAACTCTGCAAAACGATCTCAGAGAAGGATGTGGAACTGAAAAGACTCTTGCATGAGAATGACACATACAGCAAACAGGTGATGGCCTTTTCCAGGTCGATGGCCAGCCTGCAGGATGACAGAGACAGGCTGATTCAGGAGCTTGCAGAAGCAAAGCATGTTTATGAGGCCAGGCAAGGGGCGAGTCCCACTGCGGATGTGCCTGTGAAAAATGTGGAGTTGAGTAGCCATAGGAGCAATTCCGATGCTCTTCAGAATGAGAAAGATAGGCTGGTAAGTTTGTATCAATATGTCAGGCTCATTTTACAACCATGTGCTGAAGCTTACAGGCAGCATGCAGCTTTTATTCACTGGCTGTTTTGTTATGGCTTAAATTTCATAAACATGACATCTGTGGTGTGGCAACACTGTCATTTAGTAAGTAATGTATTAGAGCTAATGTTTTTTTGTTTTTGTTTTTTTTTACTGTAGCTGAAAGAAGTTGGAAGCCCGAGATCTGAGAATACAGAGCTGGCACAGCTGAAGTTGAGATTGGATCAGAAAACTGAGATGGATGTCAACAAGTACGAGACAGAACTTGTAAAACTGAGGTAAGTTCTGCTAGAACACCACCTTGGATCAAACAACTCAGTGTTGGCAAACATGTTGTAGTAATATATTAAGTTCTACTCGTCTTCACAGTATGAATCATTTCACTGGTAGGCTTAATTTGCAAAATGTGATGGGATAAGCATTGTTTTATATTAAAGAAACACTATGAACAATTACAGCATGCTTTTTGTGGTTACCAGTGTTACCAGTTGCACAAAGATCTTTATCAGATCAGGCCTTAATACTTTGATGCCATGTGTGGTTTCCATTTAAACCACCTAGTATGCTGTATTATTTCACGCAGCTGTGTTGAATAATACACTTTTTGATGAGAATCGATCATATTACAATCAGTAACAATCATGTAAAAGGCAGTATTGCAGTCGAAGATTGCCTTTTCTTTCCATTATTTTACAGAAAGTGAAGAGTTTCATGAAGAAAGTTGCTCTGAGGAGTGTTCTTTGTTATTTCATGCAGTGAAGGCTGGAGTAAAGTGACAGTGACAGTGACAGTGTCAGATTTCCTCATGTCATTGCTGGTCATGCAGTTACAGTTGACCCTGAGAATAACACATTCTTAGTAAATGATGCTTAGTGACAGATACAGTATGAATTGTAAGAGTTCCCCTGGCCCAAGTTCACCTGTGTCAAATCCTATTTGTTTTGTGGCACAAGAAATTTGTCATGACGACACCCACTGTTTTCATGTTAGTTAGAAGAGGAGTCCTCATGAATTCAGTGTTTCATGCTGATCAAAGGAGTGCATGTGGGCTTTGTTTTTCAGGACTGAGAAGGACCAGCTGCAGTCACAGTATTGCACCCTGAGGGAGCAGCACCTAGCTGTGGTGGCCGAGAGGGAACATCAGTTGGGTGAACTGCAAAGGCTGAGGTCTGAAATCCAGCTGAAGGAGGCCAAAGGCACCCAGGCCATCTATCCTGCCAAGGTAGAGAGAGATTGATGTCATTCACATGTCATTCTACCAACACCAGACCAAAGAATGTAAAAACTTTAAATGAAACAATGCAAAACATGTATTTTATACAAACATTTGCTGTCATCACCTTGATTACAGGAGAAAGATGGTTGGATAATGTACTGACTGGAATTTCAAGATATCCTATTTGTATTTGCTAACATATGTCAGATCAATAATAAGTCATATTGTAACTGCTATTAGTAAAGCCATTTTCAGGTTGTGGAGGTCTTTCAGGGCAAAAATCTTACAGATTTTCGCCCTGAAAGCTGTACGCAGCCAATATTGTCCTTAAGAGGGGAGCTTGAAACCCTTTATTGCATGCCTCTAGGGGCATAGAAAAAGGCATCTCTGGTGACTAGTGATTAGGCTCTTTACAGATATAAAGATCACTGTGGTTCCATATGTAATGTTTCACTGTTGCCCTCAGGAGAGTGTGGCCTTAGTGGGGAAGGATGCTTCTGCAGAGCAGCTCTCCCTGCTGTTGGCAGAGCGAGGGCAGCTGCAGAGTGATCTACAGCGTTGCCTGCAAGAGATCCACCAGAGAGATGTACGCTTCCAGCAACTCAATGCCAAGGTATGCAGCTGACATTTTATGAGTCGGACACAGTGAGTTTGCCTGTGCTGCTTTTCCAAGATGTGTCAGGGAGTGCTTTGGCCATTTCCCACAAGGAGTACACCTGAACTGCAGAAAGTTCTGTATTCCTCTATAATTCCTTTCTTCAGGTAGGGTGCAGTCTAAGCAATGAAGTGGCACATAAATTGGGTTATATCTCTCCACAGCTCATATAAAGTAGCCTTACGTATTTAAATTGCTGTGGCTGCTGCTCAGTGTAGGGAAACATAATGTAGTTTGAGCTTTGCAGCTGGGGACTCCAGCACTACTTAGCAGCAGCAGTGTGCATTCACATTTTGCACTTGTGCAATGCCTGCAAGTTCATTGGTGGTTCTTTCAAATTTACCAGTAATTTTACTGTATACTTCACAGATAAATCAGTGACACTGTAAAAAACTAGATTTGTATGTATTCCTGAAGAAAATGCAATGTGTGGTTGCATGTTTGCAATATATTTACAAGTGAAAGGGTTAATATCACTGTTGGAGTTACCGTTTGCCTTCTTATCCACCCTCCCTCTCTGTGTGACCCTGCTATGCAGCTTGAGACAGAACACATGGGCACGCAACTTAGAGCGGCAGCTGAAGTCCGCGATTAATTAGGCTCATTACCGAACTCGGCACTGACCTGAAGGCATCGTCAGAATCCGCACAATTTTTCCTACATTTTGCTGTATAATTTATGCCCCTACAGCCAGAATTCAAGAAGATGTGTAAAAGATGTGTTGTTCAAAGCTGGGAGTGAAATTCTCCTGCTGGTCGCTCCTATACTTTATAATGGGGGGAGCGTTTTTTTTTTTTTGTAAATATCTTTAAATGTAAGTGTAAGTGTAAAATTATTAAAGTACAAGCACACCAATGGTGAACGAACCAGTCGATTTGTTGTTGGTTTTGTGTTTGTAGTTCAAAAGGTGTAGGCGGTATTAAGGCTAGATGAATAATAAATAGTAATAAGCCACACAAGAACAGTAGTGTGCTTGCCCTTTGGGTGTGTCTTTGGTGTGTCTTTTTAGCATCATTACTTAAAGAAAACAGGAACTGAATTTGTAAATATGTCTCATTAAATATTACATATTTTGTCTGTTTTGTTTACATGGTTTATTTTTGTGGACAACACTGATTTGCATGATTTTCATATTATTCTCAAAATAGCATGTTGTGTGGGCAATTGTAATCAATACCATTAGTGTATTGACCTGAACTTGTGTGCGTGTGCAGCTCAATGACTTTTCTCCTTCCTAAATCCTGCTTGCTCTGGATTTTAACTCTTGTGTTTCATCTTCGCTCTCAGTTGCTGCAGACTGTGGAGGAAAAGATGGGAGTATCCTCCCAGCTGAAGGCTGTCTCTCAGACCCTGAGGGGAGACACAGCTGAGCCTTGGGGAGCTGCCAGAAACCGCTGCTACTGGCTGGAGAGTCAGGTCCAGAGCCGTCCTGGACAGCCCTACCAGGGCCAGGTACAGGTGAGCTTTCCCAAAGTAAATTTATGAATGTTATAGGTACGGTGCAGAAATGGAAATAATGGTCCATTTCTCCGTGTATTTAGAACACAGGTCACATAATGGACAGGAAAGTGTCACTGGCTCATTCAAAAAGTCTGACTTTTTCAATGAGCCAGTTACATTTACTGCTAGGCATGTTACACAAACAAAAAGTAATGTCCTCTCAAACATTACACTTGAGATGGAAAGAGAAAAAAAGCTTACAAGCTAGTTAAATTGTATTGTCGCAATGCATATCTAGCTAGCTAGATATGAATGCTTTACTTCCTGTACACACTGCTATCCTGCTAACTGCTTATAATTGCCTGATTTTATGTCAACAGATTGACCATTCTCCATGTTTAATTTGGATCTGTTACTGCAACACTTCCCGATTCTTCAAGGGAACACTCTAACAAGCCACATGATGCACAGATTAGAATGCATGCTTTCTGGCTGCTTGAGTGAAAGCCTGAAACATTTTTATTAGTGGTTCTGTTGTATCATCTGCATTTATTGAAACAGAAAATTTTGCTACATCATACTTAACTGTGGCAATTTGTAACAGAACGACATCACATTATCATGTCATAATACGAGTTCTATTTCTATCCATGGTACCGCTGCCATGATTATACATCATCTCCTATACATTCTGTGGCATTTCGGTTGATTTGGTGATTCTCTCTTCTAGGGGCCAGTGACAGTGGAAGTCCCACCAGGAGCACCACAGGAAAGGAGCAGTGCTGTAGTGGACATAGAAGGCCTGAATGCCCAAGAGCTGAGGAGCAGGTGACATTGCATAGAGATATGTCAGACAAATAAACTACTGTGAACAAAGGGATGCGATTTTTTTAGTGCTTGTTAGCTAGAGTGTAACTAGTTGTGTCCTGTTGCTGTGTGACTGATGACCTTTCTCCACTTAATGTGCCCGTTTGTGTGTCTGTGTCTGTGCATATGTGTATATGCATTTGACAGGCTGGCAGAGGTGGAGCAACAGCTTGACTCCATCCAGCAAGAAAAGTCCCAGTTGACAGAGAGCCTGGTAGAGGAGAGGGCCAGGAGGGAAGCTGCAGAGGAGGCTCTGGGTGTAGCTGAAGAGAAAGTGAAAAGGTACAGGTTCATTTGCTCAATTTGATCTCCCCACTCTGAACCTGGATGACATTGACACATTTGACCAGCATTCAGTTGGTCTTGGTTATTTATTGAGGTATGACCTTACCTTTAAACAGTATAGCATACAATATTGAGTAAAATATGTTGTCTGTCATTAACCTGACATTATTTTCTTGCCTGCTGCTGCATTTCAGCTTTGACAGCATTTCAAGAGGGAGTCCAAGAGAGTTCAGTATTCAGCTGGAGTCAGATGATGAGCGGGAGGCTCTCATTATCAACCCAAACGAGCATGTGGTCATGCGCAAGGTGAGTGTCGCCCACTCTTGTTTTGCAGTCTGTTTCCTGAAGGATTTCTGTTAATAGCTAGCTGTTATGCTTCAGTGTGAGTTACTCAATACATGTCTTCAAAATGTAACGTGGATGTTCACGTGGAAATTATTTTAACATAAGTTTGAGGGATAAAATCTAAACAAAGGAGTCCCAGGTTGTGTTAGTTTGGGATGCAAAATATGTTAAAGGCCCTGATGCTCACAATGAAGTGATGATATGCATTTACTCTGTGGTAATGTCTTTTATTTCTGTCTCAGGTGAAAGGCGGAGCCCTTGCCTGCAGACGATGGCTGCGTGGGCGGAGTCTGTACTGTTCTAAGATGCTGACATCCCGGGCCAAGTCCCGCTATCTGTTTCTTACCTACCTGCTGGCATTGCACGTGGTTGTCTTCATGTGCCTCACTGGCACCCTATAGAACACTAATAGTAGCCAGCACAGATCCACATCAGTGCCCACAGGGCCCATATTCAGGCCCAGAAGACTAATGCTTTTGGAAGGCGTGAATACACATTTAGCTGTGTGATCACTTCTGCTGTTTCACTGCTGCTTAAACTGTTCATACACCTTGAAACAGACATCCCCTCCCCTCTTGCTTTGTCTAAAACAGTACAGAGTTCACTTTAGTACTCAAAGCACTAAGGATATTGCTGTGGCATGGCCATGCCATGATGTATTTAGCTGCTGATTAAGCTATGCACTGAATTTAACTGCTGTTTAATTTATTCATTACAAAGCAATCCAGCAGGGCTTTCTTTTCAAATATATTGTATAAGGTTTATGTATATCCGGTTCTGTTCCCTTTGTATTGTAGTGTTCGTAGTTCATGATACTTCACAGATCGTTTACATGCCTAGTCACATACATCAAAATTATACTGTTGTGTACAGCAGGTGTGTCCCAGCTTCTGTAATACTGTGTACCTACTGATCTGTATATATGTTGTGATTGAGGAAAAAAATCCTTGTTAAAAGCTACTGAGAGCATCAAAGATGACATTTTCTATATAGGCTCTATTTTTAAGAAAAATCAGTTATAACCTATAACATTCACACTGAAAGAATGTTCTTTAGCCTTTTGATATCAATAGGGAAAATGTGTGCAATACAGTCAAGCAATTTCAGAGGTGCGGTTGCTTTAAATGAAAGTAATTTTAATAAAGTTATCTGAAAACCATTGTTTAGCCTGGTAATTTGTCGATTTATGACATATTTTTGAAAATATTTTCTCTACTGTTAATTTTTATGTTTTCTTTATTCTAGTTTCATTCAATTATTTGTTTTGCTTACTTTCACATTTCAGCCTGGTTTCACCTTCTCTTTGATAAAATCTGTTTTGAGGCTTTGGTAGCTTTAAATGAGTGACTCCATGCATATTTTGGAAAATTTGACTCAATTTTCTATACATAAAGTATGATCTGTAGTTTAAACTGACAAATCAAATTCTTTTCAGCCAAGTTTTAGGCAAGCTTTATATAACTGACAAGTAAATGCAAATGACAGTTGTCTCATACATAACAAATATTTAAACAAGGCTGTACAGAATTATGATTTAGTATTCACCATACTCATTCCAAGGGCTTTGAAATTTCCTTTGAAGGTATTTTATACATTGAGGCTGTTAGGCTGTCAGCCTCTATATGAAATGTCTCCCTGTGAGCAATGGCCTGTCTGATTGACAGCAGAATGTCCATGCCTCCATTATGACTGATGCACCAGGTCATATTTATAGCGCACAATGCTGCAGGACACACAAAATGCCTTTCTGCATGAATGTGCTGTCAACCTAGCTTCCCTCAATAGACCATCCACCCCCTCACCCCATGCAATAAATTTCTTTCTAATATTAACATACAAGGCAGTGAACCACCACCTATTTTGTGGGGTGGATTCCAGCTTAACCCCTCCACCATACCCTTCCTTATTCACCGAGGGCAACCTGGCTCTTAACTTTGTGCCTGCTTGTTAGTGTGGAAGTGTGTCCTAAAAAGGGCTGGTGTTTTGGAGGAATTTTGTGACCTGAGTCCTGCAGATTCCTGTATAAATACTTAGAGCAGGTGAAGACTGGCTTACTCTCTCAAGGGTGCAACAGCACAAGAGCCTCCTCTCCAGCTCGTGAGGGTGAGTCTGACCCCCATGCACTGTATTCTTGAAATGATTTTGTGCCTGTGCATTTGATACCTTTAATTGACATTGGCATTAATTGCATTAACAAACATTAAAAATGTTTGAATTCTTTGCATCACAATTAAATATCAATGAAAAGAGCACTTAAACATGTTTGTAATTTTTATTTTGCATACAATAACTTATTGATTTGACTCTTGCAATCTTAACTGTTTTGTGAATTTTATTGTTTACAGATTTATGATGCTAAATACACAAGTGCAAATCTGAGCTTGCTTAGCTGACAGCACATAGACAGCTGCCAAAAGATTAACCATGCATTATGTTTTATGATTGAAGTGAATGCTGCCATTCTAAATGTCATGTGGTACTTAAATGTTTTTGCTTGTCTTGACTTAGTTATTTAATTCTCTCATGGTTGTTTGTTATTTCCAAAACAGCCATTGAATGGTGATGGTTATCAATTCAAAGAAAAATATATAGGTGCATTTTTATGTTTCAAAATGTGGCAATGTAGCATAGTGGTAAGGAGGAGGACCAACCAAAAGGTTGCTGGTTCAATTCCCTGCTGGGGCACTGCTGTTGTACCCTTAGGCAAGGTACTTAACCCAGAATTGCCTCAGTAAATATTCAGTATAAATGGGTAACGTTATATCCTATGTAAGTCGCACTGGATAAGAGCATCTGCTGAATGCCAATAATTCAATGTAAAAGCAAGAATTGAAGCTGAAAGCCTTGTATGCTGTTGGGTTTTGAATAATGATATTACTATAATTTAAAAAAAATGCTGCTTAAAAGTCCTGTGGATTTGAATTGCACCTGTGGATTTAGTAGAAGTCTCTCCATGCTGACATTGAGCCTGTGCTTGCCGTGTTGTTGCATATGTGCAGGCAGGTCTACAGCCACCTGACTGAAGATGTGTGACGAGGAAGAGACCACCGCCCTGGTGTGCGACAATGGCTCTGGCCTGGTCAAGGCAGGCTTTGCTGGAGATGACGCCCCTAGAGCTGTCTTCCCCTCCATTGTTGGACGCCCCCGTCACCAGGTGACCCCCCCATTCCTGTTCCCTCTGATTACCCCTGTCAGACACCACAGTAACTAATATGATAACTTTAGACAGGTTAATTAGCAATCCCGTTTGCTAGTTGATTCAAGATTCATTTTGTTTTTGTCCATAAACTTCATGTGATGCCTGAAGTGTGAGTGAGTGAGGTTGGGTAATAGCATTTGTACATCTCTGCAGTATGATTGGCTCTTTCCCTTTCATGCTTTCATGCAAAGAAATTATTTTAAACAGGGTAGAGAGTACTGTGTGTTATTTACAGCCAGTGAGGCCATAGCTGAACTGGTGTGTTTTAAAACAGCTGAATATGCAATAATGCAGATTTTTAATGTGAATGAACAGTGCTTTAAATAGGCATTGAGATGAAAATACCAAAATAGGGTTATTCTATCCTTATATTTGGGGGGTGTACAGTTAACCAGAGTTTCCCCTGACCACTTCAACACCTGACCTAAGGGATTAATGCCCTAATTGTAGCAGCTATGTCACAAACTCCTCCCAAGTCATAAATTAAGATTTTGAAAATAATTCAGGAAACCTCTAAGATTAAAACATACCAGGTTTAAAATTGCTCAACCTTGAGACAAATCTGTAGTTTTTGAGATTCAATGTGATGTAAAGATCCAGATTCATTGTCCAGAATTATTGTCAGCACTGTGAGGAAGAGCATAGGCCTTTAATCTAATAGTTTGTGGTATTCTTTCCTTCAGGGTGTGATGGTGGGTATGGGTCAGAAAGACAGCTATGTAGGAGATGAGGCCCAGAGCAAAAGGGGCATCCTTACACTGAAATACCCCATCGAGCATGGCATCATCACCAACTGGGACGACATGGAGAAGGTGCCTGTGGCCAGGCGTCACCTATACACTTGTTACTCACAAAGTCAATCCTAGTCACAGCTCAGAGAGTGTAATGATCATTTGTCATAATTGGCAAGAGTGATGTAAAATGCAAGCTTTATTGGGAATAAGAAGCAAATCATTTTTGGGGGAATTTTGGCATTGAAATAGCTGACATGAATTGTGATTTGTATCCCATTTTTACAACCCAGTTAGCACAGATTCAACACATTGTAAGTGCCATTTCATTGTCTTTTTTGTATTAGATGTTGGAGTTGATGACATTGATGCACAATAGTTATCAAGAATTTAATTCAACTGAAATATTGCAGGATGCACTGTTTCTGCACCCACAGCTGTCTATCTGTTCTCCATGATGGTCCCTCTGTCTTACTTCCCCAGATCTGGCACCACACCTTCTACAATGAGCTTCGTGTGGCTCCTGAAGAACACCCTGTCCTGCTGACTGAAGCCCCTCTCAACCCAAAGGCCAACAGGGAAAAGATGACCCAGGTGGGCCCTACATTTATCGCTCCAAAATTCTTGAATTCATCTGCGTCTGTACCATCAAGGTGCTACTGAAATCTGTATTATCACATGATACTTTTTACATGACATAACCTATAGTTGAGATTAAACACATGATCCATATTACCTTGGGGGAACTACTCCATGTAAATAGAAAAATGAGCAAAGTGTTTTGCAGTTTTAGAAAAATAAAATCCAAAATTGAAACTAGGATATGTTGGAGGGCTGTTGTCAGTGGTGTATAATCCAGATGCAGCAATGGTCTGAAACTATCTTAACTCTACTAACCTAATCTCTGTTCATGTGCAGCCATCTGCAGTGCTCCTCTTTGAAGATCTCCTGTCTTGTGGGTGTCACAGTGTTACCTCTGTCCCTGCAGATCATGTTTGAGACCTTCAATGTCCCAGCAATGTACGTGGCCATTCAGGCTGTTCTGTCGCTATATGCCTCTGGTCGTACCACCGGTAAGTCTGGAGGAGGATCCAGAGGGGATTGTGTTAGAGAGCTTTCTGGGTTGGGACAGACTAGCCTGTTGACCTTCACCTCTATAATGGATTCAGATCTTTATCCCCTAGCATCACAATCTGGTCTAAACAGTGAGTGATGATCTTCAGGGTCAACTAAATCAAATTAAACTAGGTGGATATCAGCATATTCTTTCATCAAATTTTGTTTCATATGGTATACCTTGACAAATTAAGTTGTCAAAGGATTTTCTTCAGTACACTATTACTAGAAGGTGATAAGGCGTTACAGATACTCCAAGAGGAATGTGGAGAAAGTTATATTGTTAGATAAAATAACTCAAAGAAGAATCAACCTATGAGTGTAGTCATCTTTTTATAGGTGCTCTGCTGTGACGTGATGGTTACTGAAAATCTAACTGCTAGGATTGTGCCTGGCTTGTCTGTGCAGGTATTGTGCTGGATGCAGGTGATGGTGTGACACACAACGTGCCTGTATATGAAGGCTATGCACTGCCCCACGCCATCATGAGGCTGGACTTGGCTGGCAGAGACCTGACTGACTACCTCATGAAAATTCTGACTGAGAGAGGTTACTCCTTTGTTACCACTGGTAAGACAAATTGGTTCATAGTGTACAATAGGCCATATGAGGTATTCATTGAGGTACGACAATGAATGCTGCAACAGGAGGAATCAGAATTGCTGGTGTACAGTAAAAGATCTTTAGTGTAAGAAGAAAATGAACATTTTCACTAAAAGTGAACCTAACTTTTTTATTCAATCACCAGTTACAAATTAGAAATATTTGGTGCTGAAAGTTCTGTTTCAGGCAACAATCCTGTGCTGACTGAAAACATTGCAACTCTTAATTTACCATTGTTTATTAGCAGAAAAAGTTATAATCCTTTCCCTTCCTGGTTCTTCAATGTTGTATCATAACAAAAAAATCATTGAAACTGCAGTATTCATATGGCTTACAGGGGACACTGTATGGTCTGCGTAAATGATAACCTACATATCTAACAACCTACAAACCTGAATAAGTCTGCAATAGTTTTTTCCTTAAATATAGACCAGTGAACCAGGAAGGCAGCACACCTTTGTATGTTCTTTATGTGAAGAAAACTAGAAAAAGATTTTATAAACACTGTCGCTTGCATATTCAGCACATTAACATGAACAATGTGACACAAGAGTATATTTGTGACTTAAGACGATTTAAAAAGCTGCATAGATGGTCACAGGCTGCAAGTGGTCAAAAATAAGTTACTAAAATAGAGGAAAGTGTTCATCACTGCAGGAGACAAAAGGGATAGGGGGTAGGGACTTCATGAGTCAAGTTGGCAGCTGGCCTTGTCCAGGGTCTGGTGACTCAGGGAGCTGGCATCCCAGGTGCTGGAGATTTGCTGTTATCCCAGCATTGACAGTGGGGACAGCCAGCTCATCACTCATAGAAATGGGGCTTGAGGGGCCATGGCTGCCTGACTTTCATGACTGCATTCTTGTTCAAATGATGGATCCAAACATAATTGATGGCTTAATAGGCTGAATCTGATTTGGAGGAGTAAAGATGAATTTGAGAATTAGTAAACATGAGTGTGTTAGGGCTGGGTGGAATGGTAATATGGGTGGGCTTCTAAGGGTGTGTAGGGAGGATTTGGGGGAGGACACAGAGGGGCCTTCTACACATGAACCACTGGTATAGTCTAGCATTATATGAACTGCAGCTGTTACACTGCAATGTTACACTGACATATGTGTACTGAAGCCTGTAAAGTTAAAAAAAAGACTACACTGAACCGAACTGAAAGTATACTGCTGCCTGTTCCTCTGGAAGGATACCTCATTGACTCAGTCATGTAGTGATGGGCCTGAACAAGCAAAGCACATGATTCCAATGAGAACATGCACAGAAGATCTGATAGAGACTACCCTGACAACACTGTGCCTCTTTGTGTGGTGACCTCACTATCCCCATTTCAGTCTGACACAGTGGAGGAGCTTTTGCATTCAGGCCTGTTTTGGAAAGTTCAGGAAGATGACCATTCTCTTCAGCTCCACTTTTATTTCTAATCAAGTAGGAATGACCCCTCCCTGTTTCCTGAAACAATGTGCCAGATTCCAGTCACAGGTGGCCTCTTTTCTGTTTTAATTTGGTGGAGTACTTGGGCCAGGCTGCCAGACCAGAATATTTGATTCAGATCATGATTCAGCTCCTCCTCATTTCTGACTTAAATCTTGAAAACATACTAATAACTGACCTATTTGGCTGACAGTGCAAATACAGTGATACACTGTTAAAGGCCATAACTCCATTTCTGTGTCATACAGCTGAGAGAGAGATTGTGCGTGACATTAAGGAAAAACTGTGCTATGTGGCCCTGGACTTTGAGAATGAGATGGCCA
Source organism: Megalops cyprinoides (assembly GCF_013368585.1). Lineage (NCBI taxonomy): Eukaryota > Metazoa > Chordata > Actinopteri > Elopiformes > Megalopidae > Megalops > Megalops cyprinoides. Next base: position 24,597,955 of record NC_050590.1, on the reverse strand, counting down.
CCGCTGCCTCCTCCTCATCACTGGAGAAGAGTTACGAGCTCCCTGATGGTCAGGTCATCACCATCGGCAATGAGAGGTTCCGCTGCCCCGAGACCCTCTTCCAGCCTTCCTTCATTGGTCAGTAAATGGGCACCAAAGATCAGGGATAAACCAACCTCAAAGTACTTGGGCTGGTTCATCAAGACATCCATCCGTGTATAATTATTGGTGGAATACTGCTTTTAGTATTGTGATATAATATAATATAATAATGCTTAATCTGTTTAACTAAACAAAAAACTACTGGTGTGTTTTTAGTTAATGTAAGAGAGTAGTTTAGCTCTTCTGTGTATTGTTTGTTGTAATTAGCCAAATTATTAATAACCTAGACTGACCTGCCATCAAAGGTAAATAATCATGTCAAATGATGCCAGATTTCATGTTATTATTCTACTTATTCTATTATATCAACAAATTTATTGGACACTCACATCTAGGCTGACAACTATAAATACCATTTATATTCAAGTCACAATGGGTGTCTGCTAAAATATCAAAAAGTTCTGCAATTTAAAACAGTTCAGACTGAGAACAAAGTTGTGATTGATATCAAGAGGAAAAATTACATTTTTTCCAGTCACATTATTTGGACCTGGTACTTGTATTAGGGGACTTTGGTACTCGTGTTAGGAGACAATGTATATGTACAAAAGGATATTATTTCCAGCATTATCCATAGTGTTAAAGATGTTGAGTTTCACCTGGCTAAAGCTGGTATGGTGTCATGACAGGCAGTGCCAGAATGCTAGTCATGGATATGAGGCATCTCTGACCTTGTAAATAATCTTCTGTTCATCTGTCAAGCAAGTGTCACCATGGTGCTTCTGATGTCAGCCAATTCTAAAGCAGGAGCATGGTCTTACTGTGGTCAGGCCACCGTAGACTGTCATTTTTACACAAAACAGTTCTGCTGAACAGCCACTTTTTTTAAACATCATTCAAACCCTGATTTATTTATACACCTTGATTATTACTGTAGATATTATGGTAAAATCCCATCATGTGCTTTAGTATTTATTTTATAAAAAGCTTTGTGTAGTCACTAGTAATGTAAAGTTTCATGTCCTCACCAGGTATGGAGTCTGCTGGTATTCATGAGACCACATATAATGGCATCATGAAATGTGATATTGACATTCGAAAAGACCTGTATGCCAACAATGTGCTCTCTGGTGGTACCACCATGTACCCTGGTATCGGTGACCGCATGCAGAAGGAGATTACAGCCCTTGCTCCCAGCACCATGAAGATAAAGGTATGATACAGAAAGCAAGTAGATACATAGAGTTGCTCTGTTACAGAGTGTGTATGTGTTCATGTTATTGCATTTTTTCACACTGTATATGAAAATATATCAGCTAGTCATTACAATGTTCCCGACAAATAACATGTTGAACAGCTTTCCAGTTTTCACCAAGACCATCCATCTCTCTCCAAGACTGATAATATGGTCAAAAAAGACCAGCATCAGTAGCAAATTTTTCAAGAGGATGATGACACATGATCATTTGTTTCGGGTGGATATTCTGGGCCTGCAGTGAGGCATCATACTGAGAGTAGGCCTCAGCTGAACTCACTGGGGTGTGTTCCACAGACATGTGTAAACCTGAGAGCAGAAGTAACTGTATTCCATCTGTGTTCACCTCCCTGGGTAACCCACCTTAGACCATCTGCACTCAGAAAGCACAAACAGCTATCTGCACTGAGAAGAAATAGTTTTCATTTTCCAGTTTTGTTTTCAGCAAGGATAAGCTGAGTCATTATGGACTGTCTGCATGGAAATGAGAACAAATTGCTCCATGCTGTCTCAGATTTATGCAAGGGGAATGTATATGTATACATGTGTATTTAATAGGTCAGATCACTTGATGCTGACCCTATGCTATCTCAGCTAGCATACAAATATCCTCTCCTGAAGCTTTTTTGGTTGCTTCAATAATTGTCTTGTGAAATTTTGAAGAATTGTGTGTCACTGAATAAGGTGATCTACTGAGAATACAACCAATGAAACAGGATGGCATTTCTTTCAGTGCTGACCACAGTTTCTTATTCCTGTAGATGATCGCACCCCCTGAGAGGAAGTACTCCGTCTGGATTGGTGGCTCCATCCTGGCGTCCCTCTCCACCTTCCAGCAGATGTGGATCAGCAAGGATGAGTATGATGAGGCGGGGCCTTCCATTGTCCACAGAAAGTGCTTTTAACTGCACACTCCTCCTTTCCTCTCCAGAAAAACTCAGTACCCCCCGTGGGAGGTCTACTCTCTTACTGCTACAGTCTTCAGTGATGACCATCAATTTGCCCTCCATTGATTTGCTGTTGGCTATCAGTGCCTGGATTCCATTGTATATGACGCAAAAATAAATTATGCTGCTCAACACATTATCATGCATCATCTATTTATACTAATAGATTTCAATGAAGTGAGATCAGATGAAAGAACAGAGATGAAACAGATGAAAGATAGCACAACAGATACATTATATGTAGAAGATTATTTCAGTTTATGCATCATGAAGGAATAAAGAACAGAGCTTTATTCTCCTGGTGTCTCAGCACCAAACATGCTAATCATTATGAGTTCAAACATTTCACAAAAGGAACATATTGAATAATTTATTTATATTTGTCCTAGCTTAAGACATCCATTAAAAATACGTTATTATATATATCCTGTAGGAGATATCTGTAAGAGTTCATTGGGATGGTTTTTATGTTATGAAGCATTAACCGTAATTTATGTTTTTTTGCTCATGAGGGGGAAAGCAGTGAAAAAAATCACATTTCAGGATTGCAATTATGTAGTCCTAATGTCATAAAACAGGTCTGGCCTTAATACACCTGATGAATAGGTGACTAGACAATCACAAGGAAGTTGCAGAAATGGCACGTTGTCCGCACGTTCCTGTAGTAAGCACCTCCGTCCCTTTGCTTCATACTTACTAACTCAGAGGGAAATAAATTATAGTGACATCCAGTTTCCCCCCATACTTTTACTTCTGCAGATGCCCTAGTGAAGCTAGTTCCTCTATGAGAAATGCACTCTTGCATTATCAGGGCCCTAAATCAAAATAAGACTGGAATTCTGCTCCTGTCTTCAGGATCTATCTGTATGACCATTTCCTGTTTCTAAGGAGGGTAAGGGATTCAGGGAGCAAGACAATGCTGACAAACTTTGTTGTCTTCAATTCTCCCTATCTTTTTCTGTATCGAATCATGAAAGGCCATTCTTGTAACAATACAACAAACTTGTAGCACATTCATGCATCCTAAATAACATCTGTTGTTATCATTCATAGATGTCTATGTCTGTTTATCGCAATTCAGATAAAATGTCAGAGGGTTAATTATTGCAATCTTCAGACAAAACATGTCAAGGGGTACTGCAAGTCTAAGAAACCAGAGAAGGGCAACAGCAACAAAGAGTTGACTTATCTCCAGTTAGGTGTAAAAGTGTGGGAAAAAACATTGATACAACTCACTGACGACCCGTTTTCATTGTAAAATGTATAAATAACAAATGTAACATTTTTCAGAAATATTGTCCGATATGTAACACTGATGTAAAAAATTTAATTTTCAAAAGAAACTTTTGACCAAATAGTAATGAAAAGAAAAACAGACATAAGGAAGGGTGAACAGAAAGAAAGCAGTTGACAATAATTAACTATAGTGGCAGCTGACACATAGTTTCATTATTTTTATTTGTTTTGCCTGTTGATAAATGCTCATGCATAATTTCACCACTACTGTAAAGCCAAAATGCATATTCCTCTGCCCAACAACCAAACTAATCATCAAGACACCTTTGGACTGGAGCCTCATTGCTTATGCCAAAGCCATCAAAATTTGAATGCAAAATGCTCTGTATACCTATTTGTTTAGAGTACAACACTTGCATAACAATTAAGTGTATATGCTATAGAGTACTATAGTTCTCATAAAAATGTAATGTAACTCAGTAACTTCAGTACCAAGCCAGTTTCACAAAAAGGAGTCATATACAAGTACACCAGAGGCTACAATCACTGGTGATAAAAGCAATGTTGAGAGAGAAAAGAACATGCACTAGTGTGTCAGTGCAAGCTGCACGTGCATGTTCCACAATTCCAGATTTCCTTGCCATTGCTTTCAATCACAGAGTTGCCATTATTTGTCAGATATAAACAATTCCTTTCAGAGCTTTTGTGTTGCCATGCGTTTGAGTGCCATAATAGGTTATCATGCTTATTGTAAATGACTAAGTTGCAATGTTCCTGCATGACAAGGTGGTGGCATCGGTTTTTCCACTTGTGTCAGAAGCCCGGATGGGCTTCCAGCCATAGATAACAAAGTTGCCATCCTCCTGTGAAAGACCAGAAAATGATTTATGAATTCTAGACCTTTAGACTGTGCATTTGAGAGTCTAAAGAAAAGATAAAAGAGAGAGCGTGTCTTGGCAGGGAATGGCAACAGTACCTTGTTTTACCACAAGATGGCGACTCTATCCACTTTGTTTGAGGAGGATCGTTGCGCGTGCATGCACGTGTGTATGTGTCTAAATGAGATAACCTGGATATGCAGCATATTTCCTTCCATTGCTATCTACCTTGTTTGCTTATCAAAACTGAAATGCTCCACCCCTCTATCCCTTCCTCACCCTGGCTATCATCACAGCAAAAGATAACTGAAGTCAGCTGAATTTCATTCATGGTAGGTGTAGCAGAGCTGAAGTGATTAGCTCGTGTGAGTCCTGCGTAAAGCCTTGGTAGCGGATAGCAGGTAGCCGAGTGGTTGCAGCGGCTACGTCACTGCCCGAGACCTGGTTAAGTAGTGTTGTTACCGACAGGCTGGTGGCAATTGGCAACGACGCTGGCCATAAGGGGTTGGCAGCGAGCAGTGAGAACCTCGGTTCGAAACTCCCGACCCACGTAACATCGAATTAAACACAATGCAAGATGCCACCCATTACACAGGCACACTATATACCAGAGTGGATGTTTCTCAGAAATTAAATATTACCTATAACATAATAGTTGGGAGTGCAAATTAGAGACCATCACCTTGAGTGGGTGTGTGTGTGTCACAGAGAACGAGAGAAAGAAAGAAACAGTGTAATATGCTGCCCTCTACAGCAAACAATCTTTACTCTCTCTATCCTGATCTCCACCTTTCCCTTTATTCTGCTGGTAACCTCTGCAACTCACCTCTCCTCCATTGTGTATGGCTGAAGCAGGATGAAGAAGATCCATCCTCTCCCTTGAACCTTGATCTCTGTCACTTCCTCGTAATTTCTTAGAGAACTAAATGAAGGTGTTTGACAGCTTATTTCCAATGACACTTGCACTTGACTCCTGCACTTTACCTTCCTCAACCAACATTATAACCAACTTTTCACCCAGAGATTATCCTCACTTGCCCAAAAATATTTTAATAAGTATTGAGGCACCAACAAGGCGTGAAAGTCAGGCTAGCATGTCATTTAAAGTCAAAGACCAGAATGTAAAATAAAAAAAAAATTTTAAAAACAGCAGGGTGGTTTATTGTGCTGAAAGGAACTAAACCAATGAATTGTTGAGTGGGGTCAAAAAGGTACATGGTGGATAGTGGTGTTCTTGGGGGAGGCAGCTGGCTTTCCTCAGGGCAGGTTGTGTGAGGAAAGAAGGGAGGTCACAGCACAGGGAGAACAAAGCTCTCTAAGTGAGAGAGCTAGACTCCTTTTCACTCCCTAGCTGATTTCCCCGGAGTGGCAGCAGCTGTGCCTCCTCAGTGCTGTCAGGTGTGCATGAAGAGGTAGGTGCTCTGGTCAGTTTCCACAGCGCCACTCTCCAGGGTCCTGCAACTGGGTTTTGGGATCCTAGCACTGTCTCAGATCCTATGCAGCTGACCTGGTGGCAGGGTTATAGTGAAGTACTGTAGTATGGGTCGGGCGCTGAGGAGATGCACGCTAACCTGTGCCACAGAATGTATTAAGAATACAACTAATGTTAATGATTTAAATAGATTTAATGTATGCAAAACAATTCAAATCATCTGAATTATTTATCACTGATGTAATCCTCAACAGCAAATGATGAAGTCCTTGCACTCATTGCAAGGTACTTGCAAATGTGAATCATAATGGAATGAGAATAAAGAAGTCCTTATATAATAACAAATGTAAACTTAATAGTGTCTTTTTTTAGATAAGACTAAATTATTGGGTGATTCTGAGGAAGTAGTTCTTGTACCCATTCCTTATTAGAGCAATGACTGCAGCTATTAGGCCCTATTCTTCTAATTTATACAGTCTGCTTTAACATAGATGGGCAAACGAGCCAGTGAATTCATTCATCTCTATTTAGTTATTTTGTCTTCTGCAGTGACTACACTGTCGTTTCTTTCCTTCCCTTTGTAGGTCACGATCACATGATCATTGAGACTCACCCCCCACCACCAACTACAGCATTAAACTGAAATGATTTTATATCCTGAAATATGACCTGGAAGCTATGGGTTCCAGTCGCTTCAGGAACACTGCTGTTACACCTTTGAGCAAGTTATAGTATGCTCTTTCCGGTAAAAACATTACAGCAGTGTTAACAGCTTAGACAATGATCCGATGTAGCAGTATGTTAAAGGTGATTTATAGGAGGTAATAATGTGAATAGCCCTGGCTTACTGAGGTTAGCTTTTCAGTGATGAGATACCTTAAAATTTAGTGTAGAATGAAAATTTTTAACAGTCTAATCTTGTTGCATTCTCTTTAATAGCTTAAGTTATTGTGCATCATCAAATTCAACTTATTGTGCAATGTTGCTGCACTACAACTTCCAGTGATTTGCTTCTTCTATATATTTCATACGAGGAGAAATTCCATAAAAGGTGCATTATTGGTTAATTGGACCCTGCTGCTGTGGCTCAGACAATTGGACAACACAACAATATGCTCCGATGCTAGGCATACCTTCACGGTTTTGTATGCTAAGCAGCCACCAGCTGGCACTGTTGAGCCATAAAATACATATATCTATTGATTTAAATGGAACACCATGTAAGCATCAAATCAATCCTACTGTTCTTGCTTTTAAAAGGGATGAATTATGTACTACCACAAATGGACTATGCATCATTAAATAATTACAGGAAGTGAATATATCAGAGTATATTTAGAACCATGAAGACAATTTACAACATACTGTAATATTCCATTTAAAACTAGCACTACCCTTTCTTGCCAAACATAAAAGCAAATGCATTGGAAATAGATGTAATATGGGTGATATAATATGATATTGCAGGGACAGAGAATTGTAGTCCACCTGAACATGAAATATGGCATTCTAATAAAAAGCTTACAGTGTTGACTTAGATATATACTTAGACCTACTATTGTTCCTGGACCTCTATACCTACTGTGTGAATATTACTTGGGGTCACTGGTGCTAAATTATCAAAATGCATAGCTGAAATGCTTGGTCAAAATGTTCAGGAGTTATAATGACTTGCTTGGTAGACACAATAAAGGCGCAGTTAGAATATCACTTCTGTTTGGCTCCAGATGAATTGTCATATGAAGTGACTGAAAGTGAATCTGTCTGAGTGAAGCAGATAAAAGGCAGGTTAGTGAGAGAGTAACAATGCTTTTCCCCTAGAAATCACAGTACTGCCCTATTTTATCCTTGTCTCTTTGAAATTGATCACAGTTAAGTTTTGGCATGGCCCATGGCCTCCACCACCAGGGATAAAGTGAAGTGTTACAAAGAACAGAAAAACAAACCACAACATTTCTACTAATTCACTCCATAAATAAGGTACTGTAAGAATTTACAAAATTGAAATATTTTAATCAATGATCTTCTGAAACAACAGTGTGCCTTGGAGTTTTCGGAAGATACTGCTTTTTACATAAAACATTTAGGCAAAGTACGCTTCCTTATGTCTCATCTGGAGATCTTTTGTATTCAAGTTTCTCCACCTGACCTTTTAGACAAAGCTGTGGTTCATGTAACATGACACAATTTCATATCTGATGCGGGTATGTGCTGTGACTATTGTCATGTCACCAATATGTGAAGCACAAGCTATACTTCACAAGGAGGTCATCTAAGTGCTCTTTTTTCTCAAAACCAAAACAACCAGTTTGAATGACATGGAAGACAAATTTATTTGAAGTGACATGCTTTTATCAGTCAGTTCAAACAGTCATCCACCAGTACTCATTCAAACAATAGAATAACCAGTTGTTTCTGAGATCTGTAGCTATTTGTGTTTGCAAATATTATTGAGTGCTTGACTTGTGGGGCTTCAGAAGGGACACCTCACACAATTGGCTGTTTCCCTGTAAAAGTGTGTTTTACATTGTCTTATCTGTGATGTAGATAGTTCAGATAGTTCACAAAATGGAGATCATTTTCATCCAGTTTCTGTCTTCGCACTTTTCCCTCAGGTGGATATCACAAAGGGATTCTTTGTTATCTAATGAGGATCTAGTGGTAATTAATTAGGGAAATCATGCAGCTGGAGTACAGGGCTCCGCAGGGCCGGCCCGACGCATAAGCGAACTAAGCACCTGCTTAGGGCCCCCATGGCCACCAGAGGGCCCCCAAGAGCACTTGAATAGCATTGGTATGATGTAAGCAACACAGCTACAACTAATAAAATTGATAATGGGTGTGTTAGATTTACAGTAGGTGTGCGAATGATCATTGGAGCATTGACAATAGTCAATAGTATTGGCTGCACCGAGGCAGTGGGGGGCCCCCAAATCAAATTCTGCTTTAGGGCCCCATAAAGGTTTTGGCCAGCCCTGGCTCAGAGTTGCATCTGCTGAGAGTCAGAATCAGATGTAATTCTTCCTTTTTGTGGATAACAGAATAGTATGCTTTGCTGTGTGGCGGGACCTGCTCCCAGTCTGGGCCAGGTGGACCGAGAGCTTCCTTCCACACTGTTTAGTACTTCTTCAAAAAATGATCCACAGAGTCTGATGTAATTGGGTTTATTGCATACATTGCATGCAGCAAACAGTAAACTGGGCTGGTCCACGCGGAGCAACTCTCACACTCATTCTCCCACACTCTCACACCTTCTAAAAGCACTCTCTTTTATACTTTTCCCTAGCTCCTCCTGTTGTGGAGCTTAAGCTCTGACTCCTCCTTCAGTTTCATACCACATTCTTCTGCTCTCCATTGTTTCTCATGTTGGCATCTGTCCCACTCCATATCTCCCTTGGCTACACACCAGTATTTCCAAGGCCACACACTTCTTATATATAAAAAACTCATATCTGCCTTTATTATACACCATTATCTTTGCAGGTCACACTCTGCTAGAATAAAAATAACTAATTACTAAAAATAACCAAAATAACTGGTCACGATACTCTGCTGATCACGACACTCTGCTATAAACTAATCACGACACTTGGCTATAATAAAAATAACTGATTACTGGTACATGATTACTGGCAAGGTTTATGAACTACATTTTGTCATACTTTTCCACCACCACATTTCCCCCCTTTGTGACTTATAAGTCACACTGTGTGGCTATCCCTATTGCCTGTTGTCAGAGTACGTCCAGCCGGGCAGCAAGACGCCACCATAAGGCCCTAGCGATCATCAAGTCGATGACTATTGCATAGAGGGAGGTCTAACAGCACAGCAGAGCACAGATTGGAAAACATCCCCTCCCTATTTAGCAGGGAGTGGGTAAAAGCCACTTGTCCCTAAAAAGCTCCTGTCCCTACACATCATCATCATCAATATTACAAGCTGAATCATGAAAAGTTAGTAAACACAAATCACGGTCAGTAAAACGTAATACTCATAACACTTGGTCAGTCAGACATAGTCAGTCAGCCCCCATTGCCTCACCAATGGTTTGAACAAACTGGCAGACTCCCTAAATGGACTTTCTGCCACTTACATACGCGACCAGTAAACCAATTTGCCCAGCTTTTGTCATCCAGGATGCCTCGTCAGTAACATGGCCAGGTGCAAGCTCCATTACTAAGCGCCTCCAGGGCACACCCCCCAGGGTCGTGGCGAACATCGTGCTATGCCATGTGGCCCCCCCTTCCACATGGATGTCAGCTGTAGCTACAATGGCCTGTAATCTCTCTTCACCCTTCACCCTCCGCCTGGACCTCGGCTGTCTTTCACCAGAGGTCCCTGAGACAACGTCATGGCCATGAGTACCACTCAGCTAGGCTCAATGTGGGCTGCCTTCTAACCCCTCTTGCATACTGTAATTGCATCAGTTAAAATATGCCTGCTAACCATGGTTACATCAATACTGGGACCAGCCATGGTATAATCAACATCATGTATTAGAAGCATAATCACACTTTATTATGGGATCACCAAGCAACTAGGCGGGTTAACGTCTTCTCTTCTCCCATGATCTTGCGCCGGAGTCGGTGGACCAGTGGACAGAGGAGAGGTTGCTAGCACTTCACTCAGCCATTGCTGGCCTAGATTCTTCTCGGGCAGACGTGCAGGAGATAAGTATGTGTGGGTATTTAACTATCTGCCAGTGATAGTTAAATACCCACTAGACTAGACCTGGGAGCACTAGCCTCTTGTGCATGTATGTCAGCTTCTGTCTTCATGTGAGTGTGTAAGTGTGTTGCTTCTTCAACCCAGGTGCTTTGTACACCGCAGAGTGCCATCACTGTGGAGAGGTTACTAGCACTTCTGATGCACAGTGATTTGGAAGACTTATCCCAGCATAGTAATCACCCTGCGAGGAAACCAACAGCCACTTAGGTCCTGTTCACTCACCATTTTGCAACTGTCCACAACGACATTCTCTGTTTCCATTGGTAAGGGACCTGGGGTAACGCTGATACTTACTGGAAATTGTCCTGTCACAGTAGTCACCACTCTCTTTATTATGGATTGACGCAACAGAATCACACAGCATGAGGCAAATATCAATACCAACAGCACCAGTCCTATAACTGTCCCTATCTTAACCAAGGCTGCCTTCCATGAAGATATATTCAACCAGTCCCACCATGACCACCCCTTTAATTCCCCCTTCCTGACATGCTCCTCCCTCAACTTCTCCAAACTGTCTAAGGTGGTTGTAATGTTGTCCCTTTCTGCTGTATGCATTGGAATAACCATGCAACATTCCTCACCGATACATTCACATACCCCTTGCTCCCCATCTAACTCCCTGGGGAGCAACCCTAACTGTAACCCTAACCCTCATTGGCTGGTTAGTCGCAGAAAAAAAAATCCTCAAACTCCATTCGGGAGCTGCAACTTAAAAACTCGTTAAAATGTTATTAGACTATGTCGGGCAGGAAATCATCATTTGTCGACCTCAAACATGACTTATCATCTGAAACATGTAGGAGAGAGCCGGTATGAAAGTAACACGGGATGAAAGTAACACGGCGATTTTCTCCCAGCCCATACAAGTCTCACATACCTGACTGCGTCAGCATGTACAGCATGCAACACTTACCAGAACCCAGAAAAATCACGTGGATACGTCATACTTTCACGGAATTGTACCCAAGAAGCTGTTTTAGATCATGGAAAGTAAATTCACTCAAGTGGTAATTTTTTTTTAATGACAAATTGTGTCTATTGTTTCATGTGTCATAGTCATGATCATTTGGCAGATTAATTAGTACTTTAACACATCCTGAAGTTTGCCATGTCAGAGTTTCTCAGTTTAGAAGCAAGTCAGGTTTAACTGTCAGGAGTCATTGTCAGCAAGATTGTAACAGTTATTTCTTTCGTCCCTCTACAATAACAACTATACTTATTACAGTATTATACCAAAGTTGTCCCACATTTGTACAAAATAGCCCCTGGTATTGATATATAATATATAGAACATACACGTGAGTTGTTGATCACAATGAAAATTAGTTTCAGTCTGTAAAGTGATCTTTTAAAATGACGTTTATCTGAAAAGTGTTACTTTCATCCCGGGTCTCCCCTAAGTAGCTTAACATTATTATCCCTACATAACTTATTTTTGTACAATGTAGTACACTGTTATGTTACATGGTTTGTTATGTTTTTATTAGCGTTATTAAGCTTCTCATAGTTTTCAGTTAGCATTTGCTATATTTTTAACGTTAAATCACTGCTTCGTCAAAGCTAAAATTAGCTAGAATTTTTTCAATCCAGTGTTTTAATTGCCCCGGTTTTAGCATACACGCAACACAGCTAATCGTATGTGCGAAAGGGTTATTCCATTATGCTAAATAATTAATGCCTAATTAACATTAACAAATTGCAAAGTTAAGGCTATATGCAGCTAAATAAATATATTCTCATATGCGCTATTAGGCTTATCCAAGTGTTCGTGGGGACTGGGGAAGCTAAGTTACCTCGCTTACTGCATGTTTAACTTCATGTTCTGTTTTATTATTTATCATTTGTTTTATAAGTTATTGTGTTGGTGTTACAAGTTCATAAGTTGTATTATGTTATACTGTGTTGAAATAAATTAACAAAATGTTCTCCTTGCTGGTTGTTCCGACACATTCAGAATCATTACCGCTTTTGGCGTTAGCATTGTCATTAACAGGCGGCTTGCTTCGTGAATGTGCTTGTAAAATTTATATTTTAAAGGCTCATTATTACGGTTTTGTATTTCTCTGTAATGTAGCACAGTGTTAACAATGTTACTTATAACATTTTTCCTCAGCCCTGGAACTCAAACCATTTTCCCCAAAAAATATATATTTAAACAATTAAATTAATGTCATAAATGTACGACCACTAGTCGACTAATGGCTTGAACTAATGACTACTAATCGACTAGGAAAATCTTTGGTCAGGGGCAGCCCTACTCCCCGGAAACTCAATATCATTGGGTATTATAACCACTGGTGGCACTCCAACATCCTCCTCTACCGCTAGGGTAAGCACATCCTCACACTTACTCATCTTAATCATCTTTTGCCCACGCATAGTCTGGACGTACTTGTTCCTCATACAAGACACGTGATTCCCCCCTCTAGCCATGTAATACAACATACACTGTAAGTAGCATGTCTGGTTTTTTACACATCCCTGCTGCATGAAAGGTAGTGGTCTCACTTGGGGATTTCTTCTTGTGTCATTATTGTAACACGTTATGCATGTTTCCTGAGTCACCTGCCTTGCAGAATATTCCAGCCACTATAAAACATGTGATTAGTCCGCCATCATAATGTATGTCATTTGCTCAATGTTGACAACTTGTGAGTTTGTGCATTGTTTAATGTCCACCCTCTCATCTTTTGGCTGTCATTCAAGGTACGGCTGATAATGTCAAGGCCTAGGGTCAGTGTCTTCATTCTGTTCACCTGACTGGTGTTCAAGGTATGGCAGATAGTGTCTAGGCCTTGGATCTTACTACTGTCAAGGCCCTGGGTCAGAGAAGGCTCAACAGGACATATGTGACCCAATGCGAGTAAACCCTCCACATCTCGCCCGCGTCAACTTTACAGGAGACCACGGTCAAAAAACCATTTTTTGTGAAAAATGAGATAGTGGTGGATTCAAATTCCTAAAGTGCTTATCTATCATACCCCTTCTTTCTGAAACTGAAAGTGATCTGTAAATATGAAAAAAAAACAATAAATATCAAGGCAAGTTGGTCCTCCGAGAACTGACAGGGGAGAAAACGTTGTCAATTTCCTATTATGTTGCATTATTAAAACAAGCGCTGGCATATCGTATGCTTCCGTCTTTTAATATAGTCATGCAGTTCAAGATCACCCTCTCACATTCGCTGCGGTGTCAATTTGCAACACAAAGCCATTTTGATAAAAATGTAATTTAAACAATACTGGATTTATGACTGAAACCAGAAGGAATGGCGTTCTTCTATGGTGGGAATGTTGACAGCTTTCTTCTTCTGTGGTGGGAGTTTTGATTGCTTTCTTCTTTTGTGGTGTTGTAACACAATGCTGAGCATTCATTGGTTCTTGAGGGGGATCAGATGCATCTTGTCCTGTCTGTCTCGGAAGGTGAGGACAGCAATGACGATGAAAGCATTCCGGACTTGGACAAAAGTATGGTTTGTGAAAGTGATCACGAAGCGGATTACGAAGAACAGAGGATGTACTGTTCGCTGTTGTGACTGACGAAGATGAAGATGCCATCAAGTTTGTTGACTTCATTGACTCTGAGTATGACCAAAAAATGGAGGCAATCCTCAATTTCAACTGTGGTTGCGGTGGAAGGCGAAAAGGCGAAACTCAAAACTCGGATACAAATCCTGTACAAAGAAACTGTCTTACGAATGCATATACGAACTACGCATGATCAGCGCGTTGTCACAGTCGGAAAAGGACATGTTCATCATGGGACAACTTTTCAGTAACGGGAGAAGGAGTGACATGACGAACGACAACAAACGAATTGCCACCAAGAGAAAGCATCAGTGGACTCGGTATACTATTGTACTGTATGGATGTACTGTACTTTGTATTTTATGTCATGTATGTTGTGAAATTGTTTTATCATTTCAATAAAAGTTTCATATTCACAAATTCAGAGTATCATAGCTCTTCTTTCATGTGCCTAGAGAAACACTGTGGCTGAAACAATTGCTAAACTCCATGTAGTCCTCCCAGGTAGTCCTCCAACTATTCAAATGCAAATGATCACCCACAATGAACAATGGCAAGGATTTTCCAACCATCAGAAGCCATTAGTCCTCCAGCCTTTCATAGTCAATTGCATACTGGGATTGCTTGTCTGGGTGGGTGGGAATGACAGCAGAAGAGAAAAGGGCTGATTTCTCAGAAGTGTGGTTTGCAAAGTCATGATGTTCTATTGAGCATGACGGCCAAAATATTTGGTCAATCTTGGCAAGTGATGCTTCATTTTGTAGCTCTGAATCTGTACTTTATTATCTTGTGATAAAACAAAAATGGCAATTTTGCGAATGTGCCCCTAAATCATGCGTGTGGTCACATATTCTGGCTTGCAGCAGCAGTACTCCCATTATTACTCCCCACACTCCCCACAACAACTCCCTTCTCTCTTCAAGTCTCTCCAGCTTCCTCGTTCCCCTCCACGTCGGGGGAACGTTGTCTTCATCCTG
This sequence comes from Megalops cyprinoides, assembly GCF_013368585.1. Classification (NCBI taxonomy): domain Eukaryota; kingdom Metazoa; phylum Chordata; class Actinopteri; order Elopiformes; family Megalopidae; genus Megalops; species Megalops cyprinoides. Next base: position 24,582,891 of record NC_050590.1, on the reverse strand, counting down.
GCTTTCTGTTACTCTCTGCAAGTCCTCTCTTACCTCGTCATGCGTGCGTCCTGGTTCTGCAGCCCAACAACAGTGATTAAGGTGGAAACACACAGTTTACCCTTCAACCTTAAGTGCAGTGGGCATTGTCAGAGCCACCTTATATGGTCCCTCGCGTCTTGGTTCATTCCACTTTCTCTTGTACACTTTGATGTACACCCAGTCTCCTGGACATATTTCACAAAGGCCTTCTGAGATGTCACTCACTCTTCCTTGAGTGGTGCCTTTTAGCTGTTGGAAAATGTAAGATAGCAGCTTTGTGTATTGAAGTTAGATGCTGCACATAATTCGACAACTCTTTCTCAAGTTGCTCAAGCAAAGGTCCATTATATGAAACTCTAAGATACGGCACTGGCTTGGGCCTACCAGTTGACATTTCATGTGGGGCTAGGTGTGTACTTCTATTAGTTTGCATTCTCATACTCATTAATTACAACGGCACCACTTCCACCCAAATAATCTTCCCATCTGTACATATCTTAGCTATCTTTTCTTTCAGACTACCATTTGCCCTTTCCACCATTCCCTGTGATTACGGAAGATACACACATCCAAATCTCCACCTAACTCCCAGCATTTTCATTATAATTCTCATAAGTTCAGCTGCAAAATGTGGCCCATTATCTGAACTAATCTTATCTGGACTCCCAAACCAAGGAAACACTTCTTTACACAAAAACTTTGCCATTGATTTGGCATCCGAGCTACTCGTAGGCACTGCTTCCACCCACCGACTAAACCTATCCACAACCACCAGCATGTATCTTGTATTCTGGACCCGTTCAATCAAGTCCACATAATCTATCAAAAGATGTCTAAATGGTCCATCAGGTGGTGTCCTTCTGTGCCTCTCAGTGGAACATTTAGGGGAGATCAGCCTGCCACTGAAGGTGCTCTTCATCTTCACAAGGCTGACATGGAGAGGATGGGAGGTGTTGGATAGGATGCTCAACAGCTTGTTAAGCATCCTCCTCTCCGCCAGCTCCCCTAGTAAATCCAGCTCAATTCCGCCACCTATGACAGAGCTAGCTTTCCTGACAAGCTTGTTCAGTCTGTTTGCATCCCCAGCTTTCAGACCACACCCCCAGCACACCACCGCGTAGAAGATGGCACTGGAAACCACAGGCTGGTAGAACATCTGCAGCATCTTGTTGCAGACGTTGAAGGATCGTAGTCTCCGCAGGAAGTAAAGCCGACTCTGGCCCTTCTTGTAAAGGGCTTCTGTGTTCTTAGTCCACTCCAGCCTGTCATCTAGGTGCACTCCAAGGTATTTGTAGGAGTGGACTACTTCAACTTCTACTCCATGGATGGCGACATGGGTCCGAGCAGGCTTATACCTGCGGAAGTCCACAACCAGCTCCTTCGTCTTGCTGACATTTAGCTGGTGACCACCAAGCATTTTGAATGCACTTAATGACTTCCCCCCTTGTGCAATGGTCTTGACCATGCGCATCCTGGATCAGGGTGCGAACCACTGATGTGGACGCTCCAAAGTGGCCTGCCAGCCCTCTCCACAACCCTTTGTGGGGGCCATACTGTGTTTTCACCGCCCCCCTTTTTAGCCAAACACTAATTTCAAACACATTTCCTTTGTTTTGGGCCTGAATAAGAGAGGATAAGTCCCCTGTGGGACTGGGCTTTTCTGCTACCATTGCTCCTAAAAGGTTCGGACCTATTGCCGCTTGGCGCGCTAATTCATCCGCCACATTATTACCCTTGCCTATCAGGGTGCTTGTCTTCTGATGTGCTGGGTATTTGATAATGGCTATTGCTGCAGGTAACTTCATAGCCTCTAACAAACCTGAAATTGCTTCCCATTGTGCAATAGGTGTACTGTCTGCCCTGCGAAAACTCTCCAGATAGTGCCATGAACATGACAAACGCCGTACGCATAAGCAGAATCAGTATATATGTTGACATGCTTGCCAGCTGCCAACTGACATGCTGCGCTCAGGGCTTTAATTCCTGCTAACTGAGCAGAACACTGCTGTGCGATCTTTGTTGCCTGCACCTTAGAAAAGGAAGTGCCATCAGCTTCCTGAAACGTTTTTAGTCGTGCAATGACAAATGCCGCATGATTTACTTTCTCATCTCTATAGCACGAACCATCTACAAACAGCATGAGGTCAGCTACAATGGGTTAGTTATGTAAATCTTCATGGGCTTTAAGAAAGGCATCTGTTCTTTGGACACATTCATGAGGAGTACCGTCTATGGGCAAAACCATTTTGGTTGCCGGGTTAACAGTAGTACATCGCTGAATGTTAATTTCTGGTGTGGACAGAATTCCTACTGAATGAATGAATACTTCCTACTGAATATGAATACTTCATATCCTGTTTTCCTAGCCTGACTTAGGAAGAAGCATGGACTAGTTAGCAATGCATATAATTGATGAGATGTACACAGTGTAACCGGATGCCCCATTGTCAAGGTGGAGGCCTTTTGATAGGCAAATACAGCTGCTGCCAGTCCCTGGTAGCATGGTGGCAGACCTTGCTCTACAGTGTCTAGTTTTGTGCTATAGTAAGCCAATGGTTGTTTACCTGTGGGTGTGTCCTGCATCAAAGCTGCACTAGCAAAGCCTGAGCACTCCACAACATACAGATGGAATGGTTTACTATAATCTAATCCCAGTGCAGGGGCTGTTTGCATTTGACTTTTTAGAGCTAGAAAAGCTTCTTCTGCCTCATCAGTCCATTGTAATTGGGCCGCACTATTGCCCTGTCCTGCTGCTATAATTAGTGCCTGTAAAGGCGATGTAATGACCGCATAGTCGCAAATCCACAGTCTACTTTACCCTGCCATTCCTAGGAAGGAAAGCATCTTCCCTACTGTTTGTGGTTTGGGTGCCTTTATAATAGCTTCAACTTGTGAGGGTGTGATACGTCTCTTGTCACCACTCAGCTGCCTGCCTAGGTAGTCAACTGTTTGTTGACAGAACTGCAATTTTTCTCTGCTAACTTTATGGCCTCCCGTTGCTAGAGCCTTAAGTACAGCAATTGAATCTACCTCACACTGTTCTTTTGTGGGGCTACAAATCAACAAATCATCCCCATACTGAATCAGGGTGCTGGATATGTTTAAATGCTGTAGGTCTTGTGCTGGCACTCTGTTAAACATTGACGGACTCTCACAATGTCCTTGTGACAATCTAGTGTATGTATATTGCTGTCCTTGGTATGTGAATGCAAAGAGGTACTGTGAGTCAGGGTGCAATGGTACACTGAAAAAAGCAGAACATAAATCAATCACTGTATACCACAGTGTGTTCGGTGGAATATTGGAAAGCAACGTGTGTACTTCTGCCTCAACAATGGAGGTGATTGCACTCAAATCGTGCACCAACCGGTAATCATTTGAGTGTGGCTTTTTAATTGGAATAATTGGAGTGTTACATGAACTTTTATTTTTTTACCAGCACACCTGCCTGCAACAGGCCATCATTTGTGGGCTTAATACTGTCTATTGCCTACTGTCTGAGGGGATAATGCTTGTGGTACGGCAAATTGGTCCCTTGTTTTAATGTAATACGTACTGGCTGCACAGACCTAACATATCCTATGTCCGCTTTGTGTTTTGACCACACACTCTCCGGCACCTGCTGCAGTAAGCTTTCATGTTCTGTCATGAGGGGCATCTGTGTTGGTGCTCTTTCATCTAACAGAACCCTTTCTGTCAGTTCCTCACCATACGTCTTTACTGATATCCTGACAAACTGTTTATCTGGAGAGATGTGAATGTACTTGTTTGTACTCTAGCACCTGCAGAACCGCTCTAACCACTGGTCCCAGTTCATGTGATTCGTGACCTTCTGCTATTTGCAACATCATATGTGGGGTGGATCTCTGGACGTGAAACCATTTTTGTCATTGTAGAGGTGGCGGCAACATTATTGCAGCTGCTGCTCCTTGTGGTCCAATATAGATATCTTGACTTACGATGTGATATTGGTGCCTGTTATTCAATTCATCACAGCATGCTTCATAGTCTTCATGTGTTTGATACTCATCAAACATGAGGGTGGAGTGTAATGGCAGTTGAGGCTCTGTAGTTTTACCTAGCTGAGCGTGCACCCATGGCTCCCATCCTTTCCATTGTTGTTGCAACATCGATTCCTGAGGGGTCAAGCATAGTATGGGTTGCACTAAACTACTTTGTGGTGACAGCATGGGCATCATTTTGTCTTGTGAATCATCTGGGGTATCTATATAGATGCCATCTTGCGTACAGATAATATTGGCTTTCAGTGGACACGGTATATCCCTACCTAGTAGGTTAACTGGGGTCTAGGCTGAATAAAGTAAAGGTGCAACTATGGTTCTATTAGCAATTCGCATTGGGACAGGCTGCGTAAGCAGAATTATCTGTGGTTTCTCAGAGAAGTTGATAGTCTTAACAAATGAACTGGAGAGGGGAAGGCCAGAGCCTGTTTTCCCAATGCATGAATAAGTTGCCCCTGTGTCTACCATAAATTTATGCTCTCGCTGATTAATGATTACTGGTACGGTGGGCTCATCTTTCGGTTGTTTGAAATGATTGGTGACATTGTTTCCCCTCCAGCTTCTCTGGGCACCCCAATGGTTGTCAGTCTGCTGCTGGCCCTGTCCAAGGGTTGGAAGGGGCTGGTCATGTTCAAGGGTTGGTTGGACAGTCCCTCCTGCGATGTCAAACTTGGTTACAACCCCAACACACTTTGTCTCTGGGTTGGCTTTCTAACAGTTGTAGTCCCTGGTTAGGATAATTTGGTGGCTAGCTTGTTGGACCCATCCTGCCTCCTTGTTGAGGCAGTCCTCCTTTTTGTCTTGGTCTTCCTCTTCCCTGTCCTCTTCCCATCGGGGCTCAATATCCACCTCCTGACTGATTGACATACACATGTATAGGTGGAATCTGAGAGGCCATTGCAGTTGTTGGAGCCACAAGAACTGACTTGGCTAGGATTGGCATCTGTGATTGAGCTGTTTGTGACTAAGGCATTGTCACAGCCACTGGAGTTACAACCATTGAATTTGGTGTGGGTGGTTCAGCTAGTACCACTGGGGCTTGTGTCTTACCTTTGTCTTTCTCTTTGTCTTTCTTTAGCTTGGACAATTCCCCCAGCTGCAGTTGTGTGAGTTTGTTAGTTAGTTGCTTGCTCTGTTCTTCTGTCTTTCTTCTCCTTTTGATACTGTTCCACATGATGTATTCCATGTTCTGAGAACATTAGCCACTCCATTTTCATTTGTCCTACCACCCCCTCCAGGTGTTTCTGTACTGGTTGTGTCAGGCTCTTCTTGATCATCAATTTGAACAAGTTCTGTGTGGTGGCATTTGCATTCTAGGGGCTTCCTGTCTCTTCTCTCCATCTGCATTGGAATGTGTAGAAACTTCTGCACACTCTCTCCTTCCTTCAACTCTTCTCCTTCCAGCTTTGAGGGACATTTTTTCTGGATACTGTTGCTGGAGTTCTGCCCATACTTGGGTCCTGTATCCTCCAAATCCTATATGATCTATTGAGTGCCCCATGGCTACCCGATCCAATCCTGTCACCCTGAAAACCTTGTTGGTCACCTGCTTTCCAACCACATGCATCAGCAGGGCTTTAATATCACCTAGAGCTAACCTAGTTCCCCCTGTACTCTCCTCTAAGGCTGTAATCCACTTTCCTGCTCCCTTTGTTAGATCTGGCAATCGTTCTGCTAACCCTACCATGTCCATAAATGACCATGGCACATACTGCGCCTGACCCCCTTTTTGAACTAAGGGCATTTGGAGTATTTCCTGTTCTCCAAACATTTCTGCATCTTCCTCTGGTCCCAGCGCCCGTTTCTCTTGTCTTCTGGGTATTCCCTTACCACTTCTTAACATCATGGGTTCCAACACTCCATATCCCTGTTCCTCTAGCATCCTGATTTCCTCCTCAATCTCATCCAAGCGCCTCTTTGACAGTTCTTGCATACTCTGTATCTTCTTCTCTCTGTCCTGTCTTCTGGCTCAGGATTCTCTCTTATTTTCTATCCACAGTTTCCCATGCACCAACCATCCTGTCTTTAGCAGTGAGGTCTCTACCTCCTCTTCACGTCTGCTACTTTCCTGCTTCTTGCAGTGGAAGTGCAATGCACCCTATGCCTGCATGTGAATGTGCTCTGTTCTCTCCTCCCCGGAGCTAACACCTTTGCATAATCTTGTCGATCTGTTTCTTCGTATGGGCACTCGCCCACCTGTCTTGCTTCTTCCCCCAGCTTTGTATATATATGACTTACTGACTTCACTTTCCCCATAGGCAGGGGCTCACAGTCCCCATTTCTTACAATCATTTTAACTGTTCCCACCACTGGTTCAAATTCCACCCTTCCTTCCACTTCCATTGTGCTTCTCCCTTTAGTATATACTGGCCTGCCCTAAATGGGTTTTTGTCACCTGGGTAGGGTGGCGGATCTGGCCTAAGGCCTAACGCCGCTTCTTCCTGTTTCTCTTTCTTTTCCTGTTCTTGCCCCTCTTTTCCACCCACCATGCTTCTCAATGTCTTAATTGTCTCTCTCTAGTTGTTCTCCCTCCTGTTTAAACCAGCCTAACACCTCCCTTTTGCCCTTTTGCCTACACGCTTGTCGCTCACATTGCTGGGTTTGTAATGTTTAATGGCAGTCTCCACCTCCTCACAGCAGGCAAGATCAAAGGTGCCCTCTTTTGGCCACTGCTGGCTACCTGTAGTTCTTTTGTTCCATTTTTCCCATACACGTCTGAACCTGCTTCTTGTGGTCTGGGTGACGCTTTGTTATTTCCATGTGTAACCAGGGGTACTGGTCTAGATTACGCTACCTTGGGAATTGCGACCAAGGAAATAGTTTCACAATTCTGTTTATTCCCCACTCAGGTCCCCTTAATTGAATAAAGTCAGCAGAGGTGTGGATTCAAAGATAAAATCTTAGTTTATTATACAAACATGAAAAGACCATCCATAAAATAAAGATAAAAATAAAAAGGTAGTGGCAATAGGTCCTCCAGGACCACTGGAGGCGCCACTGTCTGCGTGAGGGTAGGAGCCGACCGCTGGGAGGGGTACTCACGACACCAGAAGTGGAAGTGACACCGTAGACACCTGTGATGTAGAAACGCACACACACAGACAAGCACAGCAGAGAGGTGAGTTCCAAAAAAGTGAAATTACCCACACACAAAACATCTCACACACACACCGTGTTTATACAAAAGACAGCCACTTCCTAATATGCCGCTACCGCCTCCTCCCCGCAAGTACAAACCTGAACCACACATGAATAAAAGGGAATAAAACAAAGCCCATTCATCAAAACAGTAAAACCAATTAAAACCCATCGGTAAAATAGCTGTTGCTTTGTCACGTTGGACTAAAACAATTTGATTATCAAATTAAAAAAATTCACAATAAGATTCGCACGGGGCACACGACAGGAAAATAGAAGCCTGAAGGGCAGGTCACACTGAATATAGCTAGCTAGCAAGCTAGTTACTTTAACACAGTGCGATCTGCTACCACAGGCAGTACATACACACACTGGGAACACTAACACAATGGAATCTTAGACGTCGGCTACCCCGTGCGATATAGAGTAACGTGTTATACGATAAAACAAATTTAAAATACAATGGCAAAACAGCAGCCAGCAATGTCTTGTAGGGATCAGATCACAATTACTGTCTGTATGCATTATAACAACAGCACCCTGGGAGCCAAACGCTTCCCTACTTTTACCGCTAACAATGAAAGTTGAAAACCAGTGCCTTCATTCACCACAAAGTCGGATATTATTATCCAGGCAGCACTGCTCAGTCTATGGCCACCTATAAAACAGACAGCCATCAGATCTGCACCAACTGTACATAGCATGCATGTTTACAGTCTAAAACCTACTCCCAAGACAGCCAGGAAGTTATGCATCACACAGAACACATCACACGCACAGCGAAAGGTAAGGCTTTTTTCTGCTACCACCAATATGGTGTATTTATTGCCACTCACCTTGACTGATTTGTGTGATAGCAAACCAGGTAACTGCTATGTTGTCAGCCCTGCCTAGCATGCTAACTAGCTTGTGTGTGCCTATGCATTGTATTAGCAGCCCTGCTACACATGGGTGTAGTTACTCCCACTTCTGCAACACTCCTGCTCCTTTTCACTTTTCCTGGTTTTGCCCCCATGTATCCCTGTCTACCGCTACTGGCTAATGACCTAGAAACTTCTGGCTCGTCGTCTGACTCCCTTGTTCTAATCAACACTATTATCTTTTCCACTGTCACCCCGATTTTATACTTCCTACCACGATTTGGGTCAAAGGTCAACTTTTCCGAACCTTCAGACTCTTTTGTCCTTTCATGTCGGCGCACTTACCGGTGTCCCACCTAACTCTCCCTTGGGCTAACAGTAATACACAGCCATGGGTTTAGCAACAGTCTTTCCCATCCTTGAATAGCAAACCCTTCTCGTATTCCCTGCACTGCAAGCATCACTGTCGCTGTTCCCTCTGGGTCATCAGTTGGTCCAGTACTAGTCCCAATGTCCCTACTGTCCACAGTCTTCGCAATAACGGTACCCACTGTATGTCTGGAAACTCTTCTTGAACCTGCCTAAAATTTATCCACTTAGTAATTTGCCAAAATCTTAGATTAATCAGCTGTGTGTCTTGATATTGTTCAACCCCTTCTGAATCTATATAAAGTATGCTCCAACCACAAATGTGTTCTAATCCCCTGAGTTTCTATATCTCCCATGTATGATTAATCTTCCATCTAATGACTGCTATCCACAGTACCACAAATGGGACAGAAATAGAGCCAAAAATACCTGTATGCCCCTATGTGTATGTCGTCTAATTGCTACTTCCTCCAGGCACTCTTCTTCTACGTTAACCGGCCACTCAAGGAGGTTGTGCATCTACTCCAATCCGCCCACCACTCCTAGAGCCAGCCTTCATTTTCCTCACTCTCCCTTTTCCGATCAACCAAAAGAGGTCCAAAGGGAGTCAAATGAAAATAATACTGCCCACACCTTATTTTACATGCCTTTCCATACACTTGTTCCAAAACACCTATATGGTTCAAACGGCGAGTTGGGTATTTTCTGGGATAACCTAACTTCAATAGAATCAATTTCCTTTTTGCTTCCTTCACATGAGTATTCCAGATTACACCATCTCCCACACTAAGTCTTATCACCTCTATAATTCTCCCAACCTCACGGCTCTTTTTTTTAATTCTCCCTCGCGGCACTCTTGGCACGACTTCCAGCTCTAGGTTAAATTCAACCCTTACTCTTGTGATTAGAATGTTCCCTATTTCAAAATATTCCCTTGCATGCACTGTTATTTTTGTATCATGACTCCAAATACACGCTAGAGCCTTTTTCCAGCTTACAGTTCCAAATACCCAATTACCCAGCTGATTCAATACATAAGACTCACAAGACACTCCATTCATACAACTGCCAGCACATTCACACAATTCTGGCCAGTGTCGCTGTGCCGTAGGCCCCTTAGCAACTTCTTAGTTTGACGTCCCGTAGGCCCCTTAGCAAACTCTATTCTCTTTGAGGAGCAATCGGGCAGACAAATGATAGGGACACACCCAAGGCCAGAGAACAAACCAAACAAATGAGCACACGCGGGCCCCGAACAGACCCCGACCGGAGGAACGAATGAGCGAACGCCACTTAGGGCGAACAAACAATCATACACTCCACTGAGGACCCCTGAGCAAACAACTGAATGGACAAACACCAGGTGAACACACAAGCCACTGAATGAACAAAAGTCCACAGGGGCCCACAGGAGGGAGAACGAATGAGTGAGCGCCAGATGAAGGCGAGCAAACAAGGGAACGTCCCACCCTGAGCCCCCTCATGGACAAGTGAGCAAACAACCGAATGAATGAACACCCCCAGGTGGACGGACAAACCGCTGAATGAACGGGGCCCCCAGGGGACCAACCAGCACACAAATGAATGCCCTGAACACCCACCCTGGCCGCCCCCAACAAATGAATGCCCGAAAGTCCCCCTCATTCCCAAATAACCACTTGCCCGTTCAGACCTCTTCCTGATACACTTCATCAACACAGGAAGAGCAGTATCCACAGGACTTCACACACTAATAAAACCTTCTATTATTTTCCTGTCTTTCTGTCCCTTGCCTCACCGCTTATAATGCATCAACACCAAATGAATCAAACCTCCAGCAAACGTAATACACACAACAAGCCAACACACTATCATCATTTTAAGCATCCACTCAGTCATTTCCTCTCACGCTCTTTCACCTCTCTTCATAAATGCACACGACATTACATCAGACTCTTCCTCTTAACACATTTAGATTCTTTAGAGGAGAGGCTTCACACTGCCTTAGCCCAGGACATGCACTGCTCTCAGACTCAACAAACACTTGCAGACTTTAAAAAAGGCTCTACTTACCTTATTCTTGTGCCCACTGTTGAACCGAGAAGCAGCAGTTCCCTCCAGGCGTTTGGCTTCCTCGAGCCTCTCCTGGCTGGTTTGCCAATTAAATGTGGTGGGACCTGCTCCCAGTCTCGGCAAGGTGGACCGAGAGCTTCCTTATACACTGTTTAGCACTTCTTCAAAAAAATGATCCACAGAGTCTGATGTAATTGGGTTTATTGTATATGTTTCATGCAGCAGACAATAAACCGGGCTGGTCCACGCGGAGCAACTCTCACACTAACTCTCCCACTCACTCTGTCACACCTTCTGAAAGCACTCTCTTTTATACTTTTCCCTACCTCCTCCTAATATACTGATCACAACACTTTGCTATAATAAAAATAACTGATTACTGGCACATGATTACTGGCAAGGTTTGTGAACTACATTTTGTCTTACTTTTCCACCACCACAGTTGTCTCACTGACATCATTCCCTAGACCTTCTTGTTTCTCTATCAAAATGTGGAGGGGTAGGGATTCATTGCTGGATAAACTGTCCCTTTGAAAGAGCTTAGCAGTTGGGACTGTTTACATCAAAAAGAGCAGAGGATAAAAGACAGTAAGAAAACATCATGTAGTTTCTCTCAAGTGGATTCACAACCTCTCAGTGAAGAAAGAGCATAGCAGAGGATTGCTGTGGGCTGGGTCCCAAGTGCGTTCCTCAGAATACCAAAAAAGCATATTGCCCTGAAATGTTCAAATGTATCTGACAATACTGTAAATTGAGCTCCCCTCAAAGCTTCCTCATGGTTACCACACATACATCTTTTGTAAATGTCATTATTTAGACCACATCACAACAATTTAAAGTTTGAGAAATACTAGTACTTAGCTAGCTACTTTACGTACTGCACTAGATTATGAAGCTCACATTTGCAAGATAATTATCTTCTAAGTAATATTATCTAGTTTCATAACAATGGCGGTGTGAAGGAGAACCTTCACCACCTCTCCCTAAAGACTAAATGCTAATTGTAAATTGTGCAACTCATTGTCAATTGTGTATCAATAATTGGTTAATTATGTGCACCTGTTGGCAATTTGTGCGGGAACCAGCTGATTGGCTCACTGATTGAGGCCTGACTAAATACAGGTGTTGCTGCAGAGCAGGGACGAGGCTCACTTTGTCCCTGCTACTGACTGTGTATAGGCTGGTTTCCTTTGTTTTGTTTTAGTGGTGCAGCTTAGCTAAAAATTCCACAACAATTGTGCATTTTGTGATAAAAGCATATAATTTGGTACACTTATAGCCAAAGGCATTCCAAAAAAATCTGGGTATTGAGCCATCATGAATTTTCAATTTGTCACCCATGGCAGCCATTTTTCAAAAAGGGCGCGAGTGACAACTGTTTTCAGATCAAATTTTTTTATCAGCATTGGATATAATATGATATTGAGGACATAGTTAAATTTATTTACCATTAGAGGTCGACCGATATGGGTTTTTCTCTGGCCGATGCCGATGCCAATCTTTAGAAATCAGGGCAGCCAATGACCAATATATGATGCTGATTTTTTTGGCCGATTTTCTTTTTTTTTTCCTTCATCTGATAGAATATAATAGTTAAGTAATAAGAAGTGATACAGAAAATTGCTTAAATTAAACATTTATTGAACAACACTTATGGTCTGCCTCTCCAATCTGCATTTTCTGTCTCCTTTGCAGTGCACTTGTATATTTTAAATAAAAATAATGTATATGTAAAATATGTTAAAGACCCTGGCCTAGAGACCCCTGGCCTAGAACAATAATGGATTCAATCATTGAAAGCTATTTTAGATGTGGATTCACAAATTGTGAAATTCTAGGGCTTTTAGATGACATACATAGTATGAAAATAAGCCTCCCACCCTAGACAGAACGCTACAAGATCCACTGACATTATGGTAGTCACACTGACAATGTCGTGACAATCGTCAATGTACTGTATGTCATCTCAGTATTTCAGTGTTCAGAGAGACTATACATGATATTGACAGCTACGTTTTATTCAAACGGAATCTCTGGTTGGCTATGTGTCTCGCACCCTTCTCTGCTGTTTACCGTATGCGACACCAGAGATCAGACACAGTAAGGGCCTGGCATTCACACTAAACTCTGTTGGGCATAGCCTAACCCCAAATGATGAGATACTATCTCATTATTTCGACATATTACCTCAATATTTGGACATACCATCTCAATATTTCAACATACTATCTCAATATTTTGACATACTATCTCTAAATAAGATACTATCTGTAAATAATGATATACTATCTCAAAATAATGAGATACTATCTGTAAATAATGAGACGATATCTCTAAATAACAACTTGTGATCTGATTTTTTTTTCTTTTAAGTGGCGGAAACGGGATTCCATACAGTAGGCTACAATGTAATCACGCTTTTGAAACGGTCTGTTTTCCCCGCCATCATTACTAAGAGCAGAAGCTCTGTGTCTGAACAAGGCACTGCTGCTCCGCCTCACATGCAGCCTCTGAGGGAGAGAAATTCTCCGGTACAAAAACAGAATTGATAACATCGGAGCTTATCTATACACAATGCAGGCTACTTTAATAATTTAGCTGCAGGGCTCGTTACCAGGTTTTGGTACCCGTGCCTACCTGTAAACTACAGCTGGTTGAAGGCTCGCTATCAATACAGTTCCAAAGTAGCCTAATGTTATTTGCATTCTTTCTGCAAAAGTAACATATCATATTTAACCAATAAAATATATAAGGCTAGATTAAGAACGAAAGATAATTTAAGTCTTACCGATTTCTTAGGAAGTTACCAGGTAGTTCTCTTCAAAAAGTTAGCATGTAGAGGGGAACATCACAGGAGTATGCTGGTAGAATGGCAGTGTGATTGCTGCAAGAGGCAGCGCCTATTAATCGGCTTAATATGCAGCACAATCGGCCAATACCGATTATTTAAAAATGGCAATAGTCGGCCTGATTAATCGGCCGGTTGAGCAATCGGTCAACCTCTATTTACCATACATAGCTCTTGGGAATTGCCATTCGGATAATACACGCAAATCATTGAAAATTCAAGATGGCCACCATTTTTCAAGAGGGCGGATGTCAGGGCTCAGGCAAGGACTCAGTCGCAGACCACAGTGCGTCGATTTCCGGGCAGATTTAATCAGAGAGCAGATCGTAAACAGTACACAGGCAGGGTCGAAAACCAGAGAGGCAGTCCGAGGGATAATCCAGGAATGGGTAAACTGGAACAGGCAGAGTCGAACAACAGGCAGGCAGAGAGATCGGGTGAACAATACAGAGCGGCAGGCAAATAATCAGGTTGAAAAACGGGCAAGTCGAAAACAGAACACAGCAACGAACAGAGAAAAACAGCGGGGACGAAGACAGTCAGGAACTAACTGCTACGAACTAGCAACAGAACAGGGACAGGCAGGGCAGATATAGGGCAGGGCTGACAAGGGGATGGGAAGCAGGTGTGCAGGCAGGCAGGTGAAGGCGATGAGCAATCAGATGGGTAAAGAACCGGGCGGGGATCAGGGCAGGGCTAAAACACAAGGCAAACAAAAGCACATGGATCGGGAAAAAAACAAAAACACAACAGCTAGGGGGCGGGAGCACTGACAGGCGGCCATGATTGGTATGAATATTGTAATTGCAATAAAGTTGTGTAGCCTAGTCTGATATGGATGATCTTGGTTTCAAATCATACATTTTTTATGATGTAGAATTCAAATTAGGAACTTTAGAATTGCTCAGAAGCTTCCTTCTATCTCACAATTCAAGACTCAAAATAAGTGACACAATCACTGCCCAAACCTAGGGTCTATCATGGGAAAGTCTATTCAGCACTCTCCTTCACAGTGACAGAGGGCTGTGCAGTCTAATGCAGCTTTTTGCACTTGCACTGCCTAACACAACCCTTCTTACATTTGCAGGAGACAAGTTCATAGCTGGACTGGCCTGCATCTGGTAGGCATGTCCAGAAGGGTTCATAGTACCCCTCAAATGTCTTTGACCAGCCCCATCTACATGGTGAAGGTATCTGACCCCACACATGGCCTCCTTGGTACACTGCTCTCTTACCATGCTCCTCTAGGGCAGCCTTTGTTGTAGGGATTGACTGCATATTGTGCCTCTTCACAAATAACTTCCTCCATGCCTTGTCTATTTCTGTGCATGTGCTGGTTCAGTCATAGAGCAGGATAATAAACCTCTCGAGCGTGGCCTTTACCTCCTGTGGTATGTCATCCCAGGCAGAAGATAGTTTCAAAAGGGCATGGGTAAGCTCTGGAAAGACAGCCCATACAGCCCACACTTTTTCCCGTGGTCACCAAAGCTTGACACAATGTCACAGCCCATCAGTGCATGGAATACTGGAAGTGCATGTGCCTTCTCAGGCCCTAGCCCTGCTGCAATTTCATGGGCTTCTAGGTATCAAAAACTCTTTCCAATTCCAAATGCCAACCAAAGTTCATCTTCTGGCTGCAGACCCTGAGCCACTGCCACAGCCAGCACCACAACATCAGTATCAACAGTTTGAATCATGATTTTCTGATGGCCATTCCTTGCTGCATGGGCCACATGTAATAACATGCAACTATCAGCTTCCTTGCATACATGGAGCAACTGAAGAAAGATCTGGAAGTGGTGGTTTGCTGAGGACTTCCACATCATCTGTGACAACAAGCTGTTTATCCTCCTGCACAAACCATCTGAGCAGAGCATCTGAGAGTAAGGTGAACAACTCAGTCTTATTGCTGTCAACTCTGAGAATGTTTTGCCAGTTCCTGGGAATGGCTGCAGCACGTACCACATGGTACTGCACCCCTTTCCCACGCTTTGCTCTTGTTGCAGCTTTCAAAGACTCAGAAGAATAGCGGTTCCACACCAGATCAAGGCCTGGACACACTTTCAAGTTTTATAGTCAGATATGGAACGAAGGTCTTTGCAGAAGAAGGTCTCACTGAAGGTCTTTGCAGAAGTTGGTTTCAGCATCTGGATGGTGGCTGCCCCATCTAGAATTTAGCAATTCTAAAGTTCCAACTTCGAATTCTGCATCATAAAAATGTATGATTTGACACCGAGATCATTCATATCAGACTAGTCTACTCAACTTTATTGCAATTACAATTTTCTTACCAGTCATGGCCGCCATCTTGACAATGGTGGCCATCTTGAATTTTCAATGACTTGCATGTACTATTCAAGTGGCAATTCCCAAGGACTATGTATGGTAAATAATTTCAACTAATTATGTCCTCAATATCATATTATATCCATGGCTGATAAGAAAATTGATCTGAAAACAGTTGTCAGTTTTGAAAAATGGCTCCCATGGGCGACATATTGAAAATTCATGATGGCTCAATATCCAAATTTTTTGGAATGCCTTTGGCTGTAAGTGTACCAAATTATTTTCTTTTATCACAAAATGCACAATTGTTATGGTTATCTGCACCACTATTTGGTTTTAAAATAAATTATTATTGGTTTTTAACCTTTTGTTCTTTTGACTCATTTATGAGAGAAGTATCGGCCAGGTTCTCTACAGGCAGTTTCGTAAATTGATCAGTTGCAAAGACACAATGGTGTTTTATTGTTCTTTTCCAGTTTTGATTCGTATTGAGTGAAAATATTGTTGTAAGCGGCTTGGTTACTTTACATTGTGTATATGCATATTAGATGTGCCAAGCCAACTGTTCACTTGTACAAATGTTCAAGCTACATTTCATATGTGACAGAGTGAGGGGCATGATACAGTATACCTTCTAAAATATCATGCAGCATTCTCTGTCTGGACCAATTGCACCAGCTGCACATCATCAATATAGGCACCAAATTCCATGTGGTGGTTCTCCTCTGTCATTGTATGTAAAACAGACTTGAGAATGGCATTGAAACCCACTCTTATTTCTATAGGATGCCTTCTATCATGCTCTCATGAGACAAGAAGCACACAAAATATTATGTTAGAGGAAAAGGTGTCAGACTTTCAAAAATCATAAAGTTTTTTTTTTTTAAAGATATTGATCAAAGTGGGGCAGGTCATTGGATTTACATACTCTTCAGGTGTATCCTGTCACAAGAGAGAGCCTGGTTTCTAATGGCTCATTGTCCAGTATGATACTGACCCATGGCCAAAGAGGTCAGAGCAGAAATATAACACTGCTGCAATAAGACTTTGTGGAAGAATGAATCAGGTAATTTTCCTTCCTTCCATGCCTTCTATAAATACACATTGAAAAGGAAAGGAACCACCATCTTTATTAATCCCAAGCTGCCACAGTACACTCCACCTAGATGCGGCTAGTGACAATTAGGTGATATACTAAATAACCTTGTACAGTAACCCTTCACCCAAATAGTAGTAAAAGACTGTGTTGAAAAGATATATGTGTGGATATGTCTGTTTTAATATGTGAAAGCAAAGACCCTCTGGTGTTGCTGATTACTAATCCTCAGAGCAATCTATCTTCAAATCCCTGCCTCCTCACGTCCCACTTGAATGTAGAATTCTATAACAACAGCATACCTGCCCTTACCTGAATATCCAATTATAAAGCACACCCCTTCTTCTGCAGGCCGTGTGCTGCATGCTTTTTCAAGGTGTGCTTTTTAAGGGTATGATGCCAAACTTAGTCCTGCAGCTGTCGCTGACCCACTTCCCACACATAGAGGGCCCAGAGATGAATGAAGGTGAAAATATCTGGGAGGGCATCATGATTAATCAGCCTCCTCTCTCTCTCTCTCTCTCTCTATATATATATATATTTTTTTTTTTTTTTTTTTTTTTTTTTCCATCACATGAAAAGGTTCTGATCTGTTTGGGTACCTAAGAATTCTGTCTCCACCCTAGGAGTGTAGGTTATTTAGAGCCAATTCTTTAAGACTAGTACCTTAGTTTTTTGTTTGATATTTATTTGCTAAACTGAAGTTGGGGTAAAAACCATTTCAACTCAGTTAAGGAAATGAACTGAAATTCAATTAAATGAAATTCAACTCTGGCATGCACTCTGCCCACTAGGTCGTAGTGCTTATAGATTTATCAACACCTTTACATAAGCAGCTCATGTTGACATTGATTGAGGAGTAGGCTTTCCATTGTTTTTGCACTGGCTTCATGAGGACTGCAGATTCTTAATATTCAAAATCAGTTACAAACGACTTAAATTAGGAAATTGAATAACTGAAGTGCAGAGAAAAACCTCTGCTACCTAGCTAACTAGGTAACTATTTATGTCATATTATAATAAATATTAAAATTGAATATCTAAAATATGTATATGGTAAATAAAACATTTGGACCTATCTCTTCATTTAGTAAAACATTTGGACCTATGTCTTCATTTTTACTATTGCCCACATTTTGCTTTGGAATACGGCACATCTATTCTTCACGCTAAAGTCTTCTGTGCCTGTTCTCGCTGCCTATTTTTAATGTCCTATAAATTGTCCCACTTTACAATTAGGCCTGCATTTAATGCAGAATGAGGGAGACGGATGAAAATGCCTTGCCATTTTTAACTGAAGAAACTCCACTACCAACCAAATTAGGGTATTTAACTGTGGTTTAAGGCAGCGTCAGATGAGGGTAACAATTTTTCTGTCTTTTGACATCTTTTCCTATTTAGGTCTCAATTCAAATTTACGTGCTTGAGTGAAAAGCAAAGAGTAAATTGTTGCTGTTCCTCACTTAATACTAATCATTTTGCACTAGTGAATTGACTTTTAGTGACGACTCATTCCAGTGGGAGTATCTGTCGCCATCTCATTTTTTTTTCTTTTTTGTCTAATGCTGGAACTATTGAATGTAACAATAAATTTGTGTTTATTGTTACATTCTGTACCTCTGTCAATATACAGCTGCAGCTCTCATTTCAACCAATGTTTACTTCACCTGGGTGATCACATCTAATGTCATTTCTCTGATTGGTAACATCTTTTTGCAGCAATGGCAGTAGTATGGCAAAGTGGTAAGGTGCAGCACTCGTTACTGAAAGGTTGCTGGTTTGATTACCCTTTGGGGTACTGCTGTTACACCCTTGGGCAAAGTACTTAACCCACACTTGCCTCAGAAAGTATCCAGTTCTATAAGTAGATAGAAGCCTGGGGATATGACAGAAACCCTTCAAACAGAAGGACAACTGCTTATATGCAATGAAATGTTCGTCTGTAGTATGAAAAACAAAGACAAATGTTTTTGAATTGTATGAAAAAACAAACAAATGTTCTCTTTGGGCATTAGCCATGTCTGCAGAATGAAGCACCAACACAAACCTTTCTCTTTGACCTTCTAAGAGACCACATTTTTCCTTTGGTCCTAATGTGTTTCTGTTGAAGGACCATTTGAAGAGTCCACTTCATTATGGAGCAAACAACCCTGTGATTACTCACAATCATGAGAGCACTCCTGTAAATGTAACCCATCCATCTGTCATTCCTTTTTTCATACTTATTATGTCTCTCTCCACTGACTGGTCTTTGCACATTCACAGGCTGTCTTCATTCTCTATTCTATCTAAGGATTCATTAAAGGCACTTTTAGAGAGACAAATAAATAAAGTGGGCTTCTGTCCATTTTGTAAAGTCTTTGTGAAGATGTCAAATGCATCGACCAACTTCTGTCTTCATCAAACTCAGGTCTACCAGACAGTCTGCAATTCACAGCAGGAAAAGAGAAATGTGTGTCTGCTCTTTAACTAATTACTAACTTGGCAATCTGAACTCAATCTTCATCATAGATATGACCCTAATATAGACAATGGTGCATAGGATATAGAAAGTACATTTCTCCCCATGATGGATTCATTCTGTTTTTTACACTCAGATGCGGCCAACAGCTATTTTTGTGCTACAAATCACATAGTACACTACAGCAGAGTCGGCACTCATGGTAGGATAGGCACTACTTTGCTATCTCCAAACAACCTGCATCTCCTGACAAAATGCAGGATGCTTGATAGTGGTGAGACAGGAATATCTTGGCCAACCAAAGTTCCCCTTTCCCTTGCAGAATGAAGCCAATTTGTTCTACTACTCTGGGCTCCCAGTCATTGATGGCTGATGACACAGCTGGGATTGAATGTGAGTGGTAGACCTCAGCTTTGCTTAACCACTGAGCTTCTTGGGAGCCCAGATTCATTCTTGGTTTAAATTGAGCCCAAATTAATGAAAGAGGCCATGACCCCATCAGCTTATCCTCATGTTGTACTGTGAGGCACATCTGTATCTTTATACCTCTGCTAATCTCCATATAACATTTATATTATGATAATCGGATGGCAGCAGTAGGCATAGCACCTGAAATCTATTGATAAACGAGTTTGATGTCATTAATCCTCACTAATCCGCAGATTTTTTCTGCTTTGTTTCGTCTCAGTTTCCTGATTTAGTGGACATTTCACCATTAATTGAAGATTCTTTTATGAGGGAAGTCCATGTGTTTAATCAGAGCTCTGTCTCATCATTAATACTCCCCAAAGCAGCATCAGGATGTTATTTACCTACCATGCAACTATGTAACCATTTCCTGCCTCACAGAGCCAAGTGTTTGCCCATGCCAAACTCAACAGGAGGGCTTTCTGGCAGACTCATCTTGAACACAGATGCACATCTCCTAATCAAATATGAACAGATTGCCTGGTGTTGTCTGCATCTCAAAGGGCATTATTCATAGTACCACAATATAGAAGCATGTAGTGCTTGTGAAGGACCATTTGAGTAATGGCAAGTCATTGTGCCTAACAGCACCAGGGCAGACTGCAACAATCATAATGTTAGCTGGCTGTTAATCATTTATCAATACTAAGTTCAGGGGGTGGCCTAAATCCTTCAATGGATGTGCTTTGTCGACAAAGTCACAATGTCCCTTGAAGAGACACTTTTAAGGAAGCATCATCAAGTTTGTGTGTGTGTGTGTGTGTGTGTGTGTGTTTCATCAGGGTACTTTTTCTTTATTGAGGTTTCTAAGATGAGTGGCCAAAGTGCAGTTTGCCAAGGCAATCAATGCTCCATGCAAGTTTCACTGTTCTATAGGAGTTACTTCTCTCTACATGTAAAATGGATCATATAAAAATGATTTTTTTCAGCAGATGCAAATTCATTTTCTTCCCTTTCTTTTCCTTTTATGATAATTACAATTGGGCAATACTTTACCAGTCCAAAAAAAAACCCCAAAAACCATAAAGCCTTTATTAACTGTCCTTCAACAATTTTTATGTAGTAATATCTTATCGTTTTTAAGGGCAATGAAAATTTCACTGCCACTGGGGGCTCTTGAGTGATAGTCAGCAAGGCATGTATCTTGAGAACAGGCTGAGCTA
This sequence comes from Megalops cyprinoides, assembly GCF_013368585.1. Lineage (NCBI taxonomy): Eukaryota > Metazoa > Chordata > Actinopteri > Elopiformes > Megalopidae > Megalops > Megalops cyprinoides. The sequence continues at coordinate 24,562,107 of NC_050590.1, read as the reverse complement.
TATAGTCTGGGCTCAAACCCATCCATGTCATCAGCACACAATGACCTCCCACATCGACAGAACAAATTGTCTTTATCCCGCCGTGTATAAAGATCGGTAGGTTGGCCATATCTTTGCCTCACTGTTCTAATGCTCACTATTCTGTGATTCATCAGACGCCTTCAGATTAGTCAGATGACATCAGTGGAGTATCACCTATCCTCTGCTTAGTGTCCACTTCATTGTAGTGCACTCTGTGACCTTTAGTGTGAAAAATAGCCTTTGGCTATTATTCTATTGGACAAGCCAGCATGTAGGATCCTGCTGATCCTCTGCAACTGGTAAACTATCATGGTGAGACAAGCCCCATGTACTTTCACTCATTCCAAACAGGGTTGCAAAAAAGGTGGGAAAAGCATAAATATACTGTGATAACTAAGACAGTAAAATATTGGTGTTTGGTGAATTAAGTCAATAATAAGTTAGATAATTTATTATTAATTCACACAGAATATTCGCTTGTCTAAACCCTTGTTTTTCAAAGTCTGGGTTGGGACCCATGGTTGGGTCACAGGAGATTTAAATTGCTTTGCCAAACCAAATTTTAGATATGCAGTATAGATACACCTCAAGAGTAAAATTACATTTCTATTTGCAGTACACCTTGTACCCATGTGAAACAATTATTTAGAAAATTATTCTGATAATACGGATGATAATTAGCTAGGTGGCTGTTTAACTAGCAGGCGCGCTAATTGGCAAAGATAAGATTGCCGACTGTTAGCTAACTAACTAATTTACTGGCATGTAGTTAACATTACTGATCATTTGCTAGACAGATGGCTTCCTACAGGTTTCAGTTTGTGCGCGACTTTGTGTTGTAAATGCAAAGCGTCAGAGGTCAGATGACATCAAGCACCAATTTCTTGCAGTGCAACACAACCAAGTCAGGTGAATCAAGTTGGACGGAGCAGTAGGGGTGGGCGATATATCGAATATACTTGATGTATCGAGGCTTGTTCTACGTGGGATGTAGTAAATGACTATATCACAATGTCACATAATTTTTTTATGCTGCTGGCATGAGACTCACTTTGGCATTTCGCTTCTCACATCTCACATCTTAACGAATGCAGCTACAAGTAATGTCACTAGGTGGAGCCAACCAGCAGAAATGGAGACCAGAATACTCCCTGTCTGGTATAATGTGAGTTATACCACTCTAACTAAATAAACTCAAAGGTAACTATACAGTGTTCATGTTTCCTTAGGAAGTCCCTTGTCTGACTATTTTGACCTCCACCTTCCTAATCTTCTTATCTTCACTGGAAAAGGTCTTCACAATAAGTCCGATGAGCCATTCATTACATTTGACTTGACTGTCCTTTAACAACACAACATCACCTACTTGAACATTGCGTTTTTCTTGAGCCCACTTGCTGCACGGCTGGAGGGTAGCTAAGTATTCGTGTCTCCAGCGCTTCCAAAACATGTCGGCAAGACACTGCACATGCTTCCGTTGTTTCTTATAGAGGTCTTTCGGGTCAAAAGCTCCATCTGGTGTGGAATTTGGATTGGCCTTCTGTGTCAAGAGCATTGCGGGTGGCAAAATGACAGGAGACTGAGGGTCCGATGACACTGGAACTAACGGTCTGGCGTTCATAATTGCCATCACTGCAGAAGCAGAGTATCCAAGATGCGACGTGCTATCCCTAACATTCTCTCCCAGGATCCACCATATGTGATGACTGCAGATTGCAAAAAATCTTTGTAAAGCATTAATAAAACTTGAGCTAGACATTGAGATCTTGTGCTTAAGCAGGAAACATTACTGCCCCGCGTTTACATTCTGCACATCCTCCCCTAGTGTGCAGTGAGGTAACATTCCATGGCCCGAAAACGTCTAATCCAACCCATGTAAAAGGCGGTTCAATAGTAAATCGATCAGTTAGCAAATCTGCCATTTTTTGTTCCTCTAACTTTCCTCGCAACTTGTGGCAGATGATGCATCCATGGATGACACTAGACACTAGATTTCTTCCCCCAATAATCCACACTCCGGCTGACCGCAGGGCTCCTTCTGTGAGCTGACGGTCTTGATGAGCAGCATCTTCATGGTAATGTAGTACCAGTGTCAGGAGTGACACTATGCCCAAATAGTTCGCCCTCCTAGGGATCCGCCCGCCACAAGAATGCCAGGACAAGGTGAGTAGGAGCAACTCTTTATTCTTTTTAAAAAAACACAAATTTAACACAATTCATAAAATTTGAGACGCCGCTACCCCTCTCCCAACGAAGCCCTTCCCCCTATCCTTCTGTCCACCCGTCTGCCCTCCCCGGCTACAAACAGGCGGGAACGCTACCCAGCCGCTCACACCAAAAAAGGAGGAAAAGAAAAAAGAAAAAAAAGGAATCCCCACACACACACACACACACACACACTTAGCCTCACTGCAACCACCCGTGATCTGGCGTCCCCACCCACCTGGACACCGGGAGAGAGAGGACTACTCAATTTCACCACCGAGGGGGAAGTGCTGCCGCTGCGGGGGAGGCTCCTCACACGCACGCACGCACACCACACAAGACGTACAAAACGAAACGAAAATATAAGTGGGGACGTAGCTCAGCCCGCGCCACACTGCCGGGCTTCGCCTACGTCCCAAAAAAACAAAAAAATTAAATAAACTCCAGACAAGGCCCCCGCGTCACTCCTGCGGGGGCTGGCGGCTCCGGCGGCGACCCACATCTTCTCCCCGGTAGTAACTCCGTCGGCTCCGCGGGATCGCACTGAGGGAGACACAGAACAGCAGCCGGTCAGCCCTCCCTCTCCACCCCGTGCTGGTGACCCATGCACTCCCTTGAGGAACCGCGGTGCCACCTCCCTTCCAGCTAGGGGTCCACCTCCCCAGCACGCGCTTCCACGGGGTGGGGGCTCTCTTCGACCCCGGCTGCGTCCAGAACCAAGCGTTGTTTTCCCTGCTCCCTCAGGGATTCACCGCTAGAGCCCCTTCGGTCGCCGCTCTTCTGAAGCCGCCTAAAACACACAAACACACTCGCGCATCTCGCACACCAAAGCAAAAACCAAAAGAAATTAAACAAAGCAAACTCAAAACCCGCTCTGGGTCGCGACTCCCAGAGCTCAAAGAAAAAAAACAGCAAACCAAAATAAACCCTAAACTCAGCCGTGCCGGCACGTTAAAAAAAAAAGAAATCAAAAACCTGTTATTTAGCTCCACGCTAAAATCCCGTGTGGCAACCTCCGTCAGCGTCTCTGGCGTGCTACTCCCACTCACCTGCCTAAATAGTCCCAGCGAAATTACACAGACAGGCAACAGGTGCGGAGCACACACCAGGCAGCGAACACCGTCAATTGCCAATTATTCAATCCCGAGCCCCCTCGCTCTCCCAGGGAGTGCAGCGCGGTCATGTCAGGAGGAACTCCTGACACCAGCAATGTGGCGATATGGTGATACCTTGGAAGAATGAGGGGGTATTTCTCATCACTTGGTAAATCAGCAGAGGACAAACGACCACCAACCTTCAGTAACCCATCCTGGTAACTAGTCAGATTTATCCTCCACAGTGGGCTTTGTTTGGAGACTTGTTTTCCCTTTTCTAGACTGCGGATTTCGTCCTTGAAGGCTTCCTGTTGTACACATTTAATAACGATGGTTTTGGATTGTGACTGCTTATTTTCAGGGTCCAGGTTTGGAGTGGGCCTTTGCAGCCAGGATGAGCCTCGCTACACCTCGGATCAGTAATCTCCATCTTGAGAAACGCTCAAACTGATGCGAGCCTACATTTTCTACAGAGGTGTTTGTTGAGAAGGTCGTAACCTTTGGCCGGATCTCAGTTGGTTCTATAAACTCAAAGTTGCTCACTGTCCTTTGTAGGGGATCTCCAGTTCTGGCCTGTCTAGGGAATATGTGACCAGAAAACCAATTAGTTTGTTCCAGGAGACCTGCTGGAATTAGTCCTGTGGCATGGTCTGCTGGATTGTGATCTGTAGTGACATGATGCCACTGGTGACTCTGTTAGATATATAGACATAAAACCTCCTAGAGGTATTATGGATGTAGCCCATTGACTCTGCTAATATTTCTTTTGTTCTCTTCAGAAGATCAACTGCCTCTGCTTCAGTAGGACGTGAGGTCAAACCATCATCAACATAAAAATTTCTTATGACAAACTGTTTTGCATCTGTGCCATATTTCTCTTCTCCAGCTTGGGCAGCTATCCTCAACCTGTATATTGCTACAGCAGGCAAAGGGCTGTTCCCAAACACGTGGACCTTCATCCAGTATGCAGTTACTTGTTTACTCCGATCATTATTTTCATACCACAGAAGCCTAAAATAATCTCTCTGATCTTCACAGACAATGAAACAGTAGAACATTTGCTGTACATCTGCAGTTATTGCTATGGGCTCCTTACAGAAGCGCATGAGGACACCTAACAGTGTGTTATTGAGATCCAGACCACTCAGCAGTACATCATTCAAGAAAACACCTTACACTCGAATCAAATACAACCCGGATTTGCCCTGGCTTTTGTGGATGGTACACACCAAATATTGATAGGTACCAACATTCTTTATCACTCTCCAAAGCCGGTGCTGGTTCTGCCTGATTGCTTTCAAAGATCTTCTGCATGAAGCTGACAAAGTGTTCCTTCATGTCTGGCCTCTTTCTAATGTGCGCCTAAGAGTAGAGAGCCTCTTAACAGCTTGCTCTCTATTGTTTGGTAGTCTACGTCATGGTGACCTAAAGGGCAGAGGAGCAACCCAGCTATTTGAGTCATTCCTGAAAACTTCTCCATTCATGATCTCAAGGAAAGCCCTGTCTTCAACAGAGAGTGAAAGCTGATGATCATCTTGAGTCCTGTCAAAAACTGTGGAGCCAAGGTTGTCTGTGGTTTCCTGTTGGAATGGAGTTTCACTGTTGCATCGAAAGGACCAGTTGGACTGTTGTGCAGAACCAGCTAACTTCTCCTTGAAATAGATGCTGTTCGAGCAAGGACTGAGAAATGACGTTCTCCCATTAAACAGAGTGTTGGTCTTGTAGACAGTCACACTATCAGGCTTAAGTGCTTGCCCCAAACATACATCACCAATAATGACCCACCCCTGGTCAAGACACTGAGCGTATGGGGCATCATGTGGTCCATTGTACTGTTCTTGAACCTTGTGGACTCGTCTCTTCCTAACGGCAGCAGGATCTGTGCCTCAGAATCAAGTGGTGGTATTTTTTCTGCCACTGACTTTAGATGAGGATTGTGCAGGGCAACATCTGGAGTGGGAATTTCTGACCTATTCTCTGGCAACATGTCACACTAACAGAGTGGGAAGAGGTAATTTTATACAACCGTCAAGAGACTCAATAATGAAATTGCTTGCTGTCCTGCCCAGGGTTTCCATCACATCTGAACATGTTCTTGAGGGTGTAAGGTGCAGGACATCAAACCTCCATCACACCTGAACATGCTCTTGAGGGTGTAAGTTTGCTCTTACATCAAAAAGGTTGAAGAAATCTGACCGTACTAAAGACTGATTGCTTTGGTCATCAAAAACCACATATATTCTGACTGCTCTCTCAGGGTGCTCTGCTTGATACACCTTTGCAAGGCATATTTTAGAGCATGATCTTGAAGTAGAGGACCCTCTACTTCAAATCTCTGCAAATCTCTGTACATTTTGAGATCACTTCAGGTGCTTCCTCTGCTTCCTGCTCCCCGCCATGCTGATGTGCCGTTGATGTGGGTTCTCTGTCACGTGGAGCAGGGCCGGGATGTAGGGCAGAGATGTGCTTAGCACTGTTGCATTCCGTACACTTGGGTGCCACTTGACAGTCTTTTGCCAGATGCTTAGTGGAGGCACAACATCTGAAGCAGAAATTCTTTTCTTTGAGGTAAGCAAAACGCTCATTGAGAGTTATACTTCTGAAGCTGCGGCACTTACTAAGTGGGTATGGTTTATTGTGGAGAGGAAAATGCTTTGCTGGATTCTCATATCTCTTCCCTAGGGAGCTGGTCTGATTGGGAGGAGATTTTGATGACACCTCTGTTTTTCACACAGGCACTTGGGTTTTATTGTTGCTCTTCATATCTTTCCATCTTCCATTCATTTCCATTCTTTCCATCTTTTAAAGCCTTGTGGAGTTGCATGATGAGAAAGTAAAGATCAGGTCATTTCTTGTCCTGGCTTGGTCACGAACAAATGTTGAAAAGAAACTAAATGGTGGAAAAGCATCATGATGTTCTCCTTTGTACTTTGACCCATGTGTAGTCTATTTCTCTTGTAATCCATAGGGCAGCTTCTCCACAATGGGATTAACTCCATGTGCCATATCAAGGCAAGATAGCCAAGGTAAGTATCCTCAGTCTTTAGCAAGTTCAAGTTCGAGAAGGATGTCTCCAAGCTCCCTTAGCTTCACATTGTCTTTGTTGGAGATTCGGGGAAAACCTTCAATTTTCTTTAACAAAGCTTCTTCAATCACCTCTGGGGCATCGTATGTCTCCTCCAGCCTTCTCCACACCATGTTGAGACCTGCCGCTGTGTTGTGAACATGGACAGAACTAATCCTCTTTGCCTGTTCAGATGACTGATGCCCTAGCCACTTAATAAGATCAAGTTCTTATTTTTCTGACAGGTACAGGTCTTTGGTGGCATTGAGGAAAGATGATTTTCATCCTCAGTAATTTTGAGGGAAATCATCAAACTTCTGCAACCCAGAAGTCACCATTTCCCAAATCTGGCGTGGTTGACATTTCATTGGGGTAGCTGTAAGAAGTCAATGTACATTGAGGCCCACTGAAGTGCATCGGACTTGACTGGCTAGGATGAACAGCGATGTCAGAGGTAAGTGGAGCCTGCCTTGCACCCTGCTGGATGCTTCTTAGAGGCTGGAAGTTCTTTACATGGAACTCAGCCTGGGGCATGTTGACACAATTTGAGACAACATTTACTGCACAGTGATCAGCTGTATCTGTGTTCAACTGTGTTAAATCTTGCTCTGTGTCTAAAGGCCCTGTGTCAAGTGAGATTTGACTACATTGAGCATGTGAGTGCCTTTGCACATACTCACTGGTGCGCTGAACACGGTTCAGAGAAGCAACTGGAATGTCAACCTCATGGTGAGATTGACTATCTTCCCATCTGGCAGCAGCCTCCAAGACAGCTGCTTCCGCTATAGCTGCAGCTGCAGCTGCCACTCTCTCCAGTTTCAAGACATGCAACTTTGCCTGAAATTCTTCCTCCTTTGCAGCATATGTCACCTGCACTAGTGCAGCTTCTGCTTTTGCACGTGCCTTCAGAGCTGCAGCATTTGCTGATGACCAACTGGAGCATCCTGAAGATCTGGTGCCAGACCACTGGGACCTTGTCGCCAGGGACTGGTTATCTTGTGCATCCTCTTGATGCTGAGTGCCATCTATATTGTGAAGTGAAGATGAAGCCATGAGGTATGCAGCTGTAGAACACCTTCGTTTGATTAAGTTTGCTGGGTCAATGCCTTTTTACTATTCTGTCCTCACTTAACGTGTCCGTGTAAAGCTAGTGTATAGCTAACAGATAGCTAACATGAAGGCTCCGATAAAGGCTCAAGGCTTGAGGTACGGTGACCATACGTCCTCTTTTTTCCAGACATGTCCTGTTTTTGGGACACAAAAAAGGTGTGTTAAAAGGGAACACAAAAAGGGTACATCCACAATTCATAAAAACACAGAGACGTTCACATGATTCCCGCCTTCAGCTGTTCTCCTTCACCACCCTGCTACCAACTCTTGTCCTCCCCTTCCCGGACCCAGATAGCAGGAGCGCAATCCTACACACCATGAACCCTCACACCACACACTAGCCTCCCGCACACACACACGTGCCCCACTGCAGTACACTCTGATCTGGCACCCCCGCCAACCGGGCACAGGGAGAGAAAGAACCACCACCGTGCCGGGCCTCGCCTACGTCCCAAAATAAAAAAAAAAAATGCAAAAAGACAAGCCCTCTCTGTCACTCCTGTAGATGGGCTGCGGCTCCGGCGGTGACAACGTCGTCTTCTCGCTGACCACTTACGCCAGCTCTGCAGGGTCTCACTGAGAGAGACAGTTCAGCAGCCGGTCCACCCTCCTCCCTCTTCTCCTCGTGCCGGGGACTCACACACACAACAGCCAGTTCGCAGAGTCACTTTCCTCTCGATCGGGGGATCCACCTCCCGGACACGCACTTTTGTGGGGTGGGGGCTCTCCTCGGTCCCGGCTGCGTCCTGGAACTGTAGTTGTTTCCCTTCTCCCTCAGGGACTCACCGCCGTACTCTCCCTGTCACCGCTTCTTCCTGGAGCCGCCTAAAAACACACACACAAAGACAAACTCACACTCCTGCACACCAAAAGAAAAAGGAAAAAACCAAACAGAATCAAAACTCCAAAATCCACCCAGGTCGCTCCCGGGGCTCAAACCAAACACGAAACGAAAATAAAACAAACCAAAAATAACCCACATAAATTTTGCCATTCCGGCACGTTTAACAAAAGCCAAAAATCCCCACAATAAAACCCGTGCCCTCGGCCTCCACTGTCTCTTTTGTGCTGCTCCCACTCACCTACTTAAATAGTCCTGGTGTCCCCTTAACTAGATAGGCAGCAGGGGCGAAGCACGCACCAGGCAGCGAATCCTGTCCACATACTGAATATTCAATTATCGAATTTCACCCGGTTGCACGCCCGAGCCCCCTCTCTCTTCCAGGGAGTGCAGCGCGACCATTAACCGCTGTCAGGAGAAACTCCTGACAATGACATATATTTGAAAAGGGTGACTGTAAATACTTTGCAAAGGGTTCATTTGTAGAACTGACAGACATCTTTGTCACGGCTCAGGCAAGGACTCAGGAGCGGACCCTGCAAGTTTCAGGTTCCATGCGACTTTATTAGAGGAGGATGACAGCGTAGCGAAAATGATAACAGGCAGGGTCTTAAACCAGGCAGCCAGTCCGAGGGCAATTCCAGGGAAGGCGATCGTGGAGTCAGGCAGAGTCAGGAACCAGGCAAGCAGGCAATCAGGCAAACAGGGCAAAAACAGCAGGCAGAGAACCAAGGAAAACGAACAGGCAGGAAAACCGGCGGGGACGAAACAGGAAAGACACGCTGTAACGAACTAGCAATGAGATATGAAACAAACGGGGAATATATAGGGCTGGGGTGACGAGGAGATGGGATGCAGGTGAGCAGGCAGGCAGGTGAAGGTAATGAGGAAATCAGGTGGGCGGGGACCAGGCTGGGAGCGGGGCGGGGCTGGAACACAAGGAAAACAAAAGCACATGGACAAGGAAAACAAAAACACAACTGCTAAGGAGGCGGAGCACTGACAATCTTAAATATGGTGGTGGATGACAGAGAGAACTGGATCACTAAATGGGATGTCCTGTTTTTACAAGTGCAAAAAACTGGCACACAGTATACAACCAAGGTAGTTTACAAATCAGGATGTTATGTTGCAATCAGGAACAATTTATGCAGGAGTGATATACTATTACAAATCATGCACAATCATTGTACCATAATCAAGTCAGCATGTCAATTCTGTGACATATACTATTTTGTGTGCACACACCCACTAATTTTGAAAAGATAAAGTAGGTCTTTGTCCTTTAGCTGTGTATGTAAGTAATAATCTGTGGAATGCTGCATATGAAGTACCCATGAATCATAAAGTATCTTTTTTTTTTTTGCTTAAAGAAATGGTGTCAGAAAATGAAAATTCCCCATGGAGAGTCCATGTGTGGCTCAGCCCACCAATTCTGTGGCAGAATGCCAGCTCAAGCATCTAATCCCAGAGTCTACTGGTGGACTACATTCAAAGGGTTGCCAAGACAACATCGGTCTTGCCTGCTCATTAAGTCTGCCTGTACCTGTATAGAATCTAGAGACTGTATCCAGGGACATTTCCCTACCACTTCCTCACCCAAGGAACTGATAGGCTAGAGTGGTGGCCCTGCAGTTGTGATATTTCATGGAGTCAGCCATGGGTCAGTCCCATCTGCCAAAAAACAGGAGTGTCTTATTTTATATGCAGCCCAGGGATGTCTTTCTATGGGGGGGATTCTGGGCTGGAACTATTATCAGACTGCAAGCAGGCCACACATAACATATAGATTTCTAGATGGGGTATTTGATTTGGGCAAAACAGCTCTATATAAAAGTATTTAATAATACTATGAATACTATAAATGAATAAGCCTTTAATGATTGTACACAAAAAACATAGCTTCCTGACCTACAAACCCAGAAATTCTAGTGAGGGATAAAGGATTGTATTGGAGGTTGAGAAACATTCTGGTTAGGCTCAACTGCATGTGGCTACTCTGTTTTTTCATACATTGGGCCACTGTGTTTAATGAGTGAATCAATTCTAGTAGCTCAGTGAAGTATTCAAAAGTGGAAAAAGGACTGAATGATTTCGTAGCTAGTGCTGCTTGAACATTTATTTACATTTACATTTATTCATTTGGCAGGCACTTTCATCCAAAGCGACTTATAAGTGAGGTACAATACAACACTGGTGAGGTACAATACAACACAAGCTTGAAGCTGAGATGGAGGTGGCAGGCATTGGTAGGATGATAATTGAAGTTGCTTGTCAATGGAAACATCTAGAATTATGTATATGTAATCCATGTTTTGGCTTCTTAGCCCAGAACAGAACCCGTTGTGCTTGATAATGTGTGCTGTTCTATTTCTCTGATCAAACACACACATTGCCACATCATGCCACTCAATGATTTGCAACCCCCTTGCTGACATTTCACTTAGCCACAGGTGGCATTATTGCTATGATTAACTGTCTATAACTTAGTACCAATGCTTCAGTAAAAATAGCAGTTTTGACATTGTTCCTTTTAAATTACTCAAAACCAAATGTCATCTAAACCTATAAACTGATACAGTGCTGCTGTCATGAGCACAGAAACCAAGTAATTGGATAATAAAGCTGATGCAAAGCAACTATGAATCCTTGATCACATTTTGTCATCTGCATTTAGCTGTGTGTGCCTTTTTTACAAACCCCAGAAGGAACAAAAAGGAAAGTGTATTCTTTCCTCCCTGGTATCCTACTGTTTTCAATGATGCACTATCACAAGGAAAAATGGGTGAGGGCTGTTCCTTTCTAACAATCTCTCCCCATATATCCTTGCTGTGGTGACAGAAAGAACTAGAAGCTTGGTGCATCTGTTGAGAGATCTAATGTGCTGGCATCACACAGATCCCGAACAGGCTATTGTCGGTCCTTTAAAATTTTACCAGTAATCATTCAGGTCCCACTGCATTACATTACATTGCATTATTGTCATATAGCAGACACTCTTAACCACTGCGACTTGCACAGTGCACTTAATAAAAAGGCATGAAAAGTTGAACAAACAGGGCACCACTAACCACATATGAACAAGTGTCAGCACAATATGGTGTTTAGATTGCTAGTTTGTGCCTAGGTCAACATGCAAGTGCAGGGCATGTGAATGGTTCTGCAGTGCGGGAGATATAAATCCTCACTTCCAGAAAGAACAATCAATCAACTTGAACCTAAGCAAAAACAGAACCCCTGACAAAAACGGTAGGACTATTTATTTTTACACAACAAAATCCGAAACTGATGAAGCTGTGGTGTTAAGACAGGTCAGCTACCTGGACAGTAAACAGTTGCATAGATGTGCCTTCTTCAGTGTTTTAACATTGAGCTGCCAGTTCCGTTAACACGGCACAAAAGAATCTTAATTAAACACATTACATATTAAATTATACACATTATTCCTCGAGGTGCTACTGTGGAAACAATTATGGGTGTAACTTCTGGTAAAGCAGCGGATGTAGCCATAAGTGGCAACAACTTATTATGCTTCCGAGTGGCTAGCCACCCACAGCGGTCTGTTCAAACGTGTCTAACATATATAGCGTTACATATATTGCTTTTTGGGGGAATATATTTCTTTCTGTGTTATTAGCGTTGCCTGAAATGGCATCACAGAGCTCAGGTACATGGTGCACCATTCGCAGCTGTACTAATAACCAGGCTAAGCCAAATGTGTGGCGTCAACAACAATGCTTTGATCATGCGCCAATGTTAGGTTCTGGTCTGTTGTACTGTTTTTAGGTTTTGGCCCTGGGCTGCTGTGATTTGTTTGTGTTCCCCTATACAGGTGGAGGTGAGGATGCATCACCTCCCTTTTCAGGGTGAAAAGATTCGGGGCTAGGCTTAAAATATTCAGGGTTATAGCCCCAAATGATCAGACCTAACAACGCCACTGTTTATGGCAATTTTCATCCACTTTGTTATTGCAACACTGCTGGACTTCCGACCCGTAACAGCCAAAAACAAAGAGGGACTGTATGTGTCATCAGTTGTACACTTCCCATCGCCTGCCAAAAGATGATGAATTGAGACGATATTGGCTGAAGAACCTAAACTTGAAGAGACCACTGAAAACACTCTATGTATGTTCATGTCATTTTGTTGACAAGAAACCAACGGAGGCAAACCCACGCCCTACGAATGACCACCAGGGAAAAAAGCATTGACAACTGTGCTGGAACAATATCAAGTATGATCTAAGGTGTGTGTAGAAAACATCACTGTAGTTTGTCTGGTGTGGACGAGCTGGTTAGTTTTACTATTTTCAGCAGAGTCCGAAATATAGGGCAAACTAATAGTCCCTGTGTCTTTTGAGCATGTTGACAGTTTGAGGTGTTTTATATACATTTGTTGATGATTTAGAGGGCCTGGGCATGTAAACAGCTACATAAAAAGTGCTGAAACATTGACACAAAGTGTGTAAAATGCAGAGTAATTTAGGGGAACAGTTATTTATGATGCCTTAAGAGTTTCATCATCATTTAGAAGTCTAGAAGCCTTTTTTGTCAACAAAAAGTACTTAAGTGATACAGCTTTTATTCTCCCCAAAACTTTCAAATAGTCTCTGAAAACAAACATTGTAAAACATGTTATCAAACCAAATAGTTTTCCAAGTGCAATTAATAAATTTAATTTACAGCTATAATAATGCCACATGCCCAAATAATTGTGAACTGTATTTTTACCATGCCTGATGACATGGATGGAAATGAGGAGCCATGCTCTACATCAGAGCCCACCTGTGATCAGACTCAGTGGTCAGACCCAGGGATGGAGGACCATACTTATTCAAAACCACCTGTCATCAAGTGTAGGATCAGTTTACTATCCCCTGAACTGCAAGCTGTAGCAAATAGTATGTTGGAGTGTGATGCAGATTCTCTCTTGTATACTGGGATTCCACTCCTTGAGTTTCATACCCTTGTATGCTGCCTACAACCATTTGCTCCTACATCATCATCAGTACCTGTTGTGGACCAAACCTTAATGAAATTGAGACAAAACTTTGTCATTGCAGATTTAGCATGACGATTTAAAATGTCACAAGGTCAAGTCAGCAAAACTATTGGAATGCGGATAGACATAATATCTGATCATACCAAAGATCTTATTCCATGGTTCCCCTGTGACACAATCAAGGCTATCTTGGCACAGGCTTTTAAAGATCACTTCCCGAACACAACCTGTGTAATTGACTGTACAGAGACTGTCTTACAAAAAAAAACCTGGACTCTGGAAGTGAATCATACAGTCACTACTATGCCATCAACACTGTGAAATATTTAGTCGCAATTTCTCCTTCTGGAATTATTATGTTTATATCACATGCTTTTTGTAGCGAAGGGCAAGAGCAGTCACCCCACCCAGCCTCGAACCTAGCTCTACGGGTACCAACCATGAAACTTTGACCGCAACGCCAAAGAGCCAGGCTTGTTGGTATGGCAGTCAGAGCGCATACTCAACTGTAGTGACAGCACTCTGTCACACTGCCCTCCCCTTCGGGAAGCGCGCCCATGTACTTCACGCACCGAGGCATCCCTCGCGCATTCCCCTGTCGTATTTCTCCCATCCCAGTGTGCCCCACTCACCAGTGCTTCCCCCATCTCTGGGGTCCCTCACACTGTGCTTCACCCAATTATGGGGCCCCTCACACCGGGGTAAACCTAACCTGGGGGTCCCTCATATGGCTCACACACTGGGCACGCCTCCGATGGCCTCGCAGCAAGCCATCCCACTGCTAACACCATTTGTAGTGAAGGGCTAGAGCAGTCACCCCACCCGGCCTCGAACCCAGGTCTACAGGGTACCAACCATGCAACTTTGACTGTGACACCAAAGAGCCGCAACACTTATGGTGGTAAATGTAGTGACAGGTACATTACACAGAACTCAGGGTTTTTAGACTATTTGTGTGCTGGAGATGAGATGATGGGTGACTGAAGTTTCACGGGGACTTACTGGAGGAGCATAGGGTGAACTTGATCATGCCAGCATTCACTCACAAGGGATGCCAGCTCACCAATGAGGAGGTCACTTACACAGGGTACATTGCTTATGCCTGCATTCATGTGGAACAAGCAATAAGGCATCTAAAGGTGTACAGGATTCTTTCACAAACAGTGCCAATCAACTTGGCCCCCAAAATAAATAAAATTCTGAAAATTTGTGCTGGTCTAGTGAATTTAAGGGGTGAGCTAATTGTAAGTGGAAATCATAAAGAGATTTAATAATGATATAAATATATTTAATATTAATATATGATATGTCTAATTCATAGTACAATTAAAACAATTAAAAAAATGTTTCTAACACTGAATTGAATTTGTAACAATGAAAATGAGTCTGTCTTGAAAAATTAAAAAAATGTCTATGTGTTCTTGGCATTTGTTTTGTGTGTACTACACCTATTTATTTGCTTCATGTACTTTTAAAAGATTGAGGTATTTGGGGCAGAGCATCATCTTCTTGGCCACAAAATCATCTACTAATCTAGGAAGCATGTGTGAAAAATAGAATTTTTTGAGGTGAAGCATTTGTGCATCTGTGTACTCTTTGTTATATGCATGTCCAATTCCAGGTGCTCAGTTGTGGTCTAGATAATGAGCTTGCAGCTTTGCATTCCCATGCACATCATTGTCAGTTGGCCCTGGAAAAAGATATATAAAATGAAATGGTTTACTACTTGTTTCAATGGAGGTTCACAATTATTTATCATATTAGTTCAAACATAACCAAATTAAGTCACAGTATTTTTCCCCTACCTGGAGGTAGTATCCACTTTTCCCATTGGGAAATATGACATATTGCCCATCACTCAAGCGTTGGATGTCACCATTTGGCCGACCAAGAAACTCTGTCAGTGACGTGGGACTCTTTAGTGGACACTTAATTTCAAGGACTTTGTAGTGCTCCTTTTGGGGACTCTCTTGGCTATTCTGGCAGTCAGGCGCAGCTTCTGCACATCATGCCACAGCTGAGATTCACTTCGTAACTGGGTCTCTTCAGTCAACTTCTCCATTTGTACTGGGCTTAGTTTCACATAGGTCTCATAAAAAGTGAGACACTTCTGACAAGTAAGTGTTGTGCCATGCTCTGAATGAGATGTTTGTAGATCACACTGGCTATGATAGGAGTCACTGTTTTCTAAATCTTACCTGTAACACAGCTGAAGGAGACCATTTGGCTAAAACTGAAACAGTGGTGCCATCGCAGAAACACTGATGTAAGTGTTAAATTCTGCATGATCCTTGAAAATTTTGGGGGAGTTTACATGATCTGACATTGATGTTGAGGAGTCTGAATAAATGTGGTCAGGTTTATGACGCTTGAAATTGATGTGTTTCACCTTCTTCTGCTCTACATTCTTCCTTGTGCCTGCATTCCACTTCCTCTGAACATCAGTGCATGTTACCCCTGTCTTACCCTGCCTGACTGCACTCTCAACTTACATAAAAAAAATGTCAGTTATAAACTACACTCAGCAGCTGCAACTGTGATTACAAATAGCACCATGTAGGCTACTTACTTTCCACAGTACCGCAGCTGCATAGCTGCAAGGCTGCCCTGGTCCTGCTACACAGCATATCCTGAAGTGGAAGTCAAAACCCAGGCCCGGTGATGTGGAATTTTATGGCTCTGACTTGGTTCAATGTCAGCTTTCAAGTAAACAAGGTTGTTTCCCACCTCCTTTAACAAAACGCGTCCAACCTTCCTGTGAAGATATTGATATGCCTTGGAGCTTTTAAGATTTTTCATTGCCTCCCCATCTATCACGACAGACTCGATAAAGTAGCTAAATATGTTACTGTATGTTTTCCGAGGCCACTTTTCCGTGTCATCCTCCCATCCATTGACCGTAGAAGGCAGAGGTATGACAACATTGCCGCGTTTCAGGGTTTACAGGCTTTGTTCCCACCATTCCCACATATTGATTCATTATTTTACTATCGCTCACAAACACCATTTCTAGTTCACTGGTTTAAAAAAGCATAAGTCGCGCCCATAATTCACACAAGGTATCACGGGAGCTAGGACTAAAGTGGATAGTAGGCAGCCTTCTAATCAGTATGCAGTATGATGTGCTACATACTTCCAGTATGCAGTAGAGAGTTCAGACACAGAGACAAATTCAATAATCATTCAGTGTTTTGTTCTTTATTGCTTAAATCAACCACCACCCCCCGCACCCCCCGCACCCCTACGTTCTTGTTGCACATGTAACATCATGTAAACACACGTGCATTTAAATACATCAGAAGCAGTCCTAGGCTTCATAGTTACAAAAAAGTATGCAATATGGCTCTTGTGTCATTGTTAAAATAGAGTTGTCACCCAACACTTAATTAAATGAAATAAAGTTTATACAGGTGTTGCATGTGCTAATACAAGTATTCCCAGTACTTGTTAAGTGAGACGATGCCATTTTTTGGTTTAGCCATTTGATAATCAATTGAAGGAGCAGCAGACAGAGAGACAGGAAGAGAGAGAGACAACAGATCAGCACGTAATAATATGTGTAGTCTTGTTTTGTTCAGTGAGAAATAGTATTTCTTTAGTTGGTGAAGTAAGTGTTTGGACAGGCTTAAGTGAGACCATATTGTTTTTGTATTTTAGGGACTTGACAAGAATACTGATAGGGAGAGATAGTCAAAGAATCCAGAAGATATAGATCCGGTTTACACACAGCCTCATCAGCCCCATCCAAGATTTACTGAGACACAACCAGTAGCAAACAAGGTTCTCAGTTTTCAAGAAAGATGGTTTACCTGTACCCCTGGCTACATTATAGTCCAGTTCTGAAGAGGGTTTTGTGTGTCTATTGTGTGGAAGCATGTAGAGGTAAAAAGTCACCATTCATCTGAAAAGCAGATCCAGCATTTGTTTCAACTGGAGAAAAGCCTTTGAAAAATTTGCATCTCATGAAAAAGTGCAGTCCAGTGCCACTCAGTGACTGTTAGTGCAAAGGTGCAACCTGTTGATGTGCAGCTGTCAACAGTTAGGGAGAGGCAGCAGCAAGAAAATAGGCACTGTCTTGAAAAGATTGTTAGCTCATTGAAATACTTGGCAAGACAGGGGCTAGCTTTGAGAGGTCATGCAGAAGAGGATGGTAACCTTTATCAGCTTCTTAAAAGCAAAGCAGAGGACAGCCCCATTCTTATGAGATGGTTTCAGAGACAAACAAAAGAATATTTAAGCCCTGAAATACAAAATGAAATCTTGTCCCTGATGAGCAACACAGTAATTCATAGCATAGCAGATACAATACAAGCTCTCCCTGTTGTATAGTTTGCCATAGTTATAGATGGAACTCAGGACATCTCAGGACAGGAGCAGGAATCTATATGTCTATGTTATGTGGACCATGACCTGGTCCCACAAGATGCATTTGTGGGCTTCCTTCATACATTGGATACAACAGGAAAAGTCCTGGCAAAGATTGCCATAGATGTCCTCCAATGCCTTAACCTGCCTCTGTCCTCCTTAGGAGGGCAAACCTACGATGGTGCTGTCAATATGTCAGGCAAGCTCAGTGGTGCACAAGCCATCATTAAAGAGCAACAGACACTTGCTGTACATGTGCATTGTGGTACACATTGCATCAATTTGATCACCCAAAAAGCCTGCACTGTCTCTGTTGTTATTAGGGATGCCATGGATTGGGCACACCAGTTAGGTGTTCTCTTTGGACAGTCAGGGATGTTTAAAGCCATGTTTCAGAACATTGCAAGCCACCAGGACATGCCCTACACTTCACTGAAGCCACTCTGTCCTACATGGTGGACTGTCCGCAACAAAGCAATCAATGCTGTTCTCGGTCAGTATGAGACTGTGTTGGCTGGTTTGGATGAGATGCCTCAACAGCTAATGGTTTGAAAGATCAGTTCCAGAAAGGCAAGGCCTAGGGCTGCTAGGGCTGGTCATTACATCTGCTGTCATTGGGGAGCTTGAGTGCCTGAACACTTCTCTTCAATGCAGAACAGGAACTGTATCTGATATGAGATCTGCAGTTGAGTGTGCTAGGAAGTCACTGAGGACAAAGAGAAATAATGCTAGCTTTCAGACACTGTTTGTGAAGGCAGTGGGGATAGTTGAAGGCTTGAACTTAGCACCAATTGAAGTCCTAAAGACTAGACAGCCACCAAAACATTTTTCAGGACAAAGTGAAGAATATAAGCCACAGTCTGTAGAGGACCATTACAGAATAGAGTTTTTCAAAGTCCTGGATATGGTTGACTCACAGTTAGAAGATAGATTCCAACAAGGTGGGCTTTTAACATTACAAAGATTGGAAAACACACTTCTTACTGGAGAGATAGAGCCTGCAG
This sequence comes from Megalops cyprinoides, assembly GCF_013368585.1. Lineage (NCBI taxonomy): Eukaryota > Metazoa > Chordata > Actinopteri > Elopiformes > Megalopidae > Megalops > Megalops cyprinoides. The sequence continues at coordinate 24,543,402 of NC_050590.1, read as the reverse complement.
TCATAGATACATACCCAGAGTTGAACAGACAATCCCTGTCAGTGCAGCTGCCCATGTTTCTGTCAAATTACCCATTTGAAACAACTTCAGAGGCTGCAAAGATTATGCAAGGGCTACCGGTAGAAGTCCGGCCTTTATTTGGTGAAGTGGAAATCTTGTTTAGGGTAGTTACAGTGGTTCCCATTTCTTCCTCAGAGGCAGAGAGAAGTTTTAGCTCTCTCTTCGGAGACTAAAGACATGGCTCAGATATACCGTGAGTCAAAAAAGACTCAATAGTGTGGCAGTGCGTCATGTCCACCATAACAAACTAGACCTCATAGAGAACAAACAAATTTGTCAGCAATTTCTTGCACACAATGACCAACACAGAGCGCACTTTGGTTCATCTGGTTGAAACAGCATATAGGCCTGTGTATATAACCTATACAGTATGTATTACATGTACATATTATGCGTATATTATGTGTATATATGTATATAGTTAACTTAGTTTGTAAAAATGTTTTGTACAATAAAATTGAACCTTCTTATTTCAAGCCATCTTGATATTGTTTTATTCTTCAATCAAAATATATGCCCCTTTAAGGGTTGGGATTATGTATATAGACATAAAATTCATAGCAAGTTGTGTCCCCCCCAATATCAGACTCTCTCCTACGCCCTTTTATGTTTGTACATTTTAATATGGATGTGCAGATTCTCCTCCAACACCATGCATGATTTTATAGAGGTATAGATTGTGTGCTGCCATGGAGGAGTGTACTTTAATGCAATGTTTGTGCTATCTACATTTTTATATGCTGTCTTGTTTGCAGGAGTTTGAAGCAATTGCTGTTGATACCACAAATCCAGTGGGGGTGACAACTCTAACTTGATATTTTTGATTGAGATCTCTATCATAGGAATTAAACATCCATCCTTCTGTGACGGAGAAAGAATTCAAGAACACAAATGGGCGCATCCGCCTCGCTATGAGGAAGCGGGGGGCTGCGACAATACATGTGTTTTGTGCAATATTTAAATATACACGGACTCGGTTTAAATGGCTTCGGTTTATTTCTGCAGCTAGTGAGATGTGTTCAGTCCTGCAAGAGGAAAGAAGACTGTTACCATTATGTACAGGATTGCTACAGCCATATATGTTTGGATTGTTTGTTTGTTTGGATTTGTTAAAACGTTAAGGTTAGCGAACACAAGCGTTGTTTCGGGTGCACACGAAACAGGCGATCGGGTTTGCTCATTTGACAGACAGCAGTTATAATTGTCACTTTGGAACAAATGCAATTAAGTTTGAAATGACTCACCTGTGGGTTAGAGCTGCTACCGGGAACAGGCAAAAGGAGTGCGTACACGGAGCAGGGGAATTATATAGTCTTATGGGTAGTGTAGTTCCCATGTGTTGAAACGTGGAAGGGGGAGAATGTGCTGCCAATGTAAATTTTATGCAGCAATCTGTTTTTGGAACAAAACATGTGGGTTTGTCAATGGAATGTGTGTATTTCATTGTGGGATGAATTGTTGTTATAACTTTGTCATTTTATTTCTGTAAATTGATTTTAATATTTTGACCCAGGTAATGGGTTAGTCCAGGGCGGGGCTCAGGCTATTTAAGCACCCAAGTTCTGTCATTTGGGAAGAAGGCTGTAGGAGAGTATAAACTCTGTGAGCCTATGAAGGAAGGAGGCACCTGGGAATAATTGCCCGGTGATGTTTATTTTTGTAAATAGTTTAGCTTTTGTTTATTGTATAGCACAATTAAACGTCTTGTCTTCGTTCACCCCAATCTCTGTTGTCGTCACCTGTTTGCCGCTCGCCGTCCCGTCTCACGTGGTGTCAGCAGTGGGATGGCTTGCCACAAGGCCATCGGAGGCGTGCCCGGTGTGTGAGCCGTATGAGGGACCCCCAGGTTCAGTTGACCCCGGTGTGTGAGGGACCCCAGAGGTGGGTTAAGCACAGTGTGAGGGACCCCAGAGATGGGTGAAGCACTGATGAGTGGGGCACCCTGGGATGGGAGAAATACGGCAAGAGAATGCGTAAGGGACGCCATGGTGCGTGAAGCGCATGGGCGCGCTTCCCGAAGGGGAGGGCAGTGTGACGGAGTGCTGTCACTATGGTTGAGTATGCGCTCTGACTGCCATACCAACAAGCCTGGCTCTTTAGCATCGCGGTCAAAGTCGCATGTTTGGTACCCCGTAGACCCGGGTTCAAGGCCGGGCGGGGTGACTGCTCTCGCCCTTCGCTACACTTCCCTCTGCTCAACATTTAAGTTACAGCTTTTACTCTGAGGAAAAGCTGTAAAAAAAACTTGGACTTAAAGGGATGGATGGATGAATATATTTTCAGATTGTTAAAACCTCTTTACATTATTCAGAATGTGGAGATGAAATTTGTCTTCCTAGAATAAGTGCACTCAAGGTTTAAGTAGCAAACGATAGCCTATAAAGACTTGATTACTTGATTACCTGTTGTCATGGTGAAGAAGATTCCCTTGCATCACAGATATCTGTGAAATGGATTCTGTAGAAGCAGGTAGTCATGGCACACAGTTAATGATGAGTGTGACACATTGTAGGTATTCATTGTGCACATCTAACAAAAACTGTAGATAATGTGAGCATTACCACTGTCATTTGTTGTACTGTATGCAGAGACTGCACTGTATGAGAATTTCTAAAATTTTATATGGCAAGAGATCAGCCATAAGTAATTACATTACAGTCTCTGAAAAGCCTGAGTTGATACATGGTTGATACATGACTGTGAGCTTGGAATATTGGTGGTTTCAAGCAAGGAGGGAATGGTTAGCAAGTGTGGCTAACATGGTGTAAAACATTCCAGAGTGACCCAGTAAGCTGAGGTGTTCATTCTGATCACAGGCTGAGTCCTACACTTCAAGCTCATACCCAGTGGCTTTCATGAGTGTACACTTCCACCAGGACACATCCCCCCAGCTGGGATGTAAATATTGCATGCTATGCTAGGGGATTAGTGCAGAAAGAATTGTCATGCATTGTTGCTATGCCAAATATCAATTTCCCTGTATAGCACAGGCTGTTGCCATGGTAAGGCCATTAAATTTACAGGCTTACTTCCTAGCTTCCCAGCTCCTAATGGTTTTCACTGGCAATTGCGGCAGTCACACGCCTGGAAAAGCCAGTTTTTTTTACAGGACTAACTGGAGAAAGGTACTATAGTAAAAGGATTCACTGAAATAATAGTGTAATGTTTGGCCATATATTAACCCTTCACTGGCCAGATCCAATTGCTCTGGCTCTGGTTAGCAACACTACCTATGGATCTACTCCAAGAGAGAGCATTTGCTAAAGGATCTTCTCTCACTTTTTGCCTTTATGTTAATTTAAAGGATTAAGTAAATATCTAAAACTCTGAAACTTAAAAATCTTATACAGTAGAATAAGATAAAACATAATATTTAATCAGTTTTGTTACAAATTCCATGAATTTCACAGTTAAATGCCTAAAATCTTCCATTTAAGTTCAGCACCTTGCTTGCACAAGTCACAACTATTGATGTAAAAAATTGATGATTCCAGGTTTGGGCTTGAGAGTTTGACTAGTGTGACCTAGTGTGCAGCCCCCAAACCAAAGTCTACTTGCCTATGACAGTGGTGATTGTTGCACTGATGTTGCATTCATTGTTTATTGAGATCTGACATTTTAATGGACATGGAAACTGACATTTTAAATTGTGTTTGGATTTGTGTTTAAATAGTACAGTGGCCTTGATGAAAAAAAAAATGATGTCCAATTTATTTCCATCAAGGTAGACAAAAAGTCTATGTAAAAGGCAACAGACAAACCACTGACCATGTATGAGGGTTCTACTGCTAACAATGCACAACATATAGACACAAATGTAAAATAATTTCTTGATACGGCCATCCAGCTGAGGCCAGACACACCTCCTCATCATGAACACATTTCCCAGTTTTCAGACAGGCAATCAACCTTCAGAATCATGGCTCCCACACCCCCACAGTAAACTAGAAACATACTTTCTTTTGGTTTGTCATATATGCCAGGAAATAAACTATTCTATTTTGTTATTAATTGTGAATGGCAAAATTCACATTATGTCATCAACATCATACATGATGGCTTAACTATCAGAGCAGATTGTATTACATTGTATTGCATATTGTTAATAATATTAATAAATAATTCAGCTGCAAAAAAAAAAAAAAAAAATCCAACAAATTTGTCATAGGTTATTATAAAGTAGTATTTGTCTCAATAGAAAATATTTCTTTTGTTTTCAACTGGAGAGCTTACGCTGCTCATGTCTTTTTTTTTCTGCCAGAAGGCTATTCTCTAATATTCCAGATAGAGTGTCTTAACTTTTATAAAACATATTTTTTGTCAGAGGAATATTAGAAACCCTTTAACTCCAAGGTCACCTAGACATAAGAGACCTTTTGGGAAACACTAACTGACTTAACATTCTACAATGTGACTGGCATCTGTTCTTTTCCTTACGTATGTACAACACAGGAACAGTTCATGGATGCACACAACACCTAGCACTCCGACACTGTAACTTTATATGAAGCAATACGTCTTAACTTCCAGCAAAGAACACCTTTTAAAGTTTAGAAGAATAGAATTTAGCAAGAGTAGAATTTCTGTGCTTAACCACTCCCAAGAGTGTATCCATGAGATTAAAATCCCATTTTAGACATATCCTCTGCATATGCAGTTTTTTTTAACTGTTACAAATAAGGTGAACAGCATGCAAAAGCAGTGTCCCACCTGTGACTTAAAATGTAAATTCTGGCACAGCACTCCATCACATGCTCCTCTCTTATAAGAGGACAAGTATACATTTCAAGCCCCTCCCCCTGCACTTTCTGCCTTAAGATGGTTGTCAGGTGCACGTTTTAAAATCAAACTGTTTTTCGCCCCTTACTCGACTCTTCCTAACGGGCACAGTGCACACAGCGTTGAGTGTCTGTTACTGCATATTGAATTTCCTCACGCCTTTGAGTTCGGTCTGGGAGCTCGGAAGAATATATTCTCTCCTCCTCAGCCTACTACAACTATATGTTCAGTGCGTTTGGCGCGCAGTAAGTTACATCTTTTCGCTTACAACTACGCTTTTGCGATCTAAAATTGATGCGGATTGCCGACAGCATGATCCTTTCACTGTAAAAAAAGAAAAGGTAAAGCTCTTCAGGTAAGCTTAGAGGTGTTTGTTTAGGATGACGCGTGGTGCTCCTTCGGGCTTCTAGTGTTTCTTTACTCCTTGCGTTTCTTCTACCACACGCGGTGTCTGTTAAGATGCAGGTTGCAATCACATAGTGGTTTTGGGTCCAAGGGATCAAGACCTTTTGAAATTTCGACTCATTTATTTTATTTATTTATTTGTATTTTTGACAGATTTCAGTCTTCAGAATCAAGGATGTGCCGTTATTATTCTCGTTTTGAATTGTTGGCTCTTATGTTCTGCTTTAACTTCTTTTACGTTGCACGTGGCTGCTTCAAAAATGTTTCTGAAAACTGTACATATTCAGCTGTAACAAGACTAGAGAATCGGAGAACGGATGGTCTTTTCCCACACCATTTGACTGAGTGATCGTCGTTACAGCTTCCTTCCCTGCGCGCAATCCAAGAAAGTCAGTTAAATATTGGGTCGGGGGGTCGGGGGGTTGGGGGGGGGGGGGGGGCATTTATTTGCTCGCTCACCCTTGCGAGTGGTTCACCACATAAAGGTATTTAAAATGTTAACTTGTCTGTCATTTGGTTATCTCGATTTAACATAATGCAATGATATTTTCAGGTTTATTACCAGAAAATTACAATACACCTATGGAATCTCCTCCTTTGATAATAATAATAACATAACAAAAACAACAACAAACCAGATGGGCAGTTCTTGCATAGTTGTAACTTGTTTTCACTTGTTCAGAGTTACAGACATCTCTGTAAGGCTGCCCTTGACAAATTGTCTTGTAAAAAGCGCTATACAAAGCGGGAAGTTGGATATTCATTCTTCTTGGTTTTGCAAGGACAGGGCTTGGATATGGTTACAGGAAGAGCAAATCTGTTGCACATTTTGAACCTTTATAAAGATAGACTAAACATTGTGCAAAGTTCTGTCCCCTTCGTCGTCATCTGCTGCTAAACTATGTATGCTAGTGCAGTATATGTCTATCTGAATGTGCCATCCACCCCAGCTGGCATAATTGTGAAGCACAGTCGGAATTTGTCTGGAAGTTAGGTTAATGTAGTCATCGATCGAAGTTTTTCCTTGCTGTGACTTTTAGTAGTATCCAAACCGCCTCAGTTACCTGGCTAGATAGGCGCACATATTATACCCTTTGGAAAAGCAATATATTTCATATTTTGAAGATTTTTAATGAAACACCACGGCGCTTGTCGAACGCACTCATACACGACACCTCTGTATAAAGAAATATGATAGTCTTGTTTCGTTAACATTTGATACATTTGTTTTTGTGTTCGGGTGTTGACAAATAGACAGTATGCGTTCTCAGCGAATAGAAACATGTTCTCATTTAGTATAAGCTCTGAAAGTTCAGGTGTGAGCCGCAGTGAACAGAGTAGATGCTTAGTTGAAAAACGAACGCCTTTGTCAGAGACAGAATGGATAACAATTGCATTACCTTAAAGGCTCTTTTGTTCAAGCTGTGGGCGATAACAATTTAGCAGCTCATGGGATGTGTAATTTGAGTCATGGCAGTTATTAATACCTAGAATTCCCATAAACTGTGTGAAAATATGGATCCACACTGCCTCAGGATTTATTGTTGGTTTTTCTGTTGGCAACTGAACAGATAGTTTTTTATCAACTGAACGGATAGTTTTTTATCAACTGAACGGATAGATTTTTTATCAACTGAACGGATAGATTTTTTATCAACTGAATAGATAGATTTTTTTATCTTTCACTGTATGCAACATATCAATGCAGTCTTTCCACAGCTGTCCAGTTGTAAATGTGTATTGTTTTTTCTGCCTGAGTCGTTAGTGTGCATTAGGGTGGCGTCTGCATTTAGACATGCATTGATAGATCTGGGTCACTGATTTATGTGGAGCTGTAGCAGTACAGTACATGTCTGTGTTTGGGGTCTAGGTTGGAAATACTTAATTGACCTTATTTAGCTCGACAGGGTACACCTTCTGGCTTTTCATCATTGAGTGGTATTTGTGTGATGACTGTGTATTATTTTTATGCCAATATCACTGTTTTGAGATATATAAACCATTTATATTAAGAATTGATTTAAGGATTTTGCAATAACTATTACAAATTTAATGGATGCTGGGAAATCATTCATTCTGTATTTACGTTTAACATTTTCCTCGATGAGCGTACTCAAAATCTATATTGTAGTAATAAAGGACCCTATTACAGCCTTCCCACCTGGGGTAAACACCTGCAGTTGAGCAGTAGGCATTATTATCAGTGAGCCTTTCCTGGGAGCACCATTGTTCCTAAGTACTCACATGGCGGAATTTAGTTTGTAAAGCTCAGATCAACCATGGCATGACACATAACTTCCACAAAGAGAAATGTGTAATGAAAAAATCAGGGGTTCCTGAGTGGCTCAGTTGGTAAGACTACTGTAGGCTGATCCTGGTTAGAAACCAGCCCTGCTGTTTCCCAAAACTGATCAGGATCATATTTACTGAACAAAAGTGCCTTTGTTCTGCCAGGGAGAAGGGTGGGAAGCCAGGGTGTCCCTGTCCCAACACTATCAGGCACCCTGTGATTCATCATGCACCTTCTGTAAGGACTGCTGACTCAGGGCCCCCAGCCCCCCCGCCTCCACACACCTGATTCCAATCTATTGCATTCCATGTTGTCTGTACACACCTGTACCCAGTCTGTTGATTGCCCCTTGTCCTGTGTATATATACCCTGTCTGTTCTTTTCCTCATCAGTGAGTCTTGGACCTTGTGCTTGCCTTGCAGTCTTTGTACCGTCACTGGATTTACTGTTTCCATGTGTAAGATCTTCTGTCTACCTCTGACTATGAGACTGGACATTCCCAAGTAAAGCCCTGTTTGTTCTCCAAGATGCCTCCCTCTCCTTGCACTTGAGTCCCTCCATAGCCTTTGTTACACCTTCAAGCTCATCAAAAGACATCAATGGAGTAGCACCCATTCTACAACTGGCATCAACTTCACTGTGGTGCATTGTGGGACATGTAGTTTTTTTTAAGGCTCTTGGTTTGTCTGTGAGTTAGAATTGAATTCACATTGCTTCAGTGTTCCTGCACAACTGCAGAGGTTGTTACTGTGAAACAAGCCTAATTGCTGTCTATGGTGCTAACACCTTAATATGTATTCAATTCAATTCAATTCATTTTTATTTGTATAGCGCTTTTTAATTCAATTCAATTCAATTCAATTCATTTTTATTTGTATAGCGCTTTTTACAACACAAGTTGTCACAAAGCAGCTTTACATTGTTCCCAGGCCTGAGACCCCCTGAGAGCAAGCCAACAAGGCAACAGTGGCAAGGAAAAACTTCCTATCAGGAAGAAACCTTGAGCAGAACCGGGCTCATGGGGGGGCCCATCTGCTTCTGGCCGGCACTGGGCAGATAGAGTTAGACACAAAATTATGCAATGTACATTTGTTATTGACAAACAATAGCAGTTAACAGTAGAGTGATTATAAGAATGTCTCCTAGGATGTCCGGGTCTTGGAATGCAGTTGGCTTTGATGGGCAGGGCAGCGAGGTAGCAGGACTGGAAAACGAGATGAGACGCTCGGGCTACAGCTCCGGACAGGAGCCCGGAGCAGGGAATAGGAAGCAAACAGAAAACAGTGGTTAGTGGATGATAAGGATGGCAGGGATGTAGAACAGAGAGGCAGGAGAGGAGGGGCAGAGAAAAAGGTGTACAACAAGGAAAGACCCCGGCAGGCTAACATTATGGCAGCATAACCTAGGGGACGGGAGGCAAGGGACCGGCATAGTCATGAGGGCGACCCTAAGACAGTCAACACCAGATCACGGCACAGGGTCCATGAAAGCAATGACCACTTAGTCCACCAGAGACTCTATGATCCACGCCAGCACCAGGCCATGTCCCTCAGCTGAAGGATTTACTATATAGATATGTTTTGAGCCTAGACTTAAAGGTGGAGAGAGAGTCTGTTCCCCGAATCTCAGAGGGTAAACTGTTCCACAGGAGAGGGGCTTGATAGGAAAAGGCTCTACCGCCTACAGTAGTTTTGCCCACTCTTGGAATGGTGAGAAGCCCGGCATTTTGGGAGCGAAGGGCTCTCTGCGGAAGATATGGATGAAGAAGGTCCTTAAGATAGTGGGGGGCAAGCCCATTTAAAGCCTTAAATGTGAGTAAGAGTATTTTAAAAATGATCCGGTATTTAATAGGTAGCCAATGGAGAGAGGCCAGAACTGGGGTGATGTGCTCAAAGCGTTTAGTTTTAGTTAAGATTCGAGCAGCTGCATTTTGCACCAGCTGAAGGGGTTTTAATGAGACGTTTGCACATCCGGACAAGAGGGCATTACAGTAGTCTAATCTGGATGTTACAAAGGCATGGATTAGTTTTTCAGCGTCGTTAATTGATACGATTTTCCTGATTTTAGCAATATTTCTCAGATGGAAGAAGGCAGTCCTAGAGGTGTTAGTTATGTGAGTTTCAAAGGAGAGCTCGGGATCAATAACAACACCAAGGTCTTTGATGGCTGCACGCTCCAGCAGCGTGCAGACAACACAAGTTGTCACAAAGCAGCTTTACATTGTTCCCAGGCCTGAGACCCCCTGAGAGCAAGCCTAAGGCAACAGTGGTGAGGAAAAACTCCCTATCAGGAAGAAACCTTGAGCAGAACCGGGCTCATTGGGGGGGCCCATCTGCTTCTGGCCGGCACTGGGCAGATAGAGTTAGAGGCAAGTTATGCAATGTACTTTAAGACATTTACAATTGACAGACAATAACAGCAGAGTTATTATAAGAATGTCTCCTAGGATGTCCGGTTCTTGGAACGCAGTTGGCTTTGATGGGCAGGGCAGCGAGGTGGCAGGACTGGAAAACGGGATGAGACACTTGGGCTACAGCTCCGGACAGGAGCCCGGAGCAGGGATAGGAAACAAACAGAAAACAGTGGTTAGTGGATGATAAGATTGGCAGGGATGTAGAACAGAGAGGCAGGAGAGGAGGGGCAGAGAAAAAGGTGTGCACCAAGGAAAGACCCCGGCAGGCTAACATTATGGCAGCATACCTAGGGGACGGGAGGCAAGGGACCGGCATAGTCATGAGGGCGACCCTAAGACAGTCAACACCAGATCACGGCACAGGGTCCATGAAAGCAATGACCACTTAGTCCACCAGAGACTCTATGATCCACGCCAGCACCAGGCCATGTCCCTCAGCTGAAGGATTTACTATATAGATATGTTTTGAGCCTAGACTTAAAGGTGGAGAGAGAGTCTGTTCCCCGAATCTCAGAGGGTAAGCTATTCCACAGGAGAGGGGCTTGATAGGAAAAGGCTCTACCGCCTACAGTAGTTTTGCCCACTCTTGGAATGGTGAGAAGCCCGGAATTTTGGGAGCGAAGGGCTCTCTGTGGAAGATATGGGTGAAGAAGGTCCTTAAGATAGGGGGGGGGGGGGAGCAAGCCCATTTAAATCCTTAAATGTGAGTAAGAGTATTTTAAAAACGATCCAGTATTTAATAGGTAGCCAATGGAGAGAAGCCAGAACTGGGGTGATGTGCTCAAAGCATTTAGTTTTAGTTAAGATTCGAGCACCTGCATTTTGCACCAGCTGAAGGGGTTTTAATGAGACGTTTGCACATCCTGACAAGAGGGCATTACAGTAGTCTAATCTGGATGTTACAAAGGCGTGGATTAGTTTTTCAGCGTCGTTAATTGATATGATTTTCCTGATTTTAGCAATATTTCTCAGATGGAAGAAGGCAGTCCTAGAGGTGTTAGTTATGTGAGTTTCAAAGGAGAGCTCGGGATCAATAACAACACCAAGGTCTTTGACGACTGCACTCGGGGCAAGGGAGACACCATCAAGGTCCAGTGTAAAATGAGTGAGTTTGACCACTTAGTCCACCAGAGACTCTATGATCCACGCCAGCACCAGGCCATGTCCCTCAGCTGAAGGATTTACTATATAGATATGTTTTGAGCCTAGACTTAAAGGTGGAGAGAGAGTCTGTTCCCCGAATCTCAGAGGGTAAGCTATTCCACAGGAGAGGGGCTTGATAGGAAAAGGCTCTACCGCCTACAGTAGTTTTGCCCACTCTTGGAATGGTGAGAAGCCCGGCATTTTGGGAGCGAAGGGCTCTCTGTGGAAGATATGGGTGAAGAAGGTCCTTAAGATAGGGGGGGGGGGGGGGGCAAGCCCATTTAAATCCTTAAATGTGAGTAAGAGTATCTTAAAAACGATCCGGTATTTAATAGGTAGCCAATGGAGAGAAGCCAGAACTGGGGTGATGTGCTCAAAGCATTTAGTTTTAGTTAAGATTCGAGCACCTGCATTTTGCACCAGCTGAAGGGGTTTTAATGAGACGTTTGCACATCCTGACAAGAAGGCATTACAGTAGTCTAATCTGGATGTTACAAAGGCGTGGATTAGTTTTTCAGCGTCGTTAATTGATACGATTTTCCTGATTTTAGCAATATTTCTCAGATGGAAGAAGGCAGTCCTAGAGGTGTTAGTTATGTGAGTTTCAAAGGAGAGCTTGGGATCAATAACAACACCAAGGTCTTTGACGGCTGCACTCGGGGCAAGGGAGACACCATCAAGGTCCAGTGTAAAATGAGTGAGTTTGCTCCTGATTGAATTTTAGCCTATGACCAATATTTCGGTTTTGTCCGGGTTAAGGAGTAGAAAGTTTCGGGCCATCCAATTCTTTACATCTGTTAGGCAGGCCTCCATGTTTGAAATATTCAGAGGGACATAGGGTTTGACTGATATGTATAACTGAGTGTCATCCGCGTAACAGTGGAAATTAATGTCATGTTTACGGATGATATCGCCAAGAGGCAACACGTATAATGAGAAGAGCAGAGGTCCAAGCACAGATCCTTGAGGTATACCATATCTTACTCTGGAACAAGCAGAGGATTCGTTGTTAATGGAGACAAACCAATATCGTTCTGATAGATAAGACCTAAACCAAGATGGGCCTGTCCACTTACGCCAACCAGGTTTTCAAGGCGGTCAAGGAGGATACAATGATCGATGGTATCAAAGGCTGCACTTAGGTCTAGCAGCACAAGAAGAGAGATACAGCCATTGTCACAGGAGAGTAGAAGGTCGTTGAGCACTTTCAGGAGAGTGGTTTCCGTACTGTGGTGAGGCCTAAATCCGGACTGGAAAACTTCCAAAATGTTGTTAGAGTGTAAAAAGGCACAGAGTTGCTTTGATACTGCTTTTTCCAGAATTTTTGAGAGGAATGGAAGGTTCGAGATGGGCCTATAGTTTGACAGGTCATTGGGATCAAGATTAGGCTTTTTCAGAATAGGCTTGATAACTGCTACTTTGAAGGGCTGAGGTACGTGTCCAGACATAAGAGAGGCGTTGATAAGATTTAATAGCGGTGTGCCAATTGCAGGCAGTAGCTGTTTTAGGAAGCCAGTTGGTATGGGGTCAAGTTGGCTGGTAGAGTTATTAGATGAATTGATAAAAGAAGAAAAGTCACTAAATTCAATGGGTATAAAAGAGTCAAAGCGCGAGGCGGGCCTAATAGACATGCCTACATAATCTGGAATGGGACTGGCCAGGCAGGAGCCAGAAGTTGATGAGAATTTTTGTATTGTGTCTCTTATCTTTAAGATTTTACTATCAAAGAAGTTCATGAAGTCATTGCTACTATAAATTGCTGGTATGGTAGGGTTAACTGATGCAGGACTCTTGGTTAATCTGGCGATAGTGCTAAACAGGTACCTAGGATTGTCCTTGTTTCTCTCAATAAGGGTAGAGAAATATTTGGATCTGGTAGCTGTGAGGGCATGTTAGGAGACTTTCCTTCCATGCCAGGAGAAAAACCTGTAATTTGGTGGAGCGCCATTTTCTTTTGAGTTTTTGCGTAGCTTGTTTGAGAGCACGAGTATGGTCGTTATACCAAGGTGCTAGCTTCTTGTCTGTGATTTTCTTCCTTTTGAGGGGAGCAATGGCATCCAGAGTTTTACGCAAAGTAGAGTCGATACTGTCCGCGAGTAGATTAATTTCAGTTGAGCTAGGGTTTGAACATAAACTAGAGGAGATTTCGTTGTGCAGGTAGTATGATGTAGGGAGCTCGTCGATAAAGGCATTTGCTGTAAGAGAGCAAAACGTGCGCCTGGAAGAAAATCTAGGCTCCGAGTATGTGAAGCACGTTAGTGGTAAATTGAAAGAGATGAGATAGTGGTCGGATAACACAGGATTGTGTGGCATAATTTCCACCTGGTTAATGTCTGCTCCATATGTGAGGACCAAATCAAGAGTATGGTTGCAGTAATGTGTGGGTTTGTCCACAGCTTGATAGAGTCCAATGGGTTCGATGATGGACAAAAATGCTGTTCTGAACGGGTCATGTTCATTATCCATATGCACATTAAAGTCGCCTACTATTACAGCTTTTTCTGTATTGACAACCAGGTCAGATAAAAAATTGGCAAATTCCGATAAGAAAACACTGTAAGGGCCAGGTGGCCTGTAAACTATTACAAGGGTAAATAGCTGAAATGCAGTCTTGTCAGGATGTGCAAAGCTAAGTACTAATAGTTCAAATGAATGGAAGTTATAGCCAGGCTTAAGGGTGGCACAGAGTTTGGAGCTGTGTACAGCAGCACTACCAGTAGGTTGAGGGACCTGGTGATTACAGTAACTGGGAGGAGTTGATTCATTGAGAGCAACAAAGTCATTAGGTTTAAGCCATGTTTCAGTCAGGCATAAGATATCAAACTGGTGGTCAGTAATCAATTCGTTTATTAATAAAGCTTTAGGTTGTAGCGATCTGATATTTATTAACCCAATCTTAAGGACCATTTGTCTACAGGTAGTACTTTCAGGTTTGTCAGACTTAATTTTTATCAAATTATCAGCACAAATGCCCCTACTGGATGTTTTTAAGAAGTTTGGGATGGAGGGTCATGGAACAGACACTGTCTCTATGGGATTTTTAAGTGGTGGTTCCAGGGAAAAAGCAGATATCTGTGTAGGACAGAAAGTCTGCTGCCTGGCCTTGGCCCTGATAAGTCAAGGTTTAGAGGAATTCAGGCTATGATCCATGTTTCTAGAGATGATAGCTGCACCCTCCCTCGAGGGGTGGATGCCATCTCGTTTTAAAAGACCAGGCCTCCCCCAAAACTTGTGCCAATTATCTATAAAACCCACGTTGTTAGAGGGGCACCATTCAGACAACCAACGATTAAGTGACGTTAATCTGCTATAGATCTCGTCACCGCGCCGCATGGGGATGGGGCCAGAGAAAATTACTGAATCCAACATTTGTTTAGCAATCCTGTACACCGATTTAATAGTTAACTTTGTTACTTCCGATTGTCTCATGCGAACATCGTTAGTGCCAACGTGAATAACAATTTTTGAGTATTTCGCTTTACTTTTACCTTTAGCTTTAGCCAACACTTTCAAATTGGCTTCAATGTCGGAAGCTCTGACTCCAGGAATGCAATTGACTATGGTCGTTGGTGTCTCTACATTCACGTTTCTAAGAATAGAATCGCCAATAATCAGGGCTCTTTTAACAGTAACCGTAACCCACTCGCCTTGCTGCAAAGGCTCTGCCTGGGTTAAACTAGGGGAAAGGCTAATTGACACATCCAGTACTGAAAAGGATTCGATAAACTTTCACTTGCTTTAATCTCATATAAGGTGCGGATGCGTGCTTCTAATTCTGCTACCTTCTCCGTCAACCTAGCGTTAAGCTCGCATTTAACACAGGTGAAGTTGGTAGTAATGGTGGAGAAGGAATAACTAAACATGTTGCACACAGAGCAGGGGAGACAGCGAGATGGAGGAGAGCTAAGGATTGGAGAAACAGAGCTGCGAGAAGCCATCGTACGTAACTAGTGGCTACTTACGTCTGTAGTTTTTGCGAGGGTGTCGGAATCGGCGAGTACTCCGGGTTTGGGTCCTGGCTGGGTCCTAACTGATCGGCGTCTTGCGTCTGGCATTCGGGGAACGAGCAACAGGAAGTGCGGAGCACGAAAAAGGTGAGGAGCAGCAGGTAGCAAGCGAGAGCGTCTGGTGCGAGAGCGAGAGCGTCTGGAGGGAGAGCGAAAAAGTCTTCGCTCTCGCGAAAAATGTATGAAAATGAACATATGAACAAAAAAACCCAGAATAAATTCACTTTTATAAGACACATAAGTTATGTGTGTGTCAACGACACAGATCAGCACACTTTCTGATTTTTAGTAGAGCCTTTCTCAAGGAAGTGACCAGATTATGCTGAAACTTCTGTAAGTGCAAAAGTACACTATGTGGCCAAAAGAATGTGGACACCTGACCATCACATCTTTATGAGCTTGTTGGACATCCCATTCCAAAACCATGGGCATTACCATGGAGTCGCCCCCTCCCCCTTTGCAGCTATAACAGTCTCCACTCTTCTGGGAAGGCTTTCCACAAGATTTTGGAGTGTGTCTGTGGGAATTTGTGCCCATTCAGCCAAAAGAGCATTTGTGAGGTCAGGCACTGATGTTGGACGAGAAGGCCTGGCTCGCAATTTGGCGTTCTAATTCATTCCAAAGGTGCTCAATGGGATTCAGGTCAGGGCTCTGTGCAGGCCACTGGAGTTCTTCAACACCAAACTCGTCAAACTATGTCTTTATGGACGTTGCTTTGTGCACAGGGGCACAGCCTAGCCCAAACTCTGAAAAACAGCCCCAGACCATTATCTCTCCTCTACCAAACTTTACAGTAGGCACTGTGCATTCCGGTAGGTGGCACTCTGCTGGCATCCGCCAAACCCAGATTCGTCCATCAGACTGCCAGATAGTGAAGCGTGATTCATCACTCCAGAGAACGCGTTTCCACTGCTCCAGAGTCCAGTGGTAGCGTGCTTTGCACCATTCCAGCCATTGCTTGGCATAGCACATGGTGATGTTGGGCTTGTGTGCAGCTGCTCGGCCATGGAAACCCATTTCATGAAGCCCCCGACGCACAGTTCTTGTGCTGATATTGCAGCCAGAGACAGTTTGGAACTCTGTATTGAGTGATTCAACATAGGATAGGCGGTTTTTATGTGCTACGCGCATCAGCACTCGGTGGCCCTCTGTAAGTTTACGTGGTCTACCACTTCGTGGCTGAGCTGTTGTTGCTCCTAGATGCTTCCACTTGACAATAATAGCACTTACAGTTGACGGGGGCAGATCTAGCAGGGCAGAAATTTCGTGAACTGACTTGTGGCAAGGATGGCATCCTATGACAGTGCCATGTTTAAAGTCACTGAGCTCTCCAGTACGACCCATTCTACTTTCAAGGTTTGTCTATGGAAATTGCATGGCTATGTGCTAGATTTTATGTACCTGTTAATAATCGGTGTGGCTGAAACACCTGAACTCAATAATTAGGAGGGGTGTCCACATACTTTTGGCCATATGGTGTACATACACTTGAAACATTGAAGGTTTTTTTATTTATTTTAATCATGCTCTCTACACAGACGAGGTGTGAAATCTTTGTACAGTAATCTACACAATGATCCATGTTGCAGGACAAACCATTGGAGCTGGCCCGATAGCTCTGTGACTGTTCAAGAGTTTGAACTGTTCAGTTCTGGAGAGTACAGAAAAGACCTACTGTAACATTCCTTGTAATGTTTTTTGGTCTAGTTGGACCAGCCAGTGTATAAGTTGTTTAGCCTCACAGCCTCAAATGTGGAGTGTGGGCTTCTTGGGCCTTACAATATGATCTATCTAGGTACTTGCATTGAAACATTCTCTGTTAGCACAACAAAAGTGTTTAGGAGAAAAACTGTGCAGGTTTCTCTCTCTGTTTCCATGGTAATTGTCTGCCCTGCATCTTAGAAAGGTGGAATGTGCATGTTATGACTTATATTCAGCTGAAGAAAAAAAAAAACATTCTCATAGTGGGAGCAGCCTGTAATTGGGGAGTAAATAAGGCCCACCCAACAATAAGAAGCACCCATCTCTGTGTTGCATAAAGATCTTTGTTGATCAGTTTCCAATGCCAAAAGAAAAAGCCTTGTGTTTCCCTTTATAAATCATCTAGCGTAGTTATAATTATCTGTTTTTCAGGCAGAGGGCTTACTGTGTGACTCACTTCTACAGGGAAAAGGTGCACTCTAAAGTAACAATCTGAATTAGCTGTAGATGGAATGATTATGGTAGCTTGCTTTGTAATTAAAGGGAGGGTTAAAAACCATGACAAGATAAAGCGGAAATGTCTGTCAATGTCCAGGTAGTCATCACACTGTCATTTGTGTGTATATATGTATGATCTGGGGTTGCTTCAGTTGGTCAGGTCTAGGCTCAGCGATGTTATATGGCAATAAAATGAAGTCAGCTGAGTACCTGAATGTACTGAATGACCAAGTTATCCCATCAATGGATTTTTTCTTCCCTGATGGCACAGGCATATTCCAGGACGACAATGCCAAGATTCATCGGGCTCAAATTGTGAAAGAGTGCATCAGGGAGCATGAGGAATCATTTTCACACATGAATTGGCCACCACAGAGTCCTGACCTAAACCCTTTAATGCAACTCTGGAAATAAATGTTGTGACGTTGCATTATGTTGTCGAAACAATGCCACGGCAAATGCGCACCATAATCAAAGCTAAAGGTGGTCCAACAAAATATTAAAGTGTGCGACTTTTTTTTTGACCAGGCAGTATATATACACACACACACACATGTGAGCATTTGGCAGTAATATATATATATATATATATATATATATATATATATATATAATTATTATTTTTTATATATATGCTATATGGACAGAAGTATTCGGACGCCTTACCATTACACCAACAGGGACTGTAATGACATTGTATTCAAATACATATCCTTTCATATGGAGTTGGTCCCCCTTTTGCAGCTATAACAGCTTCCACTCTTCTTGGAAGGCTTTCCACAATATTTTGGAGTGTTTCTGTGGGAATTTGTGCCCATTCATTCTGTGGAGCATTTATGAGGTCAGGCACTGATGTTGGACGAGAAGGCCTGGCTCGCAATTGGCGTTCCAGTTCATCCCAAAGGTGCTCGATGGGGTTGAGGTCAGGGCTCTGTGCGGGCCAGTCAAGTTCTTTCACACCGAACTCATCAAACCATGTCTTTATAGTCTTTGCTTTGTGCACTGGGGCACAGTCATGTTGGAATAGAAAAGGGCTTTCCCCAAACTGTTGCCACAAAGTTGGAAGCATAGCATTGTCCAGAATGTTTTGGTATGCTGAAGCATTAAGATTGCCCTTCACTGGAGATAAGGGGCCTAGCCCAAACCCTGAAAAACAGGTGTGGCCAAATACTTTGTCCATGTACATGCTGCTGCTTATCCTTTTTTCTGTCCCAGCATCAGCTAAGGTTCTGAAAGTCAGATTCAGTGCTCCTCCAAACAACTTCTCTTAAGAGAAAAATCAAATATTTGATTAAAAATCTCCTGGGCCGTTCTGTCAGCAATAAAGCTCTGCACCTTGCACAAGATTCCTTTTACAGTCCTCTTTTCATTTCGAGGATCCTGAAGAAATTGATTAAAATGCCTGGAGACAAGGAAAGTAAACAAAGAAGATGGAAATCAGGGTTGTATGCTGTTTGATTTTACTTTTGATGTTTCTTTATTCCAACATTATAAGAGTGGAAACCCATGTGGCACATATCAGCAAAGGCAGTAGAAGCAGGTTGTCTTTGCACATGGATAGGCTAACAATATGTAACAAGTCACTGCATGTTGAATTTGCAGATTGAGCACCTTGAGCAACATCAAAGAGACCAAGTGTAAAAGGAATCATTTTGGACACACCTAAATAAATACTGCAATCAACTTGTGACCACTCACCTACTTCACTGACTGTTAAAATGTAGTCTTGAGGACAGGTTCTGTAAAACCTTTGAGAGGCTTCTGACATTTCCTGCAAAATAGCTCACTTGTAGCATTTTGTCTGCTAAAATACAGTGATAATAAAATGAATGTTTACAGTGGTAGAAATAAGTAATTG
This sequence comes from Megalops cyprinoides, assembly GCF_013368585.1. Classification (NCBI taxonomy): domain Eukaryota; kingdom Metazoa; phylum Chordata; class Actinopteri; order Elopiformes; family Megalopidae; genus Megalops; species Megalops cyprinoides. The sequence goes on along the minus strand of NC_050590.1, from coordinate 24,524,248 downwards.
GTTAAGTTAGCCACTTTCCTTTGAAAAGCATTCAAAGAAAACTGTATTTCCTTTGATTGCTGTTCACCAGAAAGTAAGATGTTTTGATGGATTTCATTTCTCATTTATTAATTTATACTAAGACAGAAATTTGAGTCAATCCATGGTTTACAATGACCAACCCAAGTGTCAATGACAGATTAGGTTTTTTAAAGGGCTATTTGAAAACTATAACAATTTAGAATTTTTTTAGCATAGTTCAAATATTTGAAAAATTGTGCGCACAATAATTTTCATAAGAACATGAAATTAAGTTAATTTCATGTTTTTTTTTTTTTTTTTTTACCAGGATAACCTGTCCTTGCCCTTGAAAAATGTCATGTGGTGTGGCTGTAATATATATTTAAAATATTATTTCTCATTAACATGCATAATATTTTAACAAGGTATTAGTAGTACAGTGAGTTGTTCTGAAAAGTAATTTGCACTTTGTTTTTTATATCTGTAAGTAATATCTTCATATTTATCTTCTAACAGCAGTCTCTCTAGTGTTTGTGAAATTTAGAGATTCATTTTTTCTTTAAAACCCATAAATTTGCTGAAAAACGTATAACAAAAGGATCCACTTTAGCATACTGTATCAGTGATTAATATTTCAGACACAGTAATTGAATATCTAATGATATGATAGATGGTTGCACCAAATGATGACAAGACTGCATGACGCCAGAACACAATCAATGCCATGAAACAAATAGAATAAAGTACTTTTATTACTTCATGAAATCCCTTTAAACACAAACAACTCAGGGAAAACAACTCAAATTCTTTTCAGAAACATTTTATAACAGTTCAGTGGACATCATGTTGCTGAAGCGTTTCATCAAAGAGATCATCACAACAATTTGCTAAGAACTATACTTCGTATTATGAGTGTTAAGTTGAAGGTTGGTAGATTCGGAGGGTAATAGGCAATGAGGGGCATTCCTCTAACCCCATTGGCCTGCTGACTTGGGTTCTGTGATAATAGAATAGATACCTTTGTGGAAATAGAAGATGACATCTTGCATTTGTGGCCAAAGAAATAAATTCTTTTCACCTTACTGTCGCATGCAGCTAACCTGTATTTCCTCTCCAACAACCTTAAGGACCTGGCCTACATATGGAAGCTCATCATAGATGACGATCACAAACTTGCCCTGAAGATCTTGTTGACTGGATTGAGGAGAGCCTGAGGGATTCTCACTGTAGTTTCCTGTGTCTCGCAGATCTACCATTACTGGCTTATAATAAGGGCATGTCTGACTTTCTCAGCAGTTGCAGAAGCATGACACTTCCCTGTGACCAATCAAACCGGTCTATTCATCCATCATTTGAAGTAGGGACACGTGACTGAAAGCTGTCAGTCAAAAGAAAACGTCGCTTGATTACAGAGTAATTGGGTTAGACTTTTTGCATCAGAGGAGTAATACTGTCAGTGCTCCGCCTCCTTAGCTGTCGTGCTTTTGTTTTCCTTGTGTTTTTCCTGCCCCGCTCCCCGCCCGGTCTCCGCCCGCCTGATTGCCTGCACACCTGCTTTCCATCCCCTCGTCAGCCTTGCCCTATATGTTCCCTGCTTTTCCCTGTCCGGTTGCTAGTTCGTCACAGTGTTTTTTTGCCTGTTTCGTCCCCGCGTTTGCTTTATGCTTCTGTCTGCCTGTTTCCCGTTTTTCGACCCTGCTTGTACCCTGACCTCGTTTTTGCCTGCCTCCTTGCCTCGTTCGCTTGATTGCCTGCCTGTCCGGTTCCCCGACCTTGCCTGCTCCCCGACCTTGCCTGCTCCGATTTCCCAATCCTCGCTCTGTCCACGGACTGTCTCCCGGTTTTCGACCCTGCTTGTTTTCGGATTAGCGATCTGCCTGACGATTCCGTTAAAGACGCTTGGAACCCGAAGCTCCCGTGGTCCGCGCCTGAGTCCCTGCCTGAGCCCCGACAAATACATTTCCCCCACCATCCTCTTGAAGAGTGGTACTTCTGTGAAGCTGAGGATTTCTGAGGCTTGTCACATAAAAGTGCATGCTATATTTCACTGGGCTATTCACCTTTTACAGCCGGATAATGCCAGAGCAATCAGTAAATAATTGTAAATGGAGGTACACCTGATAAGTTATCCCATAAAGGGACATTAGAACCATAATGTTGGGCCATAATAATGCATTTGGCATTTACTGTATGAAATGTTAATCTGTGTATTTGTCAAAATTTATAGGTTGTTTTGATTCATATAAAATGTGGAAGATTCTAGACAAATATAAGAGGAGAGAGTTTTGTCCAACCTTTGGTGTTGCCAATTTGTTTTTGCAATTTCTAAGTCCCCGTTTTCAAATAATGAACTTTTATCGTTCATCTTATTGTATCAGACTGTTAGTCAACTCGCAGAGGACCGAAATACGTTTTTTTTTCTGACAAAGAAGCAGATCCGATGTTCGTAGCAAAAGACAGGTAGGTTTATTTGCACAGCCGGCCATGGGAACATCAGCATGGAGCAGAAGTTCAACAAGTATAAGTGTTAGTTCTTTTTATACAGTTACAGTAGGTACATTTACATGAGTTACAATGACCAGAGGGGGTGCTGTTTTTGATTGGTTTTGTGGAGCTGTGAATTGCTAAACAGCTCCCTCTCTGATTGGGTCTCTCCAGAACCTTGTTGCCTAAATGGCTCCATCGGGTTCAAACTTCTGGAGAGAAGTTCATATATGGTCATGGGGAACCCCGTGTTCCACAGACTGTTACCATCAAGAGGCGCCGTTTTGGCTCTGGCCGGATGTAGCGTCATCGCTTTGTATTCTAATACAAATCGCTTATCTCCAGCATTTGTATTCTAATACACATCGCTTGTCTCTGGATCAAACGCCGTGCCCTTCCTCAGAACTGTCTCCTAACAAGACTAAACTCCTATTGATTTCCAGAAAACACTTGCAGAAATGTGGTTATGTTATTCCTATATGTTATTTCTATATATAATGTATATACACGCTCAGTGACCACTTTATTAGGCACACCTCTCTAATACTGGGTAGGACCCCCCCCTGAATTCTTCGTGGCATGGATTCAGCAAGGTGCTGGAAACATTCCTTAGAGATTCTGCTCCATGCTGACATGATAGCATCATGCAGTTGCTGCACATTCATGCTGTGAATGTCCCATTTCACCACATCCCAAAGGTGCTCTATTAGATTGAGATCTGGTGACTGTGCAGGCCATTGGAGTACACTGAACTCATTGTCATGTTCCTGGAACCAGCTTGAGATGATGTGTGCTTTGTGGCATGGTGCGTTATACTGCTGGAAGTAGCCATTAGAAGATGGGTAGACCATGGTCATAAAGGGATGCACATAGTCAGCAACAATACTCAGGTAGGCTGTGGCATTTAAATGATGCTCAATTGGTATTAAGGTGCCTAATGTGTGTCAAGAAAATCTTCCCCAAACCATTACACAACCACCTCCAGCCTGAACTGTTGACAGAAGGCAGGATGGATCCATGGATTCATGTTGTCATGTTGAGATTCGTCAAACCAGGCAATGTTTTTCCAATCTACTGTCCAGCTTTGGTGAGCCTGTGCCCACTGCTCAGCCTCAGTTTCCTGTTCTTAGCTGACAGGAGTGGCACCCGGAGGGGTCTTCTGCTGCTGTAGCCCATCCACCTCAATGTTCGACATGTTGTATGTTCAGAAATGCTTTTCTTCATAGCACTATTGTAATGTGTGGTTATTTGGGTTACTGTCGCCTTCCTGTCAGCTTGGACCAGTCTGGCCATTCTCCTCTGACCTCTATCATTAACAAGGCATTTTCACCCACAGAACTGCCGCTCGCTGGATGTTTTTTGTTTTTCGCACCATTCTCTATACACTCTAGAGACTGTTGTGTGTGAAAATCCCAGGAGATCAGCAGTTTCTGAGATACTCAAACCATCCCATCTAGTACCAACAGTCATCCCCCGGTCAAAGTCACTTAAATCAGATTTCCTGCCCATTCTGATGTTTGGTCTGAACAGCAACTGAACCTCTTGGCTATGTCTTTGTGATTTTCTGCATTGGGTTGCTGCCAGATGCTTGGCTGATTAAATATTTGCATCAACGAGCAGGTGTACCTAATTAAGTGTTCACTCGCAAAACAGCGCAGATTGTCTGTAGTTTGTGTGCTTGTGAAAGCTACAACGTGAGATTGTTTAATTAACAAGGATGGCGTTTATCGATTTAAATTACATTAAATGCTCATGACACATCACAGCAATTATTTGGCCACACCTGTTTTTCAGGGTTTGGGCTAGGCCCCTTATCTCCAGTGAAGGGCAATCTTAATGCTTCAGCATACCAAGACATTTTGGCCAATGCTATGCTTCCAACTTTGTGGCAACAGTTTGGGGAAGGCCCTTTTCTATTCCAACATGACTGTGCCCCAGTGCACAAAGCAAGGACTATAAAGACATGGTTTGATGAGTTCGGTGTGGAAGAACTTGACTGGCCCGCACAGAGCCCCGACCTCAACCCCATCGAGCACCTTTGGGATGAACTGGAATGGAGATTGCGAGCCAGGCCTTCTCGTCCAACATCAGTGCTTGACCTCATAAATGCTCCACTGAATGAATGGGCACAAATTCCCACAGAAACACTCCAAAATATTGTGGAAAGCCTTCCAAGAAGAGTGGAAGCTGTTATAGCTGCAAAAGGGGGACCAACTCCATATGAAAGGATATGTATTTGAATACGTCATTACAGTCCCTGTTGGTGTAATGGTCAGGCGTCCGAATGCTTTTGTCCATATAGTGTATGAAATGCTCTTTTTGAATTTTAGTTTTACAAATATATTTTGGGAGCAAACAGGTATAAAATGCTCTATCACATTTCATCTGATCCCTTAACTCTACCTTACTGATTTCTACTGAATATACCCCAACAGCTCCAAATGACTCTAACATAGTTATACGTAGAAGAAAGAATCAGGAGTTCTTCAAGGAAAGAGGTGGCAGATTTTATAAATGGAATTGAACAGCAGTAAAGCCAGCCAGCGTCCTTTCTTCATTTGACCCCCTCTATTGTGATACTTTGTATCATTTACAGAATTATGAGTCTGCTGGGTGGTTGTTCCTTATGCATTATTAACTTTATTGTACTTTTAGGAGGATTCTGAATAGGAGCGTTGATAAGCACAGGACAGCTGTGCTCCTGCGTTGCTGCAGTGTCCTGTTGCCTCTGTTTAGCATGTGACCTAATTTGAGTAATTGGGTTAATTACTCAGCTAACTCATTCAAATTGCCATTTGGTGATTATTTATTCAGACTGAAGCTTGAAATTCAGATTAAACCAGCACTCTGACCCATCCATTAATCAAAACTTGTTCATCAGGACCCACTGCTGATAGTGTATCTAAAGTGTTTTTGCTTACAGTATTTTTGGTTCATAGTGTATAGCACCAGGTGTGCAAACTGTGATTGTAGTTAAGTGTTACTCAAGTTCCAGCCCTGTAGGCAGCATTGTAGAGGATGTTGTAAGACCTGCAGTATCTATCAATCACAAGGTAAAGTAGTGTGTTGACAGGAATTCATAAGACAGATTGGATAGGAACTGGCCCTCTACCTTTGAAGACCCCCACATTGTGTAGTGACTCAGAGACTGCAGAACAGGTCCTGCTGTGATGCAGCTCTGTAGAGCTCTTAGAGGCATGGCACTATTCCCAAGCCAAGGCAGAGGGTCTCGTTTAGGGTAGATTGGGCTCTCAGAGTGTTCTATTTACAGAATCCTTACTGAGGTACCAGCCCTGCCTCGGGGGTCCTGTAGTGTAGTAAATAAAGTGTTGTGTGGTTAATATTGCTTATCTCAATTTGTGGTGGAGTGAGGAGGCAGTATTTGTTAAATTCAGACCATAAAATTCATCCTCAAGTGATTTCATTTTCTGATAATTGATTTTTATGTATACATGCCTGGTAAAATAAGACAACAGAAAAAGAAATGCAAAGAAAACTGCAAATCTGATAGCAGACAGTGGTAAAGGAGCAGGACTCGTAACCGAAAGGCTGCCTGTTCGATTCCCAGCTGGGGCACTGCTGTTGTACCCTTGGGGAAGGTACTTAACCCATAATTCCCTCTTCAAATTTCCAGCTGTATAAATGGATGACATTGTTAAAAGCTATAACATATGTAAGTTGCTCTGGGTAAGAGCATCTGCTAAATGCCAATAATGTCATGTAATGTAATGGTGAGTTTACATGCATCAGCTCTCCTGCAAACTGATCTTCAGAACAAAAAAATCCTGATATGCCTTTTACAACAAGGGTAGATTTTTGCTGGATTAAAAAAATACAGTTGTATTCCTTCATAGTGTCTTACACACTGCCCTCTCAGTCACCATGGAGTTTTCTCCCACGAGTATAATTGCCCAGCTGGTTTGATATATTTTGTGTCTCCTCTGGCTGGCCTGAAGTCTGATCTACATCTAACCAAATACTGCCATTTCGCACCTCTCCTTATCTCTCTATACTGACTACCTGTTATGAATTGGACAAAACTCAAAACTAGTTATAGAGTATCAAGCAGTAACACACACTGCACTGCACTCCCATGCTTACAATCCATCATCATGCTCCACACTCCTGCCATTCTACTTTAGTCTGCTACCTCTGGTTGCCTAGTAGTCGATTTCTGATAGGGTCACTCATGTCATTCACTTCCTTTCAGCTCCCCACATTTGGCAGAACAGTGATATCACCTTCGATTTTCAGGCACAGTCTAAAAAACTTTTTCAACTCTGACCCCACCTCCTCCTAACAATGTTATAATAAAAGCTAGTAGTTGTAAAATGGATTATGATTTAAGCATAGAGGATAGATAGCTTGGTGGGACTTCATGCTTTTCCAAACACATTGAGGCAGTACAAATGTAGTAGCTTGAAATCAGTGTTAATAGTTTTACAGGGTACACCCTATGACAACACTTACTCCCACTGTGGCAATGTTTCTCACAATGGCACTACATTTCAAGGATGGCACTAATGATTTAGTACCTGTGCAGCAAGTTGCCTAATCCTATTGAATGCACTTCTTGAAAGTCAATCTGAATACCGTTGTCAGCCAGGTGAATGAATGTAATGTAAATTTGTATGCACTGTATGACTCTGGTATGAACATCCAGTGTCACAGTTGTGGCTATCAGGATTGAATTATCACAGTCACTCTCTGTCCAACTAATAGAGAAAAAGGGATCCAAGTAAGTGACAGGTTGAGTGATTTTTGGGATCTGGGATCTGTTTGTCTGAGCTAGATTCTGTTTCCCCATGTTAATCTCTGAATGTGACCCTTATACCTTTAAACATATTGTCATCTAGGATAGACTTCCAAATTTTACTGTCTGAAAACTGTCACAAAAGTGTTTCTTGTGAATTATAATGGAGATTCTTGTATCATATCTCACTTAAATCTCTGTGTGTAGTTCTAAGCATGGTGCATCTTTACATGTGTGTGTACTGTAAGTGTGCTATATGCACACTTCTTTGTCTCTTTGTTTCTCGCTCTCTCCCTCTTTCTCTCTACACACACACAAAATGAATCATGCTATCCAAAGAATCCAAATAAATAGAGCTGCTGGGGAATGATTAGGGAATTAGGAAGGCACATGTACCCTTTCACCTCTCCCTCTCGATATAGATGGAGGTTGGCTTCATGGCATCACATACAGTAATGCCAGCGGTTGTACTTCTCCCTGTGCCCATGTGACAGAACAACTGCTCAGTCTTTTCACACAGTTTAAGTATGACAGTTTTGAGGTAAATTTCGTCTCACCATGCTCCCCACCCCAGTGCTTGATGAAGGGAGCCCTGAAATGGCCTTGTGAAAAAGATGTTATGCAGTCTGCTGTGAATTAATGAAGCCTCAGGGGACAGCAAACACACACCAGCTGCTGCAGTGAAGACAATGGAGACACAGCACAGGAGCAGCACCCTTTCCTCATAGGAAAGCACTTCTGCCCAAGGACCCCCTGTAATTGTTCCCACAGTGAAAGCCTTCAGATTGATAAAACAGACATCAGGCGGGAATGTGCAATATTAAGAACCTGTGTTTCCAGGAAGCACATCGCAGTTAGCTTGCCACTGATATCATTCCATAAACTTTTCATTGCACCAGAATATAATGGGATCTTGTAAATTTCAGGTTTGGAAGTGCAGACACCACAATAATTCAGTAACCATGTTATCATACATTCAGTAAAAGGGCAAATATGAATGTTACTAAAAAAAACAAAGTTATGTTCAACCTTCCTTTGTCAGTTTTTGATTCAGACTTCTTTTTTCTTAAGACTTCTTTCAGCTATATCAAGGAAATTACTGTCTCAGGCCAACAGGAATACCCATTATATCACACATTATAACATTAACAATGACCAAGCACTTATAGTTACTGGTGAAAAAATTCCTAGCCACCATCATATTAAAATATTTTCTAGAAGCACTTGCAAAAGATTTTTAAAAATATTGAATGTGTGTCACTGTTATATACGATACGATATTATCATGATACTTTGGTGCCGATTCGATCTGTATTGCGATTCCGATATATTGCGATTCTACAAGTATTGCGATTCGATAGTATTGTTTATTGCAATTTTTCTGGCACTATTTTTATCCGTGTCACAGTATTCAGCAGCCCAAGCGTTTAGAAGCGCCCTCTACAGGCCTGGTGGAATTCTCAGCCATTCCTGGCTCACATGTGTCAGTGAAAGCAATACAGCAGTGCAGCACCACTATTACACATATGACGTCACAGAAAGTATTCTGTGACGTCATAGAATTGGGAAGAAGTACCAATATTTAGTATCATGCTATAAAAAATTGCAATATATCATGAATCGATTTTTTTTCCCACCCCTAGTATTTATATTAGTAGTACATTATGCAATCTCTTCTCTAAATAAATGTGTCTAATTTTAAAGAAGACCTGCTGTGTGATTCCAGAAATTAAGCTGCTCTTGATGAGATTCTGTAACAAGAGTTACTGTTGTGCCCAGAGCCTGTCTGAACAGAACCATATGACATATTTCTGGATTGGAGTAATTGTAATTGTCATACAATGAGATGAGATGCTCTTATAACATGCACTATCTGTCTTGCCATTACACCCTTTGTAGGACTCTGTTGAAAACAGTCTGACCAATTAATTAATGATAACCACTAATAATGAAGGAGTGATAACACCTGGGCCATTCATAAATGCCTAACAGATAATTAATGATTTATTTCTAGATGGTTAAATATACATTATTCATATTTAGTTTAACACTAACAAATGCTTATAATTGTGTTATTAAGGATGAGGCCATGGTTGCTAGGTCAGATAATTCACACATACTGTAACCTGTGGAATCTATTGAGAACCAATGGCTTCCACCTTAATATCCCATGTACTAACATTTATTAATGTCAGATTAAACATCAGAAGTGTATTTTAAATAATGTATAGTATAATTACTAATGCTTTATGAAGCATTTAGAACCAGTCAGAATTTTAAAGTATGGCTGTTTTGTGACACAGGCATGATGGTGACAAGATTGACTCTGGGCTTATGTTAAAGAGCATAACTACAAAATCAGTACCTAATTGATGCACCTGGATTTAGCTTATGTTCCAAGTTTTGGCACTGTTCCCATTTCTTCCTCTTTAAAATTAAAAGAATTAAAGAAAAAGAAAAAGCTACAAAAATGATTACATGCCATGTTTAGTATTATTCCTGCTTGCCAACATTTAAGGGGAGACAGCAGAGAAGGCACTAAAGGCTTTAATGTAATAAAACATGCCTCTCTATCAGTGGAAGCTGAAACTGTTATAAACATAGTGGCTGGTGTACTTCTCTTTGCAACAGCACGGACAATCATAACACCAGAGCCATGCGTTTTACCAACTGCATATCATGAAGGTGCTTCATAAAACAAAACTCACAGTAGAATTATCACCTAATAACTACCACCATATGTTGGTAGGCATATGGAAAAGCTAAAGATATTTCATGTTACTATTTTTTATTTGATATTGTTTAACATATATAGGGGTTCATGTTACTCATTGTAGTTTTGCTGTATTGTGTTGGATGTGTTGCCCCAAAGATTGTCACATTTCTATGCTATAGGGTAGTTTAATTTAATTTTTTATTTACCATGAAGTCACTGTCTTGACGTAGATAGCACAGTGCCTTATACTGATCTGTCTCTGAGTTTTTGAAGTACAAATGCGAAGAAGTAATAGTTCAGACTCAATATGGATCTGATGGTAGATAGCTATTGTTACTGTAGTCATTGAGCTTCATTTATATGCTGTTAATAGTAAATCTTTCCCCATCGTGTCTCCTAAAAATATGATATTCTATAAACTGAAACCAGTGTGATCTCATACTGCATGTGGAACAGTCGACAGTTTGCACATGTGAACATATTTCTGAGCAGAAGCAGGTTATTTCTGAGTAGAAGCAGGTTTTATGATTTTACAAATTTCACACACTCTTAATGTCACATACTCTTAACTCCTAATAAACAGGTGTACATAACCATCAACTTAAGGCATCTGGCTGAGACATTGTCATGAATTACAGTGTGCCTAGCTGTGTCATTTTAGTAATTTGTGGTTAAAACTGTAACTTCCTTTTCACAGGTTGAAGAGCAGTTTCTTTCAGTGAATGAACACCCCTACACAAGGGAACATCCAGTAAACTGTTAGTGTGTTGTTGGTTTTCAGAGATAGAAAGTTCATAACAATGCTTTGCTACACTTAACAGTTGCTAATTAATAATAACAGACTTTGTGTATTAGAATGATGCTCTCCTTTAGTCTTTAGATTTCTTAGCAGTTTCTGTCATCTGATTAAACACGGCTTTCACACATAAGCACACGCATACAAAATAGCTAAATGTCTTCAGTTACAAGAACAAGCTAACCTGTTCTAGTCAAAACAGTGACAAAATTACATTTGTAATACATTTCTACTGTTTGTACTTAAATAAGCTACATTTGATAATGCTACACCATCTTAAACACTAGCAAGTCAGCTTAATTCTTTCCCTGCATTATGGATATAAAGTTTCAATGTATTTACATTGCAATACATTTGCTGTAAATACATTTACATTCAATCTTTTCAACATTAAAAAGACATTGCAACAAAAAGCTCTTTAGATGGATTTATGATGGGCATGACCCAGTTATGTATTGACTTTTTGTACAAGACCTGCAATACTGTGGTATACAGTATTCTCAGCACAGAGGGGTACAGTGTGAAGACTGTCATTCATTTGATCTGATGGTCCTTCATCTTTCACAAGATGCTTGTCTCATATTCATGAATGGCAGAATCATTCTACTACTACCTCAGTTATAAACATCACTGGGTAGTCCAGTTCAGACTGTAAGTGGAAAGGAAGGCTGTTAAATATTTTTAAAGATATGAGTGCTCTATTTGCTCTGCTGTTGCTCCTCCTTGCACATACAACAAGAGGGCTCTTCAGTAATTCCCAATTATGCAGATTGAATTGACTCAGACTGTGAATGCAGTGTAGTGGCTCATTTCAGAATTTTTGTCACTGATGATTCTTTTCCTTATTTCCCTGTCTTACCCTTTGCATGAAGTATTGTTTTTCAAAACCCTGTCTGCTGCAGATAATGTTGTGATGAGGACCTGGTGCCATTAAATACACTAATTGCTGTTTCAAAATTGGCTGTATTATAATTATCACTCATTTTCCTACCACCCTTCCACCCACATTTGATAAATAAACATCCAAAGGGATGTTTAGTGCATCCCATTTTGTTTTTGACATCTTTTTTTAAGGAAGGCACAAGTACTTTCTTCAGGAATGTTCTAAAAGCATGGCCTCTGGGGAGTAAATAAGGTTTACATGAATATGAAATGGTTTGAAGGGAAAACAGATTTTGTTAATTGTCAAGCTAAATGAAGGGCTAACTCTGACATCACTTGAATTGAACCAAATGACATCCCATCAGTACATAGCATGGTTTGCCCACAGTGCACACAGATTGATTAATTCATAAGGCATTACTTCCTTTCTACAGCAGTGTGGGTAATTTTTTTCTTACCATATAGTTTCTTATTAATATTCTATGAACATGTGGACATAAACAGTGATCCCCCGAAGTATTAAAACTAGGGCAGATGTGAATAATTGAAGCATGCTTTAACTCTGAATGAAACTCCTGTGTCATACAGGTAAATCCTGAATAATCTGCCACTGTGAATTTCCTGCAGTTTCTACGACAACATCATTGAATATTAGAGGGTAATATGAGATTTATCGTAGAAGCTCAAAAGCTGTTTACAGAGATTTAATAAAACATTGCACTGTACCTCTTTTGGGCTTGAGAATGCTCAGTAGGTCAAACGCGTCATTCTGTTACTGAAAGCCTTTTGACATGCGATCCTTTGGTAATAGTTGTATTGTAATGCTTGCCATGCTTAGTATATAATGATTAAGGAATTTTTTACTATATTAAGTAAGCATTGCTGGTCAATGTTTTTTTTTTCTTTATTTGAATTAACCAGCAGATTTTGTGGCATGGCATCAAGTGTGCAGGACCATCTAGGACATATGTCAAACTTGCACTGCGTCATGGATTGTAAATTCACTGAGACATCTGAATCTGCAGTCGGGATATAAATAACTTTATAATGATGAAATATGAGATTTTTTAAGCATACAACATGCCTTTCACATTAACAAGTGATTTTCACTTGATTTTAATGATAGATTCCAGTGAAAATTTTGGTCATGTTTTTTGGTCAAAATATGGGACAATTATGGCTGTCAGAAACTATGCACAGCTGGTCACTTTCAGTTTGGGAGATGTTATGTTCAGCTAAAAGTTTTTTACTGCATGTCACCTGAATAAATTATAAACCTCTCTGGTTTTCAGAGGATTAACAAGTCAAGTAACGTGGTCACCCTGTTGTTTTGTATTGTAAATTGGGATTATTTATGATGAAGGTTGAGTCCATTGAATGGTTTGGTTGAAGATTAAGGGTCATTGTGTGGCTGATTAAAGAAATCAATTTATTGAATGATAGGTGTCATGTTTAGGGAGTCAAAATGGTTGGGAAATAAACACTTGTATAGAAAACTGTAGAGGTTAAGGTTCAGTATGTGAGGGGCACTGCACTGGCAGACAGATGCAGTATGCTATCCTTATCATTATGTATAATTTTGCTTTTGTGTGGGGCGGGGTCTCTACAGGAAGCACAGTTATATTGCATAGTTATATATAAGTGTATATTATTCATGAGTTAATGTTGGATCTTCGCCACATTTGGGCTTGGTTCCCATGCATACCTACATGCTAATACTGAAACATGTATTCTTTCTTTCAGAGAACTCCTGAACTCCTTATATGTAACACAGGCCAAATAAGTGGATTGTCTATGTTTTTGAATTGGCAGCCAGTGAAAACATAATGGGCTGTTCAGTATCTTCTTGCTATTATGACTTTGAATTATGTCACCAAGTGGAACTTTTTTATTTTGTATCTTGGCTATTTAATAACAACAGACAACTGTACACAAATAAAAAACACATACTGCCTCTTAAACTGGGGAAGCTACTGCTCCTTTGCTGCAAATGAAACTATATTCATACTCCCCAGTTTTGACTCAAATGTTATCAAGAAATGTAATGTCAAAGATACATACAGTCATTTCTCAATTTTGGAAATGTCCTGCCTCCCACACATGTCACATCGTATGTATCCTGAAATTTACAGGAGGCGTTTTGGAGCCGTCTGTGGTTGACAGGTGCTATAACTGTCCAGGAACGTGACATGTTCCTTGGAATGTCTCACCTGGAAATTTCTCTTTTCATGCAGTGCAACATGTTGCAAAGGAATAGATATTCTTCAAGCAAGAAACCATTTAGTAAAATTGAAACTAAATTAATGAAATTATGCTTTTAATCAAACTATGTACCATTTCAGTAAAATAATATGTTATGGTTGTCTACCTTCTGGATTGACTTGGTTTTCCTTTTGTCTGTTGACACTGTTTTGAGGACCAGTCTGTAATTTAAGGTCAGTTCCACTTGCTTTTCTGCATAATCGGGCAGAATCTAAATGCAGAGGGATTAGACATCCCCACTCTTCCTCCGCTTTACTCACACCACTCCAACCTGCAGACAGGATGATTTTCTTATGGATAATTGTGTCTGAACAATAATAAATGCATTTTTGGTGCAATACCAAATAAAATAAAATGCAGATATAAACTGAAGTAAATTACACATTGTTAAGACTGTGAAGTATGATGAGAGTGGCTATAATTATATGGTTATTGCTGAGAGATACATTTCCACTTTATTTGCCTTTTTTGATTGGATATAGTAGATTTGTCTTCAGATAGTCTTGACTTAGCCTTACAGAAGGTCCAGCCATTAAATTGGAAAACTTGCCGACGGCGAGAGCAAAGGAAACAATTTTAAAAAGGAACAATTTATTGCACTCACTGTACATTATTGAATGGTTGTTCTATTCCTGCTACAGCATGTAAGTCCACGAATTAAATATGAGGCATGAGGAGGGCTCTGATCTTTGGCATTGAAGAGTATAGCCTCCACATGGAGTTTTTAATATTGGAATTTTTCCTGTGAAAAAAGTTTTACCTGGGCATTCATGACACGTTGAATTACCCTGCATGACTTGCTGGTATTCTGTCATTTCTAGGATTCTGCATTATTATTTTTCCCTTTTCTAAACATGAACTTTTAAAGTTTAGCACTGAAGAATTAAATTCTTGTATGTATCTAAATTCTGATTTTTTTATGATTATTTAAGTATAATAACATTGCATTTGATTCAGTGTACTATTCAAAGAAAAACTTTATGTCTTTTATTTATGCTAATAATTAAAAAGCAGTATATTATTAGAACAGTGCAAGTTTTTTGTTGAATTTTTCATGTATTTTCACTACATTTACCATTTCCAGCATTTCACTTCGCTTCATGTCACTTGACATGTGTGCCGAATAAACTATTTAAAGGATTTATGAGTTGGGTATCCTAGCATGTAATGCTTTCAGTTCCTCTTAAATATTGCAGTATCTGTGGGGTTTTGAATTGGAATGGAAAGCGTTAATGACCCTCCTCCAAATGTTCCTTAACCCTTGGAAAGCCCTGTGGTTCATACATCACTGCACAGATTTACAGAATAACCTTTGTGCATTCGAAAGTTTCTCTTCCTGACATACATATATTACATGAACTCCAGTTTAGATCAATGTAAATACTACATAGATTATATTTAATTTGAATGCTACTGCACACTTGCTTCCCGTTTTTAACAATATTTAAATGTTTGCTGGTATTTATTGGGTTGGAAAATCCTTAATGTCATGTTTTTCCAGTTCAATAAACTGACAGTTGAGTGGGAAATGAGTGCAGTAATTTTCATTGACAGATCAGGAGCATTTAAATGGCAAATAAATAAATAAACTGCCTTTGCTATGCACATTGAGAGACACTGTTTGGAGAGTTATCACAGATGTAGTAATCAGATCTTCCAGCTCCACATCTATACATAAACAAACTGAATCAACCATTCAGCAGCTAGAACCTGATGAAATGGAGGCCCCCACACAGGGATGAGTGGGGTTCTTACCATTATCTTAGAATGTGAGACTCAAAGCCTCTTTATAACTGATTTTTATCATTGTCCTGTGATTTGATCTGAGGCCTGACACACTCAAGGGTTTAACTGATTCCCCTGCTGGTTTGAATGATTGGGTTAACCAAGCACAAATGGACTGCTGTAGGACCTGTTACTGCAGTCCTTTATAATAACTCAGCCATAATGCTTCCAAACACCACCTAAGCCTGAACCTTGAAGTTTGGGCAGGGCACATTGTCTAGTAATGAAACAGATTTTTATGTCATCATAATGTTACCATTTTATGTATATAAATTATGTTAGAATACTGCTGTCTTCAGTCTTTTATCTCCATTTCACTCTCTCCTCTTTAACTCCACAGTGGCTTGAGTGACTCCAGGAAAGTGCATCTGATAGCCGTGATAAATGATTATGCTGTTGGATTGTGTCCTGTGCATTGTGGCAAAATGCTGCCAAGGCATTTTTATTGAACACCTTTTGTCATGTTCAACCTCATCATGGGGAATGATGGATTGAAGAGGAGCCAATGTTAGATGGCATTAAATCAGGTATAAGTTCTTCTACTCATCTAAGAGAGTGAGGTGATACACAGACACAAGGTCCAGGCTCCAAGTATTGTTTTATTTAGTGGTCAGTTAAGAATGGTAATGTTCCATTGATATCAGTGATGGATGATCATAATTTAGTACATTTTTGTTAGATGCATTTCTGTTTGGATGAGAAACTCTTCTGTGTATCTTTGACAATACTTGTCTAACCAAAACAAAGGCAACAAAGACTGTATTATTCTTAGTCTTTTAATTAACAATTGTGCTTTTGTGCAAGTCCTAAAGCATAGGGTATAAGTATACAAAACTAATATATTTTTGTCAGTTAGCTTTGCTAGTATTTTGTCCACATTCAGGATTAGTAAACTCTCTTATTTTTAATGCATTTAGGGTACATAAATGTGTCATCAAAATCATCCTCCTTTAAGTGGTAGTGTTTCGTCATTAAATTACTTAGTTATTCATACAAGTCAAAATGAAAGATACAGTACAGGGGTGTGATGTGTCATCCCCCATATTTTAAATTCTAGTTCTCCTCTCTGCTGATGAGCACACAACAGACAGCTCCTCCAGTTGAGAGAAGCTCTCTCCAAATGATGAGAGTTTATTCATCATCTGGAGGGAACTGAACTCTGTCTGATTGTGCAGCTGTCACCAGATGCCACCAACTTGAAGGGGTACAGTTTTCTTAACTAGAGTACTTCATCAATAGGGAACAGCTATGACTATGTCTGAACAAGACATGTCACAATGCTGTTCTTTGTGATAAAGTACACATGCAAATGAGAAATAAGAATGCCTTAGTTTACTGCTGACATTTTACTTCATATACAGTTCACATACAGTTCTTCAGGCATTAGTGATCTTACTGATTGCAATGTACAGTATGACCTGATATATGCAGATATATGCAGAGGAGTGGCTATATGATAAGAATGTGATCAAATGTCACAGCTATCGTAATTCACTTAATTAATTAGTAGTAGCACTAGGGCTGAGCGATTAATTGAATTTATTTTCAATTACGATTTTGGCTTCCAACGATTATGAAAACAAGATAGTTGAGATAAAACGATTATTGTGTCACATTATTTATTGAAATGTGTGTGTGTGTGTGTATATATAAAAATTTATTTTATCTTATTTTTTTACATTTATTTTTTGTTTTTCAGTTGAATTATATTTAAAGTTCAAGAAAATCCACTGTTAAAAAGACAAGTTTTTTTAAAAAGTTTCCAAAGTCAATGAGTAATCGTGTTAAATAATCGTGATCTCAATATTGACTAAAATAATCGTGATTATGATTTTTTTTCCATAATCAAGCTGACAGCAAGTTAAAAAATACTATTCTTTCTATCTCCCTGAAGACCATTATTTTATTGGTAAGCAATACTGCCTTAGTTTCATTTGAATATACAAATACTCAGGTGTAGAATCTGAGGCCCTGTGTGATTGGAATAGATTTTGTGATTTTTCTACAAAGCTTGTATTCATGATCAGTGTTCACTTGGCTGTGATCCATTCAGAAGCAACAGTTGTTGTACTATAGATGTTGCATCTTTATTTTCCTGGTGATGGATTCCTTGTCAGTTTCCATCTGGTCAGTCAGGGTAAGGGCAGTCCCTGGGAGGAGAGGCAGATGCCTGCTGTTCACTGTAAACAGAGAGAGGGGACTCAGCCACACTCCATATCAAGCTCTTGGCACAGTGAATCGGAGCCAAACAGAGAGAGCAGAGAGCAGTGGATGCCTCTTGTGTATCATGAGTACATACATTAGACCCTTAATACAATTATATTTTAGAGGGACGTTACCATATCCATTTCAAATTTATTTTAAAAAAATGTTGGAATTAGTGAGCAGTTCTTCTGTCCGATTTTTATTTAATTTCCATGTGAGAGATAATTCCTTTAAAATGCTTCTGGTCTAATATGTCATGTGTAATACTTCAGTACAGCTATAGTTCATGAAGCTCTCACAAATATTTTGCTTCTTATCAACAATTATAGTAATTATATCACCAATATGAGTGAGGAACATGATGAATGCACATTGTAAATGATATCCACATCACCCTGTTTTTTTCTCTGTTTTGGCTTGCTGGTGAGAGCATTTACCAGCATAAGTCTAGCCAGAGCAAATTAGATATTGCTACTAAAGGAGTAGTACAGGCAGCCACAGTGTTCTTTAAAGATTGTTCTCTGACTTGATCCCTATTAAAATACCCTCTGATGCTGTGTTGCTAGGCAATCTGAAAAAGAAGTAAAAGGGTGAAGAACAGCACACTTGACCTTTGGCCTCTTATAGTTTCAGAAAAAAGATCAATTAGGTTAAATTATTATCTTTCACATTAACCATATAAGGTGAAGAAAAAATGTCAGTCTAGAAAAACAGTCGCTGTATGAATCTCATAGGAAATGACAAATGCCTACATTGGATATAATATGAATATTAATGTCCATGTATTCAATGTCAGTACACAAAACACATTAATAAAAGGGAGCACTTGATTTTCTTGCATGCCCGTACTTTATAGGCAAGAATAATGAATAAAAGACAATTTTAAAGGTATGAAAGAAGAATTGAGAAAAAAATCAAGAAGATCACCTAAAAAAAATTATAGGTGCTTATCTCCCAGAAAAAGTAAACCATATGTCCCCTGATGGGATGCATGGCAAATTACTGGTTTGTGTGCGTTTTATTTCACTTTAAGTCTTATAAAAGTTTGTTTCCTGACAGAGCCCTATACTGACAGGTGGAACATTTGTGTTGGAGGCTGAATATAAAAAGTAATATAAAAAACTCCATTGCTTTAGAAACAACCCCCTGAAACACCAGTGTCTGCATTGAGAGTTATGGATAAGAGATATTACATATAGGTATTTGCCCTGAAAATTGGGGCACTACTAAATTGGGGATCAGCCTGAACATCAAAATACAATTATTCAGACAAAATTAGGAAAGGCTAAACAAAGCAACCAATTAGAAAAGGTTGCCTTAGTCTAACTTGGTATGTTGTCTTTGTGTGAACATAAGAGGTGTCAGCTGTCTGTCATGCAGGAAACAAAGAACACATTTTTTGTTGAAATTTCTAAAGCCAACCTGTGTCACAGTCACAAGCATTGAATTCTGTGCATGATTAGATAGACATTAGTACATTATGTACTCAGCTGTCATTTTTCAAAGCAAAGGTGTGACTGGTGTGACTTGGTGTCATATCCCTAAACATATCTCTATCCCTTATTATAAGGGATATATTATGTATATATATTATAATATATATTAGCTTGTGATTTTGCGACCTAAAAAGCCAATTAATGCAACTATAATGTAAGCACAAAAATCACCGAACCCTGAGAAGACACAAAAGTGAATCTCAGAAACAAAAGAGGTGTGTCTATTATGTTATTCTTCCAAGTTTTACAGAATTCATTTGGTAAGGTATTTACTCTTTTCACAGTAGTTTTAGCCACAAGCAATAGGGCTGTCGTGATAACCGCAATATTGCAATACTGCGCTGTTGACAAGCCAATTGCAAGAGATTTGCACTTAAAAGATTTAGCCTAAACAATTTACCTTCCACGGGGGGTATGTTCCAAGACCCCCAGCAGATGCGTGAAACCCTATATATAGGCCTACTGTGTTTTTTCCTATACATACATACCTACGATACAGTTTAATTTATAAATCAGGTGCAATAAGAGATTAACAACAATAACTAATAATAAAATAGAACAATTATAACAATATATAGGGTTACTTGAACACAAGCACTGCGATACCACGACAGTCGTACTACTACGTCGATGGCTACTAAGTGACTGACTGGCGGGTAGCGTATAGGCTGCAATGTGGATACGCTGGACAAAGGGATGACTCACAATATGGGCGGGACGGTGCGAGATTTCATCACGCTACTCAGAATAGTGTGCAATTTAAAACTTATGAATTGTTTATTTCTGGAATTTTCCATTTAATATTTTTGGACCGTGGTTGCCCGCAGGTAACTGAAACCATGGAAAGCAAAGCCACGGATAAGGGGGGATCATTTATGTCTAGCATATATCTAGGGGGATATATCTAGGGGGATAATTTACATTTATATCTATTTATATAGCACTAAAATCAGGATAAATGAAGTAATTTGCAAAAAAAAAATGGCGGTAATACCGCATATCGCGGTGTTGCGCCACCCTAAAGCACAGCAGGGAAAATTCTTCACCGCGACAGCCCTAGCAAGCAAGAAAAACAATTATTGAAAAACTAATATTTATCTAACTAATATTTGTAGCTCAAATTGTATGCTTGTACGGTATGTAGAATATGTACAATTTCACAAGCAATTTTAATATCAAGGTAATTTCAAGATATGGCCTTCATATTAAAATCAAAATAATCTGTTAGCACTACATAGCTCAGGAATAAATGTGTTTCATCTATTGCTGTAGAATCCAAGGTTTCCATATATGTGCCAGTAACTGACTTTTGGATAGAGAATTAAAAGCCAAGTGTCACGGACAACAAAATGTATTGAATGTAATCACATAACATGCTATTGTAAGCCATGTTAAGAGGAGATTGAAATCAGTTGATTTTGTTTATGTTGTTTCTACTTGAATTTCAGTGTCTAAAATATCCTGTTATGTGTGGTATTTCACTCACTGTGCAGTAGTGATTACTCATACTTACATACATGTCAAAGTGTTCCACTCTGTCATATTGTAACAATGTTTTTGATGTTTACTTGAATCAATCCAGAATATTTTATATATATTTTTTATACGTATATATTTTAAAGCCTACTTCAGAAATGAGGACCAGTAGGCTTTCATATAGATTCATACAGGTTAAATGCACTCTTATTATTCTGGAGAACTACATTCTTATTTTTGTTGAAAATTTCAGAGTATATTCATTCACATTTCAATATTAATCTTACACTAAGTACCACTGAGCTAAGAGGTGATCATGCTTGTCGTTCTCATCCAGCGAAAACATTATACAGGTCTGTGTGTCAGTTCACGGCTGAAGTCCTTGCTCTCATTCTCTTTCCTCTCTAGTTTTTTCTTTTAGTTCATTTTCTTGCCATCTTTAGATTGTTTTAATTAACAAAATTGGAACATTAACAGAAAACACAAATAATGGAAACACTAAAGTATTTAATCTATGGTGTACTCACCTATTCATTGTGAGGTTTTATGTATTCAGTGTGGAGCATATTGAATTGACTTGTATTTATCAGTCATATGCATGATAATGTGACAGGTGCTCAGAACCATGCATTTACCTACTGACCTGAGCATATGAACTGTCAAACCAGTTGATGTGTCTGAGCAGCTGCCTACAACATATAATACAGTACCAGTATGTTCAAATTTCCAATTGTGTTGACTGGGGATCACTAACTGAAGTAGCATAATAATTCATAAAAAATAGTCTATGAAATCAGATTTTAAAAACATAGGGATCTAGAACATGTATGTATTATGGATCTCACCTACATGAATTTCAATGCGCAAAGCACAATGCCTCGTGATGAAACAAGACCCTAAAGTCATGCTTGACTTTACATAGTCACACACAATCTTAGGAATGATTACAGCAGGGCAAGTGATGATGAAAGGTTGTCACCCTGGAGTCATCAGTACTTGATCTGTCTCAAACCAAAAGCTAGGAGGACACAATAAGAATATAGCTGGCCTTCCTTCGCTGTAATTGCTATTTTATCCTGTCTCCTTGTCTTTTATTTATCCATGTCCTTTTCAAATTCTCATGACATTCAAATCAGAAAATAATCTTTGTCGGACAAATTGCCTCTTTTTCCATCCAACCACTGAATTGTATTCTTTTTTTCTTTGTTAAGGAAGACTGCTTATAAAAGAAAGGTCATCAACATAACAGAGCAAAAAGTGAAGTTCCTTTATAAGGTCTCTTCATGGGAATATCACAGAGAAGAAATAGATGAACAACATGCTGAGCCAATGTAACAGTTTGTGCTTTTGTGCTTATCAGAATATGGGACATTAAACAGAAGGGAGGATGGATGCTACTTTAATGTCCCTTTCCTGTACTACGTGTTTCATAAAGGGTTCTCTGATTTGTTATCCGGCATATTTTGTGATAATTAAGTTAATTATTTGATGAATAAAATGTGCACAGCTGTTCCTTCCATTTATGTAGTTTTCTTTTGTCAGAAGTGACCTTTGTCAGGCTCTATTGGAACAAGGATAGGAATCTGTTAAAGTTGCCTTCCCTGATCACTGTGATAAAATTTCCAGTACTGGTGGTATAGGTCTTTTGGCATTTTGTTTCACAGAGCTGGTGTTTTATGGTATTGGCCAACCATATAATATATAGTACAACAGAACAGGTCTGCTATGGATTTAAAAATGACACCTACGCCATCTACACAGTAAAATAAGAAATATTATTAGATCATTTCTTTGCTGAGCTAACGACCAGGGTTCCCAAACCAAGGAGTTATTCTAATCATTTTTCTGACAATATGGGGTATAAATGATATAATAAGGGTATAATTTTAAGTCATTTTAAAACACAATTTATTATGTATAATTTTAAATAGATCATGTGATTAACAAATTAACCTTTTAATTAGCTATTTTTACATTTTATTTGATGAACATGTGCAGCAATTATTTTTGAATGTTTCATTCCTTCAGTTAATTAAGATTGTTTTTATGCCTTGATGGTACAGCTGCTCTAATTATTGAGTACCGCATGTCTGTTTCCCTTGTGGACCCCACTTCAGCTAAGTCAGTCTGGCTCCAAACAACTGCTTGTGAAGGTATTCAATCAATTAATCATTTTATTTGTTATACTGTATTTTTACAGTCAAGATTTTCACAAAGAGCTATACTTAGTGCCTTTTACAGAGGGAATAAAAAACAGAAAACCCAGGATAATTAGGGGAAAAAAGGAAGATTATTCCCTGACCCTGGGAAATGGTGGTCCAGAGACTCCTGGAAAATATTAGAAAAGATAACATTAGTATAACACATAAGGGGAGAGGGGATGATACAGCAGTGGTCATGAAGTGTATTCATTGTGGCTGGTCAGCATAGCTGCTAGCAGTGCTGTAGAGCTGCTTGTTTTTCAGACAGGAGGAGAGACACAGAGAAAGGAGAGAAAGCAAGGAAGAGAGAGGGAGAGAATGAAGTCGTTACAATGGGATGACCAGGGAATTTTGGGTGCATTAAGGCAGTGTGCTAAGAAGCTGGGCAACACTTCTTACAAAAATAAAAGAAAGTACAAGTGTTCAAAAAGCAATAATTAATTATATAATTTATTATATAAAACCACAAACAAAAGAAAGCAGCCTAAGCACAACGTCAAGTGAGGGGAGGGGGGGGGGGGGTGGTTTTCAGCCACACACCTGTATTTTATGTACCTTTTAATTTGGCAGGTGTGGCTGATTAACCAATGGCTGGTTTTTGTTCAATTAAACACACATACTGAAATGAGATGACAGCAAAGATATGTTCATAGTAACTAAAGTTTTCTATAGCCTCAGGCCACCCAGCAGGTAGATCCTGCAGGTAAATGGGTGCAAGTCCAATCAAAGCCTTATAACTAAGGAGCAGTACAATCAATCCAATATTTATCTGGTAATCAGTGACGTGATGCTAAAACTGGTGTAATATTTGCACATTTTTTGTTCTCATTAGGATTCTTGCAGCAGCATTTTGAAGGCGCTACAAGGGGTTTGAGGTGGCATTCAAGCATCCAGAAAAAAGGTCATGACAGTAGTCTAAATGAGAGATAATGAATGCATGAACTAGCTTTTATGAATCTCTAATGTACAGAAAATGCCTAATTTTGGCAATATGTAGCAGAAAAAATGCCAGTCTTGGCAGATTGATTGTGTGGTGTTGAAGAGAGAGGTTTGGGTCAACTGTAACGCCAAGGTCCCTAACAAGAAGGTTAGGGTGGTTAAGTGACCCTCAAAGTTTGAAAAAGTATATTCCACAGAATACCAGCACTTAGTAACAAACTCAAAGAAGCCAGAGCTCAAGTTATTAAGTCAGCTGAATAATTAAAATAATACACATTAATTGGCAGAGGAAGGTCAATTACAGAACAAATAGTTTGTCTTTTTTCCTAGGGGCATTTTCCTAGTCACCTGCCAGAAATAATCAGCTCTGGCTCTGTAACAGCACTCCACCACCTTACTCACTGAGCACTCCATTTTGCCCACCTTCAATTGACTGTTTGGGGGTCAAAGTCTTTTATTTGTCATTTGCACAGATCACACAGGGTAACTGAGCATTGAAATTGTTGAGGTAGACCCTGCTAACAGGGTGGGTGTGTTTGTGTGTGTACGTGTGAGGGAGGGGGGGTGGTGGTGGGGGAACTGAATGCTGTGCTTGGGGTGGGGCTCAAGAGAGGGTCTGAAAATGACTGGGTGGGGTTTATCATTCTGATATGTTGCTATTACATACATTATATTATTGGCATTTAGCAGATGCTATTATCCAGAGCGATTTACATCAGTTACTGTTTTTTTACAATGTTATCCATTTACACAGCTGGATATTTACTGAGGGTTCTGGGTTAAGTACTTTGCTCAAGGGTACAACAGCAGTGCCCCAGTGGGGGATCGAACCGGCAACCTTTCAGTCAGGAGTCCTGCTCCTTAATCACCTTGCTACACTGCTGTACACATCATCTGTCTTGTTTAGGGTTCAGCATTCCCTCCTTAGCTAAAGGCAGTATGTATGGTAGTGCAGAATGGCACTTCTGTTCATTGTCGTTTTACTATAGGCATAGAATTACAAGATCATTCAAAAGTTGGATTTCACTGAAAAGATCCTGATGTTGTACAAGGTATTCTGAAGTAAACATATACTGTTGTTAACTGAAAGTATAATCTGTGTAAGCCTAATCAGTTATCTGAATAAAGAAAATTTAATATCAAAAGGTTTAAAAAGTGGTGCCAGCACCATGCTTTTACCTTTGTTCATGACTGTTTGGGGGTTGTGGTTCATGTTGCATCACAGGTACATGCTGTTGCTTTCTGCTTTCTCTGCAACTACTCTACACTGCACAAAGTACTTAGGGATATCCCTTTGTGTATTTTAAGGTGACACAAGGAAATTGTTGTTATTTGCATACTATTATTGAAATATGTAATTTTCTTGTAAAATGTGGGCACTTATAGCCAATTGGTTTAGTGGTCCATATGCATTGCATTTAAACTCATTATAGACATAATGAGGTACAGACATAATTACACGCATAATATTTCTCTGTATGTAAAAGCTTATGTTGGGTCTGAAAAGGCAGAAACCTTAGGTGAAAATTGACACTATTGGCTACAAAGTGTACTTTCTGAGAACATAAGAGAGACAATATTTTCATTCAGGAAAGCCTTTCAGAAATCCAACGACTCTACACCTCACCAGTGTTGAACTGTTTCTTGATTGTTGTTTGCTCAGACAAACGTTTACTGTGATTTTAATGAATATTTACATTCAGCACTGCTGCTTTTGTGCATATGAATATTTTATCTTTTATTCACTTCCATGCTAATTATGTTAGTAATAACTGCATGCCTCTTTGTAGCTATTGTCAGAAAGAAATAAATTTAATCAACACTATTGTTTCATCCTCTGTGCCAGTAATGAGCAGTAGTTACAGATTAGATCATAATTTAAAATGAAGACAGCTATTAAGTTACCGTTTTAGGTTTGGTCAGATTGTGTTGTTGCCTTTCTACTTTTTCAAATTAAAACTTCACAAGCTTGTTGAAGTCTTTCTCAAATGAGTTTCCGTGTGATTTGCTGGTTTATGATCTGCAAGTCTCTTCAAGTCTCTTTTATTTTTGCTCATTTACATAGCAGGCAAAATTAACAGGGTTAGTGTGTCTACAAGCAACATTTATAGAAGTGACGTACACAGCACAATCTGCAGTCACTTAGTTTCTGCAACTTTTTGTGCTTGAGTCACAGTAAAACCTGATTCCATAATAGAAAATCATTCTTATTGATTTACGCTGAGTGATGAAGAGTATCATGTGATTCCTCAAAACTGATAAAATCCTCAAAGCCCAGTGTACCTGTAATTCAAAAGTGAAAAGATAGTGATTTAGAAGAGAAAAGCCACAACAAGAGAGGTGTCCATTACAAAAAGGGCTAATCCTGGCCTCAGGTTAGAAAGAATGAATTCATCCTTTCAGCTGTGACAGCCACTTTTACAATATGAGCAAACCTGAGGACAGTACCCTTGATGCAAGTTAAAAAGTTGGAAAAGACCACATCTACTAATAACATTGATGAATGTATTTGTGAATAAAACCAGGTCCTCTCCCACTTCAGGAAAACATTTGTGTGTGTGTGTGTGTGTGTGTGTGTGTGTGTGTGTGTGTGTGTGTGTGTGTGTGTTGGAAGTGGGGATGTTTTTTGTGCAATGAGAGACATGCATGTCATGTATTACCTTCACCTAATAACAGTTCCCCAAGCAAACAGCACAGTCATGCCAGAGGTACAGGCTGAAGCATGGGCACATGTGAGGGAGAGCAGCTTATCTGATGCACTCCACATTGCGGAACATGGACAGTAGAAAGCCATCACACCAAAACATAGTAATTTGAGAACACTTCATAGTGAATCACATCACAGCCTGACAATGATAACCTCTTGTATTACTCTTGTAGGATTCCTCCCGCAGGCTTCCTAGGACTTCTTAGGCCTGTTATTATGTTATCATCATTAAAGCTGTGCCCCATGGGACCTCTGTGGATTCTTTTTCATTTCATACTCTAGGTGTGGCCAGTGATTTGTTAAAACATTCTTTCTTCAAAGAGAGAGAAACACATTCATTGTGACCCGTTTCTTAACATTTCCCCCATGTTGGTAACATCTGCCAGAAATGTCCCTCTCAGAAGTGCACCAGATTATTATGGGTAATTTATTTTAGGAAAATAGATTAAAAAACACAGGCAATGAACTTAACTGTGGAGCTGAAGAGATGATAAACCAGGTGCGGACTGGCCATCGGGAAGTTCAGGAACTTCCTGGTGGGCCGGTCTTTTGAGGGCCGGTGTCACGTACAATTCTTCCCAGCGATGGGAAGAATTGTACATGACACCGGCATTATATAGCCTACATACAGATATTCAATAGGTCAGTTTAGCTGCAGCGACACTGCTGGTGCAATCCGTAATAGCAGGTAGCAGTTGCCATCACAACTGAAAGTATCTAGCACTCCTTGCTGAAACATGGATAGAAAGTGAAAACCCCCGGCCGGCGGTGCAGAGAAAGTGCGCCAAAAAAAAAGAAAAAGGCTTAAGATAACGGTACCATATCCAGCATCAAAGAGGAGTGAGCAGAGAGCAGGTGCTTTGTCATGCTTACATGCTATGTGCTGTGAACTAGCTAAATGAACTAACTAAAGAACAAAATGTTTTTGTTAACCTTTGGGTGTCAATGCTAGAGTCCCGCTGTAGGTTTGTCCATTTCCAAGGTTTAACTAGTCAGACTCAGTGCACAAACATTTAGAGACGTTTACGCTAATTTCCTCTAAAGTGTTTAAAAAATGGTCATCAACTTCAACTGTAAATGGGTAAAATAAACATGTAAATTTGATAATATTCTTCTAGACTACTCATCAATTCTTTTTCGCATTATAGCCTATAAGGTACACTATATGGACAAAAGTATTTGGCCACACCTGTTTTTCAGGGTTTGGGCTAGGCCCCTTATCTCCAGTGAAGGGCAATCTTAATGCTTCAGCATACCAAGACATTTTGGACAATGCTATGCTTCCAACTTTGTGGCAACAGTTTGGGGAAGGCCCTTTTCTATTCCAACATGACTGTGCCCCAGTGCACAAAGCAAGGACTATAAAGACATGGTTTGATGAGTTCGATGTGGAAGAACTTGACTGGCCCGCACAGAGCCCTGACCTCAACTCCATCGAGCACCTTTGGGATGAACTGGGATGGCGATTGCGAGCCAGGCCTTCTCGTCCAACATCAGTGCCTGACCTCATAAATGCTCTACAGCAGCGTTTCTTAAACCTCTCCTGGAGTACCACTTGTCCTGCATGTTTTAGATCTCTCCCTGCTCCAACACAGCTGATTCAAATGATCAGTTTGTTATTAAGCAGCTTCAGGAGGTCATAACAAGTGGATCATTTGAATCAGCTGTGTTGGAGCAGGGAGAGATCTAAAACATGCAGGACAAGTGGTACTCCAGGCGAGGTTTGAGAAACGCTGCTCTACAGAATGAATGCGCACAAATTCCCACAGAAACACTCCAAAATCTTGTGGAAAGCCTTCCAAGAAGAGTGGAAGCTGTTATAGCTGCAAAAGGAGGACCAACTCCATATTAAAGGATATGTATTTGAATACGTCATTACAATGTAATGGTCAGGCGTCTGAATACTTTTGTCCATATAGTGTATATAATATTTGATAGCCAGCCCAGCAATAAGAATGATTTGTTAAATACTTACTCTACAATCTAAATTAACAGTTTACACATTACACATTTTACACAAACATGCACTCTACTCTTCAGAAAGGAAATCACAAACAAAAACCATTGTGAATATAATATGCTTTGTGTGATATTTCACTATATTCATACTGTGTGAATATAATGTGCTCCTGTGGATAGAGTCTGCTGGTTCTAATTTAGTTCTGGTTTTTGCAATATTTAAAATATTATTTAAAATATATATTTTATATATAAAAATTCTGATAATAAAAGCAGGCTATTAAGTCAAATTAGGTGTCAGGTGGTCATAACATTAATTCAGCTTTGAATTTTTGCTTTCTGTACACACAAATATGGGGAGGAAAACCGTGGAACAACAAAAACAATACAAATTAACAGTTTGTGTTTTTTGTTAATTAATGATTCATTGATCGACAAACATGTTGTCAGTTCAAATTTGGTGTATCAAATTGGGGCCGCTTGACAGCAAATTCCTTTTTGTTGCCAGTCCGCCCCTGTGATAAACTGTGGGTGAGGAGAAGCTTTTGTCTCCTTATAATTGCAGTAATATGGGTCACGTACAGTATTCTAGACTGGAAACGTTTTTTTTTTTTTAAGAAAACCTTCTAAACACTTGACAAATGCAGACATAAATTAACAGGTGCTTGTTGGAATCTGATGGACACGGGTGTCCTTCGCAGGAACTAAGTCACTTCATATATGTGTTGCTCTCCCAGGGCTCAGTTGCTCAAAGTTCACAGATCAAGAGGTTTTGGCAATTTCCATCTTGTGACTTTGACTTGTATTATGAAGAAGAGATTTATACTTGAGGAGAGACATCTAAAAGCCTCCCATTTTCTTCCCCAGAAACAGTTTGGACATTATTTTATCTCCTAAAGTGTTATAACCCCAAATAGGAAAACCCAAAGGACGCACTTATACTGCAATAAAAAGGACAATAATAAATGATGTCTGAACTTGACAGTCTAGCTCAAACAAACTCATTTGAGCATTCTCTTGTCAATAAATTACCTTTGCAGGGCATTGCAGGTGCCAAAATGTATGTTAAAACATGGCAACCATATTGTCCATTTAGACAACAAAGAGCTGATGACTGGTTGCACAGCCAGGCAACCACATTGAAAAGTAAGCATTGAACACTATGTCAATAGCAATGATTTGTCAACCCTGATTTGTCAGTCTTGCATTTATCTGTCATACATACTTTTATCACAGCAGCATGTCTGCCTCATACATACATTTAACGCAGCAGTGTATTTTCTCTTCATGTTCAACTGTTACTAATATTATGTTGCATGTTGTTATGTTACATGTGTCTGCCTTAGTGCATATGTGTGTGCGTGCCTGAATGTGTGCTTGCGTCTGTGTGTTTGTGTGCATGTATGCTTGCATGTGTGTGCTATTATCTTTATCAGCATAACTCCTTAACAGTGCTGTATTTCTCTGCAGTTTAACTGGGCCGGACTACTGAATATGCCCCGGAGCCCAACGTCCAGCGAGGATGAGATGGCCCAGAGCTTTTCTGACTACTCCATGGAATCCGAGTCAGACAGCTCCAAAGAGGAAACCATCTATGAGACCATAAAGGCCACAGCAGAGCGGCCGCGCAGCAGAATGGAGGACGTTCAGAGGAATTCACTGGTCATCCGAGTGGTCATCCCCGACCTACAGCAGACTGTGAGTGGCTCGTGCTGCACACACTTCTGGTTGGTTAGGGAAACTGTGAGTGTGGTTTACATGCTATATGTGGATGGAGCTGATATGTGGACCTTGTGGTCTGAGCACTATCCTTATCTGTTCTGTACACTCCTGGTGTGATAGTTCCCTGTCTTAAAGGATCAGTTAGTAACAGTCTTAAACAGGGGTTAAAGTAGAGGGATTTTTGTCACTATGGCTTCACTGATAATAACTACTAATAACTAATAACAGTATATTTAACCTACTTGTTCAGTACAGTAATGTACTGTATATGGTCACTCAAATTCAACCGTAAATCTCCAGAAATAGATATTAATAATGTAAAAAATATCCCTCTTTCAAGCAGTCACACAAAGAAACTGTTTTTCTACTAAAATCAGTAAGAAAATAGATTAATTTAAATGCAGTGTACTTGAATTATCAACACCAATAGACAGAATTGTCATGGTGTGTATGGATACGGTGATGAAGTTGACTGGGAAGGTGCTTGTTCCAGTTCCCTCTCTCTCACTGCTGTTACAGGTAAATGTGGCCCCTCCCACCTTACTCCTGAGTGGTTGTGGGTTACTCCTGATTATCTTACTGTACATTAGTGGTGTACACCTGTGTTTTGAAATCTGCACAGCTTCCTCTGCTCTGGCACTGCTTTAAGAAATGTGATTTTGTAACTGAAAAAACTACAATTTATTCCAATTTATTCTTACTGTTGTTGGGGGGCTGGCATTCTTTTCCCGCTCGAAATTAACCCTGTTATGTCATATTTTTATTTGTGTTTATTAGCTAGTTTTTGTCTTGCATTGGAAATTTAGTGAAGTTATTGGACTAGTGGGCACTGGCTTAGCCTTGGTGTTCTGGAGGAAGACTGTGCCTCTCTGTCTTTCTCTGAATGTGGTTGAAGTTGTTTGTAGTTGAAAGTTGGGACCTTTATTGGTTTGCTTCTCTGAGGCATGCTAATACTGGCTTCAGATGGAAGGATAAAAACAATCACTGAGAGGATCTGCACCAGCTCTGCACAGGGGCTGTTTCCCCTTCATTCCAGGATTAAAAGCAGTGAAATGGAACTGAATAGCAGTAATTTCAAATAACATTCTTTTCCTCTTCATTCTTGTTGTTGTTTTTGTTTTTGTTTATTATTGTTGTATTTTTGGTTCCTGCGGGAGTGTGTTTTAATGATTGCCATTTTATGGTGCATCTTTTCACACTGCCATTACAATGTAAGGGTAGTGCTCAGGGGATGGTTTATAAACAAACAGACCGTAGGTGTTCTTCCCAGCTTTGAGGATTTCCTAGAAACACAGGGAGAGATGAAAGTGAGTATCGTCTTCTAAAGGCTGCTGCGGAGAGCTTGTGTCTTAATAAATTGTAACCCGCTGGAGCCCTCCCAAGATCTCTAAAGGCTCATGCCTGTCACATATATTAACTAGGGCAGTAAATTGGATGAGATAGCAAGGTCCCTCATCAGCAACAGTGCTGGGTTCTGGCCTATCATTGGATGAAAGTGCCGCAGTGCATTAGTGAGGTTATAGAGTAGGAAAAACAGAGTGCTCTATTTTGGTGGTATAAAGCCTGTACATGCCCCTCTCCTTTCATTCTTCTTCTCTGGGTCATGTTGAGTTCCCCAGAGTCAAAGGGCTGACTGACCCATGGGCTACACTCTATACATCTGAGTGACCCAGTTCTCCTGTGGTGAAGCTGCTCTGCTACTGAACCCAGTCACTCTGATCCCCAGCATAAGAGCTCCTGTGGATTTCAATTAGCCAGCACCAGCAAGAGGCCCTGCCATATTGAGCATAGATGCTGAGAGTGAGTGATGGACAGCCATCACCAACCTTATGTCTCAGTGCTCTACCTGCAACAAGCAACCATGGTGCAGACAATGCCCCTCCTCCACCAGCCAAAACACTCTCCAACGGGGCACCAGCTGTCTCTCTTGCCCCTCTCCTCCCAATTGGACTTGTTATGAGTGCACTCTCTGTCAGTGAAGATCGAGAGAATGCTAAATTGATCATGACACTTGTAGGAAATATGAATTTGAGCTGGTACTGTACGATCAAACTATCATCATAAGGTCTGTTACTTTCACAATTGTATAAAATGACATGAGGGTTTGGAATCTCCTGATTTAAATTAAGTTCTGCCAATCAAAGTTTGAAATAATAATAATAATAATATTAGTTTCATGTAACAATGCCCATGTGGTGAAAGTATGTGCTTGTAGCTGCCTCTGTGAACAATTATTTCACCTGAGCTGTGAGAAGCAATGTGTTTTAATTGTAAACTATAGCCTTTGCATGGGGGAGAGGTCAGAACACCTCCATTGCATTATTAACAAGGGAGGGGCAGAGGAGCGAAAGAGGCAGATTTTCACAGCTAATTGAAATTTGACCTGCAGTTGAACCTATCATAATCTGTAATAAATTTACAGCGGTGAATTAGATAGAGGTATGAAACACAATTTCTCAGTAGATTAAAACAAAAGAGGATGGCTCAAATTTGGCTCAGATTTAATCCTTATCCACTTTTCTGAAAAAGTTGCTAAACACATAACAGTGTAAAATAAAAGATTTTTTTTTATGTCATGTGGGTGTATCATATTATAAAGAAAATAAATATGCAGACACGAAGTATACATGTAATTACCATTTATGCAAATGGGGAAATAATTCATATGATGGACTATATTCACACATCTGTTTTCAAGTTTCATTCTCTCAACATTTAATTGGGTATGTTTATCTGGAATTGATTCAGTGTAGCTGTAGAATGGCTGTAGCTGTATCTGCTGTGAGTATTGGCTGTACCTAGGCAAGAGCATTAAAGTTGCAGGTGTAATCAAGGATACAGCTACTTACCAGCCATGAGCCTTTTGTGTTACTTTGCACTGGGGAAAACACCATAGAAGATCCATTGCCACTGCTGAAGTCCTTTTAGATTTATTTCCTTTTCCTTTTAAAGGAGTAGAAACATGTTGAATATCCTCACCAGTGGTAACAGAAATAAGAATTACTTTGCTCTTTCAATGCAAATAAATGAGGGTTGGCAAAAGCATGCTTTTAAAAATCAGTCTCTCCTGAAAATTATGCCAAAAGCAAATCCTGAGTATAGCATGCTAGAACAGTAGACCTGAGATTGTACATAAGGCTTTTTACATCAATGTTGGAAAATGGATTAAAGGTTTTGTGGACCAGCCCTATCATCAGACCTCCATCAATACAGGAACAAAATACAGCCATGCAAAATAGGACGTTATGTGATTTGGACGTTGTGCAAACACCGTACTATATACAGTGTATGTTATAATATGTACTGTACCATTATACGCCTGGCAGCACAATCTCTTTATTTCCATGAGACATGAAATACACGTGTTGCGTGTGGGAAGCGTTGCCTTCACTACGTCCGGTTATGTCCACTACATCCCGTTCTATTATTTTTGGGACTAAGGACGTATATGTGAACGGACATTGTCTGAATGGATGTTAAGCAGCGCATGACTGTGTTGTGGACATTTAAAATAATGTTGTTTGTTGTAAGTAAAAATGCATTTCTGTATTTTTCACCAATACTGTGTTTCTCTGCACAAAGGTGCTTGCTCAGTGGTCTGAAAAATTAATGTTTTATCTTTGTGTCAGGATAGCGATATGTAACCATAAAGTTTTCTGTTAAATGTTATGTTTGGTATGATGCAGTGCCTTGCACTTGGTATTTGTACAATCAAGTCACTTTGTAATAATGTCTTCACATATACAGAAAATTCTAAGTGTGTTTGTCTTAAGGCCAATACCATTCATCTGGCTCTTCCTGTGAAAAAGTGAGACTGTCACTCTTTTTGTTTTGAATAGAAATGCATGAGATTTAACCCGGATGCCACTGTGTGGGTTGCCAAGCAACGCATCCTGTGCACACTGAACCACGGTCTGAAAGATGTCCTGAATTATGGCCTCTTTCAACCCACCAGCAATGGGCGGGATGGCAAGTTCCTAGAGGAAGAGCGGCTCTTCAGGGAGTATCCCCAACACATCAGCAAGGGGGTACCATCATTAGAGGTACGGCCATCACCCAGATACTTTTGAGGCACTCCCTCGGGTATATTGATTTCTGTAGGAATCTGGCTATTAGATTCTGATAATACTTGTCTTTTGTTGTTGTGTGGGAAAAAATATGCACTGAATATTTTAAATGGGCAAAGTTCTATCAGCAGCTATATTAGTGACCTACCTTTGTAATTAATGCTTCCTTTAACACATTAGACCTTTATGAGTCATTAGGAAGTATTTAATGTATACCTAAAATGAATTGCCTTACTGTTATTGTGATTCACAAATAACTGACATGGCATCTCTCCATTATGTTGTTCTGCAGTTTCGTTACAAGACCAGAGTTTACAAGCAACTGATCATTGATGAAAAACAGATTGCCAAACTCCACACAAAGGTGGGATTTTTATGTCTGTGCTATAGAGTTTCTGCTTGTCTTTCTGAAAACAGCCTAAGAAGATGCTTTCTCCTGATTTCCCAAATAAATTCTGCAAAGAACAGCACTTTCAGAAGATTGAAAGGCAAACTCTTGCTAACTTTTCAATGTGACAGCAACGTGGGGCCAGCCTCCAGTATGATATTTGATTGCACATTAGAATGCAGAGGGGAGGCAGGCATCCTGATTGGAAGAAACACTAGGGCTCAAGCTCACTGAATACCAGCTGGGTCATTAATGTACCAGCCTTGGGGAGAAAAGTTTGCATTTTCCTGGTATATATAAAGGCCACCTAGGGGTATTCTTTGAGAAAATAAAACCCAGACATTGCATTGGTTGGTACCAATACCCAGACATTGCATTGGTTGGTACCAATACCAAGCATACCGAGCATTTTCAAATTAGCACAGTGAAGGCTATTGACTTGTGCTCAGTAAATCCAACTACACAGCTTCCCTGGGGTTCATTTTCAAAAAGTGTAATTTTTAGAGCACATAAAATTAAGCTAAATGTAATTAAAATTAATACAAAGTTGAAGCTCCAGGGATATATCCAGAACAAGTGATCATTGTAAGGTAAACTATTGATTGTTTTACTACTGTCCACATCTCCCCAACATCAAACAAGTCATATTAACTTTATAACCTTAATAACCCTGGTTATAATACCTAAGGTTCTTGGTAAGACGGAGGTGGCACTTGAGTCAGGCAGCTTGTTTGCCTGTTGGGGGGTAATATTTATTTTCCATTTAGTTTGTCCAAATCTCCTTGGCAAGATCGTGTCTGGACATGTCTGAAGATGTAATCCCATTATTCGTAGTGGCTGACTCACTGTGGTTGTCAAATTCACACAGCGACTCTTTCCATGGTACCCAAGCAAAAGGTCTCATCCTATCGTTTGTATCATCAGCCAAGCAGACACATTTGACAATGTGGCTTTGGTCTCATTCTGAGGGCTGTTTCTTGGAAAATGAAAATGATTGAAACCAACAAGGAGATTGTTGTCCACCCAAAGTGATGCTGTTTTTTTTCTTGCTATTACTTAACTTGCATGACCCACATGGAGAGCCATTACTCTTGTTTCTCCCATGACTGTGGGTTTGCAGTACAGGGAATTCTTTTTTTGATTCTACAGGGTTATTACCTAGATGAGCCTGAGACAACTGACTTCCTCTGTCTTAGATGGTCTGTCAACTCCTGGTCAACAAGATCCTCAGCTGTCAGCTTGCTGTGTATTGTTTACACACACATCCGGTGTGGGAATACTCTTGTATACATGCTTCAGTGGGTCTGCTTTCAGACCCTACCGATACAGCCGGCAACTTGCAGGCAGATGACATTTCTGGGTCAATAGTTGAAGGCTGCCCTTCTGCTCTAGGAATTAAATTATAGCATAACCTGTTTCACCAAAGTAGAAAAACAAGTACAAGGAGACTTTTACCCTCCTTTAAATGAGGCTTTTGCATAAAAAAAAACTGCAGAAGCAGATCTCTGTAGACTGTAAATGTCGTATGGATGTACGTCTTTCCTCAATTTCAGGATCTTTAAATTATCGGGAAAAGTAGAAACTTTTTGAATTTGTTCCACTTTTTTGAGGTCACCCTACTGGTATTGCAAGACCGTTTCATCAACAGCATTTCAAGCACGGGACATAATGAGGTCCTAAACCCTTCTCCTTGTCTGGAGTCAGTTGATAATTGATTTAAATTCAGCTTCCGCCACAGGCTTGAATTACAGTATAAATTATTAAATAGCAGACATTGTAGTTCCTGCGTTCAGTCAACACAAGCAGCCTCAGCATGAGTTTGGGTGGTCTTAGTAACTGCTCTCTGCTCTTTACTAAATACGATTGAACTATTATGAACCAACCTAAATTATGTTAATAAGGAGCATCTAAAGTGACCTTTCTGGATCAATGACAAACTCTGGGGTAATTTTGTTGTCATTTTGTCTTTTTTTTTTCAAAATACAAGCTCAATTTTAATATCAATCTGTCTTGAGCATTTGAGCCCCTTTAAAACTGAAGAAATAAACAAATGAATGAAAAATGAACAATATAGTCATAGTAGAGTATAATGTAGAGCATTTGGTTGAATGTACCAAACATTTATATATCAGCCTTTTAGGGGCTATTAACTTGTTGTGTACCTGGTGACCAGCTAACCAGGTTCATTTGTAAATATCAATTAATTTTCCAGATTTTATGTCCAGCTTGAATTAACTATATATGTTATGATGACTGACTTTTGATTTTAAGATGACTTTAGTCCCAGATAATAGTCCTGGGGGTTCTTTTATATATACAGGTTTTTTCACTGACTTGTAACTGAACTCACTCTCCTCCCTCCCATATTTGCCCGGCAATTTGGATGTCTTTGAAAGGACCGGTGTCATTATCAGGTCTGCCATGGGTCTCCATCGGCTTCCATAGTCAGAGCAAGGTGAAGCACCAGTCGGCATTGTTCCCTCAGATACCCCTCTTCCTGCGGCATTATCCAGGGAGCTGCTCTCCTATCTATTTTTAACTGGCCTGGAACACAGAACCAGGAGCTTTTGTCCCTGGAACATACTTTGAGCTCTCAGATCAGAGCAACAGCAGTGGAGCAGGGACCAGAGCATCTGTCAGGCCTGGATCCCACACTCAGTTCTCACTCTTCTCTCTTTCTCTCTCTCCCTGTCTCTTTACCTTCACCAGGCCAACCTGAGGAAGTTTATGGATCATATCCAGCACCACCAGCTGGAGAAAGTGACCAAGATGCTGGAGAGAGGGCTGGACCCCAACTACCATGACCCAGAAACTGGTGGTATGCCAGCTGTGACTGTGTACTTTTGGCTTCATGCTCCTTTATACTGCTCTGCTGTAATACTCACAACCAAAGAACAGTAAGTGGGTAGGCAGTAATCTGAGATAACATGCAAACACGTTTAGTAGTCAGCTCATCTCCATAGCCATGACTATATTATGATATACATATTTTCTGTCACAGAAGTGGTAAATATTAAGATTCTGTGCAAGGCCTCTTCAAGTCTGGAGAGTCAGAGTATCTCAGAATTCAGTACCAAATTTAAGACAGTTTTACTTGTGATAGAAAACTGCACAAAGTCAAAAAGTTGTATGGTGTTATTAAAGCTCATCTGCGAACACAATACCATGAATATACTGATAAGTTTGAGGCCATCATTTTCAGAATATGCTTTTTGAAAAAAGTAATTTTCAAGTCTGATGTCTGTTACACCAAAAAAATGCTCACCCCTTTCCTTTTGAAAATTCTACCTGCTTAGTGTTTCCTAACAAAGCTGCCCTTTAAGGTAATCCATACCATTGATTTTTAAATGAACAGGGCAATCAATGCAATTCTGTTCAGCGGTCAAAGCAGTCATTTGGAGATGAACCATGAGCCCCGTCCCAGGCCTGTCCCTGGGGCCCTCCCCCGGCAGTCACTGCTGGGAGTGAGTAGGGTTCCACCCACCCCCCTCCCCCAGAACAAATGGGATGTGGAGCACAGTCCAGAGCTCTAACCATGCCAGCACACTGCTGCCCACAGAATGCACACAACACACCCCCATCCAAGACAACAGAAATATTAAGAACACGAATGGCAAATCTGACCCTGACAAGCCTTTTGTTTCTTAACTTGAAGGGAAAACAAAGTTATTTTCATTATTGTTGTTTGTTGTTGTAGTGGTATTGGTAATAGTAGTAACAGTGGTTCACTTAACTGGTCAGGTTCTCTAGGGCAATTTTCTTCATACAGCTGTACAGTATGTGAATACAGCTATGGATAAATAAATGCCATTTTTGATCTGTGATAGTGACTGTGAGCTGATGAATACCTGAGTGGAGTGCATATCTCTATGTTACATTGCAGTCACATTGTGTAGAGGAGGTTACATTTGAGCTTGGAAAGGACCCATGGGTCCTCTGATACCCAAGTCTGCAGGTGCTCAGCAATGAGTATTCTGTACTAGAATTAGAGACAAGAGTCGGCATGTCTCAGATGATGACCATCATGTGCCAGATGGAATAGCAACTTCCTTTGTTAACAACAGACCAACACTTGACAAACTGGACTTCCAGCCCCCGCGTCCCCTACTTATTGAGTTACTGTGAACCATCATTGTTCCAGCAGATACACTCATGTCAGATTTTTGGTGTCTCCTGGCCCCTTTTTGATCCTTGTGTTTTGTTTAATGGAGTTGATTTGTTTTAGGTAAAGGTTTTATGCTACTCTTTGCCCATGCAATTTTCATATTTGTGAAATGTTTTTTTTGTGGTATTGTGATCTGTTTGTATTGTTCAGAGTGACTAAGAATGTTTGACTCTTATTCTGTACAGGGAATGTATTCTTTTGGCTCACTCTCCTTTCACCTGAAATTGGATTAAATGTTCAATTCAAATGTGCTTTTATGGCAAGAATTTTTAAAGAAATGGAGTTAGATTTCACATAAATTATCCTTTATTATCACATTGTTATCAATTATCACTGGAGATTAATAAAGGTCAGAAAAAGGCAGAAATAATGTTTCTGTAATATAATGTATCTGTTTCTGGATATAAGCAGTTATGACTTTTATAGTAGTCATCCCACTGGCCCACTGAAAACAGCAGGCAGGTATATAGCTAGACACTAGGCTTGTGGCCTGCTCTTCTCTGTCATTTGTATTGGAAATTGTATGCCATTGAACTGGGGTATTATGTTTAAAAATGTCTCCATGTATGAGTCCTGAATTTCTGAGTATTTTGGGTACATTGATGACCTAGAGGTCACAATGGCTGCTCTGCTGCTAAATATCTTTTCAGTTGCGAGTGGCTTTCTTTTTAGTTTTTATTTATATTTATATATATTTTATATTTTGGGTAGTTTAAAAAAAAAGTTTTATTATTTATTGTTACTGATTTAACGTCTACTGATGTCTGGGGGTTTTGTTCATTAAGCTTCAGAATCATTTGGCCAAAAGGGTCATTGTGTGGGGAGATATGGTGGCTTTACACTTGTAGTAGTTCTGGTTTACCTGTCTTAAATCATAGTAGAACTTACCTGCTTTCTTATAGATTGTATTACAAAGGATAAAGATTAGCTCTATAGGTATTGTTGGGGTGCATTTCCATGAATCTACACAGTATTCTTATACGATTGCAATTTAAATGACTCTTTTAGGACTGTGTCTGAGTCTTAGTAAACCCTACCGTTTGCTTACACAGAGGAGGATTTTTAGTTAAACCAAAAAAACCTTGGAATTTTGTGTTTGTTAAATGTGGATGTTATATCACAGAAAACCCTGTGTGTTTTCTTTACAAAGATATATAGCCTCTATTTATGGCATCTAATGGTTTCTTTCTCTTTCCCCCACTCTCCCCTTGTTCTCTTTATCTTACTCCCTCCCTCCATGTTTTTGAGCCGCAAGAAATTCATTTATATTATCAAATAAAATGATTTCACAGGAGGTCCAATGGTGACAGCTTAATTTGCAGGTAATAAAGCAGGGCCAGC
Organism: Megalops cyprinoides; assembly: GCF_013368585.1. NCBI lineage: Eukaryota > Metazoa > Chordata > Actinopteri > Elopiformes > Megalopidae > Megalops > Megalops cyprinoides. The sequence goes on along the minus strand of NC_050590.1, from coordinate 24,483,904 downwards.
CCATACCATTAGTTAGAGCTGTCAGCTCTGTAAACCTTGGCTGTGCAAATGGAACATTGCTCAATTCTAGGGCAAGCAGCTTTCGAGACCACAATCATATCAGAATCTCTTATTTTTATAATAGACAAGGCAGTGGTGAAAATTTGGTCCAATTTTGGCTGAGGGTAATGCAGTGCTGCGAACATATTCACCCATAGAATTTTCCCAGCCATTTCCTGCCATGTGAAACACATTGTGCCTGTTAATTAGTGTAATTAGTGAAATATTCTTGTTTGCCAGTCATTGTAGAAGCCTTACATGTGTTTGTGTAGGCTTAATTAGTAGGGGAGTTTCTCTAGCAGTCTCAGAATGCTTGAGACAATGATATATTTGGTTTCCAGTTCCATGTGTTGCTGAACAGCTGCCTGTGGCACATGAAAATGCACTACCATGATTTAGTTGGTTGGTTTTAATGAGACCAATGTTCATTTTTGTGTCATGCTATTAAATTACAATCACTAGTGCAATGAGGTATGTCACAAACACATTCTCAAGCAAATTTCCCAGCAGCCATGGTTTTCAATGCCATCTCTGTACTGAGAGATTCAAACTCTGAATGCTTCTTCTGTGTAGCTCACTACATGGAATTTAAGCTTTAGTGTTCATACTAATTTTCACACACATCTCTTGAAATTGGGAGATACAAAGTTGTGCCCTTTGAATAAATTTACTTCACCCTGGAAAGCCACACCTCCTTTCCTAGGGCCTGGTGACCTATAGATATATTCATGAAGTTCCATTACAGCCTTGTTTGTTTAATGCAGAATACAACCACAAGGCACTCACAGCTTTGATGTTGAAAGCTGGGAGGGTACTTTAAAGAAATTAAAGCAGTTTTGTAAATAACAGTGCCATATTTTCAATGTGTCCACATAAATGGTAAAGTTGTAGATGTCAATATACAATATTTGAATTAAAATGTAAAGATATGACAGCCTATTTAGTTCAAGTTTTTCCACTTGCATTAATTAAAGGGTTTAACAAAGAAAAATAAATAGGAATATATTACAGGTGTACCAGTCAGGTGTACTGAATTTATTGTTAAATTCTTTATATAAAGTGGGGTGTTGAGGAATTTTATGGAAGATGTAGCATCCCACAGAGGAACTGGTTCAAGCGCCTGGACACTGATGGTGATGAGATGCATGACACTGTCTTAATTGGCCAGGGCCAAAGATGCACAGGTTATTTTCAACATATCCCAGATTGCAAGGGGATGATTTATGCAGCTTTCCAGGTCTTCTGAGAAATGACGCAATAAAAAAAATTAATTGCCACTTTGTTCAGATGAAATCACTGGACACACTCATACTATCTAAGGCTTGGGGATCCCCTCATGTGTCAGCCTTACCCTGTGCAAGCTTTATGTTTTCCATTTTCTAAGACAGGAAATTGCACCATCTTGCAGTCCATGGTGTGGGCCAGTAGCTAGCTCAATAACCCTCTTCACCTCTTTCATGGCTTTGTGCACTGTGTAGAGCTAGCTAGCTACAGTTTACAGTGAAGCTGAACTGAAGGCTTTGAATAATACTCAAATTGTCTTTTAGTGCTGGTTTCATGGTAGGCTGTTGCATTTGCATACACAAGCTTTGGTGTGTGATTTATGTCAGACAGAAGAGGAGAGAGTGCAGTTTCTGGACATTGAGGGGGCCTCCAGCACTCTTCCAGGAGGGCAACATCATAGCTGCATATCCTCCTCCATATGCAAGACAGACCAAAAGTGTCCAGATAAGCCTTACTGTAGCCATGGTGCTCTACCAACACCTTGCACTGTATGCAGTGCAGTCCTGTCTCTGGAGTCTCCTTGAACTACTGCTGTGATTCTGAATACTCTTGTTTGTCCCTGCACCTCAGTAGAAGTTGTTGCACCTTATCAGTCACTTGATTTTATAACCACAAATCCGATCTGAGTGCTGCTGAGTGGCTAGGTTGGTTAAGTTGGTTTCAAGCACAGGGTGGGTACCACAGCCCAAACACAAGGTTGACCCTGGGCTCTGTCATTAGCCAACAAGGATCACTATTCTACAGTGGCAGAACGTAATTAGCTCTGTTGCAATGGGACTGGGGAGGCTGCATCAGTCAAGGCCCCCTCTTCACACTGCTGAGTAACGATCTCTAGCAATTCATCATGTGCTTATGACTTCCTCAAGTGGTGTCAGCAGGATGCGCCTAACCTCCATTTGATGTTTGCCCTCATGTGGTGATCTGTGGGAGTTGTGGCGTGCAAAAATAGCCATTGGATGCATGAGGTGAGACAAACTGCAAACGGGAAAACCATAAAAAACCTAGAAAAAATGTAGCCCCTCATTAATGGAGACATATAGATCTGGCAAGTTTTCCAGTGAGAGTCAGTTGGGGGACCCCAGAGAGGGAGCCATATTCTTTTAAGATCTTGCAATGTTTTGAATTCTTATGTCACTGTTGGTCAGTTTTACAGGGAATATTGCATTAATAAATGAATTATTGTCTCTTTCAATATAAATGTTTGAATAATCTTATTCAGGTGTGTATTAGCATCATACATGTGACTGTGGTGTATGCCTCAACAATTTGTTCTCTGTCTGTTCTCTGTCTTTCTCTCTGACTGCAGAGACTCCACTCACTTTTGCTGCTCATCTGGACAATGTGGTAGAGATCATCAAGGCATTGAAGAATGGAGGGGCACACTTGGATTTCCGGGCAAAAGATGGAATGACTGCCTTGCACAAAGCAGCCAGGTCCAAGAATCAAGTGGCCCTGATGGTAATGTTCATACCTTTGTGGGCTTTCTTACTCTCCATCAGTACAAGACAGTGCCTGTCTTGGAGGCTAGGAGCTGTGCTGTAATCTGAGCTAGTTTACCTCAGATACACTTAGAGGACAGAATTCATCATAAAATGTGTTTTTCTCATGTGTTGTACTGCTGTCTGCAGACCTGCTGTTTTATTTGGCTGTAGTTTGGTGTAGAAGCTATATCCGCTCAGGCCCCAAGCAGCGCAGAATGATTCCTCCTTTTTGAGGGAGTGTCTGACTCAGTGTCACCCCTTACAGACTCTGCTGGAGCTGGGTGCCTCCCCAGACTCCAAGGACAGCCGTGGCCTGACTGCACTGTACCACACAGCTGTAGTTGGGGGAGACCCCTATTGCTGCGAGTTGCTGCTGCACGAGCACACCACCGTCAGCTGCCAAGACGAGAATGGCTGGCATGAGATCCACCAGGTCAGTCACTGAGAACTAGTAGCATCAAGTGTAGCAAGTAGGCCCACCCATCAAACAGTGACTTCCAACTGCAATTGAAAAATAGCTATTCAGTAATAACTGAATACAATATTTTCTGTAAACTGTTAATGTTTCCTGTAAAATCAGTGTGAAATTGCAGTTGAAATATACAGTATTTTAAAATGTGGCAAAAGCATGTAGTTTATTTAATTTGCCCACAGACAGTCACCACTAAAAACAATGAAAGCATAAAACATGAAGAAATCAGTATAATACCCAAGGTTTGAAGCTTAAGAGAAGGATTTAGTCTTTCCAAAACCCTCCCCCACTTATTTCTGTGCATGTACTCATGTGCATAGAGAATGCATGTTCCAGGATGCTTGCACTCTCTCATACCTCCATTCCATTGTACAATCCTCACATTCTACTATAGGTTTTTTGGCGTGTGTATTTGATACCAGTCCATCTGAAATCGCTTTTTTCATATAAAAGTGGTACATTGTATGTCCGTGACCCTATGTCAGTGTGAATGTACAACAGGAAAAGGGGCTGAGTTCCTCCAGCTATTGGCTATGTCCGTCTTCAAATGTTTGTCAAGAACTATAAGCGAAGCTGCTTCAACAGATTAAGGCACTGTTGAGCGCTTGCAAATACCCCCTCCTAAAAGCACTCAGTAGCACTGATTTATTGAGATGAGGAGCTCTCAATAGGGCTACTACATTTACACTCAGTGCAGCTGGAAAATGAACATGCTGGAGTGCAGTGGTATGCACACTGTCCCTGTCTTCATCTTCTTCACATGTGAATGCCTAGAGGGGAGTAATCTGGAGGTCTTATCTGTATGACTGTTCACTTTTCCTGTAGAACAGGAGTAGAATGCCACCCCATCAGAATGTAAGCCCCTCCTCAACGTTCAGTGATGGTTATCAATGTCCCAATGCTGCCAACTAGCTTACCCTCACTACGCAAATGGCTCTGTTTGTTTGTCATGTAAGCAGCAGCCACAGGCGGAGCTCCTTCTGGCATGTTTATAAGCACTGAAGTATTCCACAAGATTCTTGCTTTAATGTGATAGGGGCAGCAATGCTGTAAAAACGAAAAGGCAAGAAAAGCACTTCAATGCAGAGATAATGTTCAAGATGCTCAATGATGGAGAGTCGTACAGAATGTACTGTGTGTATGTGTGTGTGCAAAGATATATTTATACATACTACATACAGTACATATAATCACTTCACAAACTAATAAAAGCAAAAAAAAAATCATAGAGTCATGCAAGGAAAAACAAAACAAAACAAACCATATTTTGTTGATACATAGTACATTGACTTATTAAAGTAATATGTTGTACTTAATAGCAGCATCTTCATGCGCATAAGGGTCATGTTCATGGTTCATTTTCTTTATTTTTCAACAAAATGCACCCTCACATAATGATGTCCAAAGAAACTGCATGTGTTCAGTACTATCAGTACATGAAGGCATGTTGGCATCTAGTGGAGAGATTTGGGTACTACAATTCTCTAAAGGCATAAGATGGGCAGTGTCACAGTGTAGTATGTATTTATTTCTGCAGTTTTGCTCACACTAGTTTTATCACTATCATCTTAACAACTGTAGTACATATCTATTTTCCCTGTGTAGGTGTTGTATTTATTCCTATTAAATGGTAAGAATTAATCACAATATATGAAACGCAAAGCAAATGAATTATGCATAAAATAAAATGTTATGTCAAAATAATGATTGCACCAGTTATTGCAATCAGTCTGTAATACGTGTGATTAGCTACAAAGTGAATTAAATAGCTATTACAAATGTGAAGAATGGTACAGCCAATGTTTACAAAGGTGCAGATGAACTCATTAATTCAGAATGAAAGTAAGATGAATATAGTTACATATGCTCTCACACTCCAATTTACCTTTATTAAATAAAATAACATTATGTAGGGATGAAGGAGAAACAGATTTACAAAGGGAAGCTTTTTTGATTTCTTGCATGATTCTAGATTTAAAATGCTGCTGATAAATTTGGAATTAATTTGTATGTGTCAAGGCTGTTTCTTGGCAATAATGCTGTATTTTATCAGAAAACACACATTCTTCACTCCCTAAATTTGTGTAGCAGATGAAAAGTTACATTAACATATAATTCAGGATTAGTTTTAAATTTGAAGATATTTATCTTTCCAATGATAGTGGATTTGGTTAAATATGAAATTTCTAACAATCAATTAAATTTTGTTCTGTCAATTTTTCATGAAATAATAGATAGAAGGCTGTACTGTTATGTAGAAAGACTTATTCAATTTGAAATGTCTCTCTCCCAAAGCCATAGTGATGGTTGCTGTGTTCTCTCCCTATCTGTGTCCTGTGTGGTGGAGCAGGCTTGTCGGTATGGACATGTCCAGCACCTGGAGCATCTGCTCTTCTATGGAGCGGACACAAGTGCACAGAATGCTTCTGGAAACACTGCACTGCACATCTGTGCACTCTACAGCCAGGTGTGTATGTGCATGTGTGCCTGCATTGGTGCATGCTCATATGTGTGTGTATGTGTACACATCTGTACATGCATGTATGCTCTTAAGCATGTGGCAGTTTGCGTCTGTGTGGACATGTGTAGGTGTTTGATAATTGTTATTGTCTGTTACTTTACCCAGTGTTGCTGACATTATTTGGGAGATTTGGTTTGTTTGACAGTGTGGCCCTGTGGATTCCCATTGGCTTTCTTTTTACTGAAATTAAGTGCAGCTGGGTGTTTCAGTTGTTTATCTGACACCTCAGTTTTTCTGTATCTTTCCTCCCCACGCTCCAAGCAGGCTGTGTGTTCCAGCCTGTGTGGGCATCTGTGGGTGACTGTCTTTACTGATCCTGTGTCCGATTATCTGGGTCCTTTCTGCAGTTCCATACCACGTCTATGCTTTGGATTATTATCGTGATCTGAGTGTCACCTCTTTTCTGAGCTTTCACATTTACATCAGGGTAGTTTCTGTGTGTGGGAAGAGTGCATTTAGGAGTCAGACACACAGCACAGGACACCAGTACTTCGACAGGGTCTTTTAAACCAGCTTTGATTTGAACCCTAGTGTGGCGAGGGCACATAGTCTCCATTTTTGGGCATATTTAAGCATAGGACGTATGAACAAGTCAGCTCATTGTACAGTTACGCTACAGTGTCAAATACCTGGCATATATGTATTAGCCTTCAGTCAGGTGTACCTCAGTTGTACACTTAAGGTATACTAGGTTCCAGATACAGATCAGGTCTTTTACAGCTCAGATATGGCTCTGAAGGCGCCCAAACACTGAACCAAAGAAAGGTCAATGCTTTATGTTTAATTTTGTTACAGCAGGAAATAATGAAAAAAGAAAACAGACATTTTTCATTTGCAATCAAAAAAATGAGGTGGATATTGGCACTGCTGTGAGTAGTACTGTAGCATAGTCACTGTTTTCAGTTTCCATGTTTCAGTGGTTCAAAAGCTAGCTGATATGGACAGTTGTTAAAAGTACTATCAAAATCATAATTTGTAAATTCCATTCTGTTGTTCTTCATGGTTCTGTTCTAAAAATCTGTGGCAGAACTATTTGAAGTTTTTTTTTTCCTCCTGTTACTTGTGTTTTCATGGGTTTAAAGTTCTGAAACAACAGAATTTACAGTTGTTGGTTCTGTAGTCAACATATTGCTGTATTGCCTGTATGATGTATATATATTTGATTACATAAATAAATTAAAAAATTGGAATGCTTAAATACACAGACAGTAATTAAATAGGATGGGTTAACATTTAAGACATACAATATCTGACCCCATTGTACAGCATCCACTGAAGACAACGAACATATCTGGCAAGTCAGAGAAACAAAAGTACTTCAGAGTTAAGTTTTCTCTGGAAACTGAGAGTACCCCACATAAATTCCCACCTGGAGGGTGTGACCAGTGTCACCTTGAGAAGTTGAGAAGACAGTAACTGGCTTTTGAAAGATACTGAACTTTTTATCCATTTGCTTTTATACTGTCTTATGTTTAGCCAGTTCTATGTAAATTTAAGTGAGTACATTGGTTATGTTTTTGCTTGTTTCTTGATTTTCATGGTTGCTATGCATTCATCTAACAGGCGAGATAAGAGGAGCTGTGAGTCACAGAAAAGTTCAGCTGGGGTCATTTGGTCTGTTAGACTGATTGCTATATGAGCAGCAAGATAATGCACTGCATCATTAGTCTCAGTATACTGAATCACAGCAGGCAAGAAGTTCTATAGAATAAAACGCATGCTATATATTTACTTGTTTACTTGTTCACTGCTTTAGGGTAACATGTAGTTTGGATTTGAGAGGGCTGAACTGGGTAGTGGAGGAACCTAATCTATATGTATTAGTTAGGTTTTTTCCCACAATACCTGAAATATAATTCCAGTAGATTACAGTTGTTGAGTGATGGATGAGCTTGCCCTAAGGTGATTAAAGTGTTTCTTGTGTAACCCACCTTCATGTTGATGGAGCTATGTGGTTATATGGTTTTAGATATACAGTAGTCTCTCTCTCTCTCTTCTCTCTCTCTCTCTCTCTCTCTCTCTCTCTCCCTCTCCCTCCAATGGTCCAAAAATGACACATCTCATTAAGTGGCCGTATGGAGTGACATCATCTCTGTTCCCCTGCTGCTAAAGAAGCCAAGCTCTATGCTGCTTTGTGCTGCCCTCATTGATATCAGACAATTACAGCATATTTTTCAAGCTACCGAGAGTGTTTAAAAACACATTAAGTGCTGGAGTTTATAATGAAATGCCTTTCAAAGCCAGGGACTCAATGGTGAAGCACTATTTGTGTTACATAATTGATTCTCTTTGGCAATCAATATCAGTTCAAAAAGTAAGAAATCAGTTCAGGATTATGCTTCACTATGTTTGGTTTCAAGTTCTTAAATTGGTTTGATGTTAAGCTACAGTGATACTAAATGGATATCTATAATTAAGAGTGCTTAATGTCATACATCAAAATAAAAAAAAGAATTAAAGTGATTAGGAATGTTTTTAGAATAGACACCTTTTTAGCTATTAGATAATAATAATAATAATAATAATAATACATACATACATACATACATACATATTTGCGGTTTAGTCAATGCTATTTTGTACAATTGACAAGTATTTGATTTGGAACTAAATATATCTGAGCTCATGTCATGATTCATTTCATTTTACTACTTACCATATAGTATAAAACCAAATTTGGAATAGAGAAAGTAGAAACCTCTCCTTAATGCTCCAGGGTTGCCTACATTTGTTTCACCACCACTAAGGGCAAGAGTGGATCCAGAAGACAGTGAGGTAAACTGAATATATTAATCAATTTCACAGTGAATTTGAGTTTCTTAAAACAGTACAAATGTCTCTAATCACACTCCCTCTAACCACAGCCCTTCCTTGAGTGTCTGTTGCTCATTGGGAGACAGTGGGGTTTCAGTTGAGTCTGTTACTTTGGCCTGAGTAATCTGCACGGTCATTTATCAGGGTCACTGATGAGATGTTATTTGTATGCCAGCTTTATATTTACTGATCATTAGGCTTCATCACTTGCACTGGTCTCAGTTCATTAGTCAGCCAAATTAGGCATGATAATTACCTCTTCTGTCATCAGTGTAGTGCATTTTTTCTGTTCATGTTGCAAACCAGCACTTATTCATTTTCTAATGCCATATCTCTCACATGGTTTTTGCAAGCAACCTCTTAGGCTATGCACAATGCTGGGTCTATAATGACTGCCATCAGATGCAGGAAGTAAAATGCATTGTTAGTTATGAGTATTGTGATTGTTTAAGAGCCTAATCCAGCGTTTCTCAAACCTCTCCTGGAGTACCACATTCAAATGATCAACTCGTTATGAACTCCTGAAGCTGCCTAATAACAAACTGATCATTTGAATCAGCTGTGTTGGAGCAGGGAGAGATCTAAATCATGCAGGACAAGTGGTACTCCAGGAGAGGTTTTAGAAACACTGGCCTAATCCATTTTAAAGGATCCTGGAGTATTCTGATGCAAATGGGTCAGCATGTCAGTGCACAAGTCATACACTGCCAAGCATTTAACATTCTATGCTATATTACATATATTAGGCATGCTAATTAAGAATTAAAATTGTTAAAATTTCAACACGTGTAGGAAAACTACAAATGCATTAAATATCTGGCTGTATGAGAGAATTAGCAATCGGTGAATTGAAATCCCAGTGAATCGTACAGCCCTTCTCCAGGAGTTCCACTGGTGCTAGGATCTTGTGTTTCAGGCTACAAATGAAACAGTGGTTAGTGGAGGGAGGGTGCAAGAAAGCTGCAGTACTATCTCTGGAACTACTTGGCTAATGTGTTACTGTGTGTCTTTGTGTGTGTGTGTGTGTGTGTGTGTGTGTGTGTGTGTGTGTGTGTGTGTTGTATGTCTGTGTGTTTGCAAAATGTTTAAGTGTATGCCTGTGCATTGAAGCTTTCTGTGGGCGGGTAGCTGGTAATCCAGCGGGCTCTCTCACTGCCGTAGCTGAGCAGACTCATCCTCTTTTGCTGTGCAGAGCCTCTCTCAACCTTGCGCATGCTTCCTCCGCTGTGGACCTGTTCACTCACATGTGCACTAAGGTTGGGGAAGGGAACCTCTCTCAGTAAGTAGGGCAGGGGGCTCATTCACTCACCCACTTGTTAGTTCCACAGATCTGCTGTGAATACAGAAGCAATTGATTTTGAAGGTTGCTGTCTCTGTATTCAAGAGGGGGGTTGTGGTGTGGGGGTGGATGGAGGTGAGGGGGTGGAGAGAGAGCGGGGAAATCAAAGACTCCTTGTCAAACAGAACCTGGTAACTAGCTGCAGTGGCGTCTGTGTCTCCCCTCTCCCCAGGATAACTGTGCTAGAGTTCTGCTGGTCCGTGGAGCCAACAAGGAGGTCAAGAACTACAACAACCAAACCCCCTTCCAGGTATGGAGCTTGTACTTCTTTCTGCTGATAATACTGAGAGCAGCATGCACAAATGTGCTTTATAGACTATGGGAAAATATATTGGCTCCGCTGTGTGTGGAATGCTGTCAAACACATTGCACATCTGTAATATTGCTTCAATGTAATTGTTACGTCAATGTGTGGCTTTATCACAGCACTACAAAGACCAGGTTATGTGTTGTCTAAGGTACATCTGCTGGTGCTGTTATTTAAACTCTCTGACTTTCTCACAATAATAGGGTGCCTGAATTTTACAGGTAGCTTTTAGCTGAGGAAGTACAGGTATTTGAAAGAAAATCCCACATATTATATTACCTTGGCTGTTTTGTTAAGTTGGTTTAGTGCTCTTACTGCATTTAATTAATCACAGTAAATACATAATTGTAGGAAAGGGCTTCAATGGTTTGACAGCCAAATAGTACAAATGGTGACAGGCTGGCACTACTATGACTGGCAATACTAGCACCTTCATAATTCAGAGAGGCAGGGATAAAACTAGCTTTTATGGTGGTTCTCCTTCATTGTTACTATGTCGCTATCTTTTTATTTGTTACTCTCTTGCATTCAATGACTGGCATGATAGGTTTTATTAGGGAAGGCTGAGGTATAGACAAACTAAACTCAATGCAGTGTGAATTGCAGTTGTGATGTATTATTGGAATTTTGGTCCTGAAAAAAGTGTCCAACTGTTTAGACAAGAAAATTGCTTACCATTTAATTGAGGCTGTCATGATGGAGGTAGTTCCACCAAGGCAATACCTATACCCCCCAAAAAAGGGAATTATTTTTTGTTGGGAGACAAAACCAGACCTGCATCACCATCACTCCACTGCATTTCACACATGTGATAATGAATTCAGACTATGAAACACTAATCTAAAAACCCTGAACAGCAGTTAAGCAGTCATTTACAGGCTATTTAGGGCCCATGCATGAAAGCATGTCCCATGTAGCACAGACTTAAAGCTCCCTTATCAGTCTCTTTATATCTGCCCCCCTCAAACCCACACCTGTCACCATGTTCCTGATAGCAGTTTGAGGGGTAGTTGGCAAATCTTTGTACTGGGAGCACAGGCACCCAATTTGTCCCTTGCTCTCCTCTCCTCCTCATTACTGGTAGAAGCACAGATATTAAACTGAAAAGTGAAATTCTTAAACTGAAATGTAGACCTGTACTTAGCCAATTGGAGGATGAGAGAGAATACTTGAATTTCACCTCAAGCACAACTCCCCACCCTTAAAATGCACAAATAGATGAAATTTTTTTAAGTTGTGGATATGGATCCTCCCAGTGCCTGCTTGTTTTTTTTTCCATGTAAATGTGAAATGAAGGTTTGTTTTCTTTTATGTAGATATATATCTTCATATTAACATAAACATAAACATAAAAAATGTGCATACAACTTGCATCTGATAGTTGCACGTGATAACCAAGTGAAACATAAACTAAATTTGCATCCTGACTTTTCACGCTTTATTTCTGCTCAGCCTTCTGACAGTGGAGACACATTTGAGCCAAGACTTTTTTCTAAATTCGACAGAACGGTATGCAAGTGAAAATAGAGAATTAGTTTCTACTTTTGGATCAGTGCTGCAGTGGTCTGTTCTTCCTGCTCTTTCTCCCATGTAGGAGGACTGATTATGCAATGTGCATATCTGCAAGTCTTTCTAATGGTCAGTAGTAGTTATCTCATTCTACTGGTAATACATGTTCTGGTCATTAGGTAAATCTCAGCTGGATCAGAACATTTTCCTCATCAACTGTGTGGGCTTATATAATGTATTAACACATTTTCTATGTTCATCTTTCCACATATACACACAGAGTGAAGCAATCTTCCTCATCACCTTGAGCTTAGGAATGAGAGGATCTCGTTCTGCACAGTAGAAGTCAAGCCTTGTCCCTGCTGTACCTGAATCTTCTTGTGCAGCTTCTCTAAGAGTGAATGGCAGAGCTCTGTGTAGTCTCTTCCACCAAGAAAGCATGTTCAGGGACAGCCTTAGTTTTAACTCATTTGCAAGGGGTTTCTAGGAGACAGTAGCCACCCACACTCCAGCATGTGTCATCTCTCGCACAGCCATCAGAGAGGAAATGTTGTTGAATGTTTCACATATAGTCACCCGTCTCCTCCTCCTGCTGGGGTTTCATGATTGTACCCTGTGAGAGGCAGACTTGCATTACCTTCCATCCAATAATGTCTCCAATCACTGCAGTCATTTTTGAATTACATCTATTTTGTCAAGTATGAAATATTGTATTGTGCTTCAACAATAATTAAACATTAATGTGATTGTGTATTTTAAATAAGATGTGATTGCAGAATGTTCTATATCAATATTTTCGACATAATTGAAAATATTTAGTTAAAATATCTTGAAATCTTTAAATATGGAGTTCCGTAATAAGACATGATGAACAAACAATTTGCTCAGTTGAGACCATTCAAAGTGGTGTTGTTTAGAGCATAGCTGCAGTATTTGGTCAGTTGTTTGAATAAACAGAATAAAAAGAATGTTATGCAAGGTGGCAAAAGGTGATTTCCTCTCTCCACATGGCTTTAGGCTCTTACTGGATGTAGGTGACTCACTTGCTCCAATGTGGCTGGGGTATTTGTCTCCTACACCCACAGTGCTGAAGTTTAAGTTTTTATTGTCTTTATTGTTTTAGCACATTCAGTAGATTTGGTATTTATTTTAAAAAGATATTCAAAAGAGGTAGATGTCACATCAGAATGTCAAAGGTTATTGTTGGCTTAGGTAAGGTAGCCTCTCCCCCACCTCTTGCAGATGTCATAGAACAGGAGGGCAAAGAGGGAAGTGGGGAGGAGGGAGGATCAAACAGCTGAAGATGCAACACAGAGACATTTATACATTTGTTGAAAATCCAGGATGGATTCAGGTTATAGTCTGAGGATTGTCTGAAAACCAAGGTCCAAGATATGACTTTAAAGCACCAGTACATCCATTCAGATGCTGATATAAAGCTTATGAAGATTACGAAGATGTTGATTTTCATTGAATTTACATTTTTGTTAGTCTTTATTAAGGGACATTTCAATACAGCAGTACTGTAGTTATTCTCCTAAGGGCCGTTCTCTTCTGTCTTAAAAATCAGCCTTTTTTATTGAGAAATAGCTGCAGGCACAACCTTTCCTCTCAACCACAAACTAAAAGGATTTCCACAGTAACCAGCTACAACATAAATATATATAAAACACACATTCCAAAAGCTCTCTGATAAAGATACTTACAGGAACAGGAAAAAGGAGTCATCTGCCATTTCCAGCAGCTTGATAATGCAGCAGACCTGAGAGATATCATTCAGACAAATAAGTTAATTGTAAATTAATGTGCTGTTCTTTTATGTGTTCTATTCTCTGTGTTACTGCAGTTGGTGCAGTTACTTCCACACCAGTACAGCCACTTAAGAAGCTCTATGTGTGTTTTATCCTTGCGCCTTAATTTGGATGGAAAGAGTTCTATTGGACCAGTGAATGAAGGGTTAAAGCAGCTTGCTCCTTTAGGTAGTGGATTTTCCTTTGACACCAATGTGGAGCCCCTCCAGCAGGGCCTGATCACTAAGCAGTGAAATGGAATTTCTTGGCTATCCA